>NC_087447.1:7588257-7891287 GCF_036321535.1 Camelus dromedarius | reverse complement strand
TGAATTACTCACCCTGTGTCCACTGTGTGGATTTAGATTCTCCTGAGCCACTTCATCACTTCTGCTGTCGTTCTCAGGGTAGCTGCATTATTGACTTGATATTAAGTCTCCTCCTGTTAAAAGCATGGGCTTTGGAAAACCTTTGATACACATATTACAGACAGGTGCCTGTATTTTTTAAAACAAGAGAAAAGACAAGTAGCAGCTCCTCTGGTCATAAGGCCAGAGAGACCTGAAGCACTGACCTCCTTTAGAATAGATCGTGCCACCAGGTGAGACCAGAAAGCTCTTCTTGGTCCTGTTGCCAATCTAGCTAAAGTAGTCATTGCCTGAGCCTTAGTGTTGTGAAATAAGAAGCAGGGGATTTGGTTGGGTTGTTTCCTTTCCCCCAAAGATCCTCTGTTACCTTATTTAGATTTTAATTATTTAAACTGGTTTCACCAGAAGATAGGTAAACAAACTCTACTGGTTGTCTTCAAGCTCCAATCTGTTCTTGCTCTTTCTCTCCCTTTTCCTTTAAGACATGTGGCTGATGAGAAGCTGTTTCTTGGAGCTCTTTGATCACATCTGAATTAAACACACATACACACAACACAGAAAATGTTGAAGCACAAAAAAATAAACCTTGTGTTGCAGAGAGATTGTCTGTTTGCCATCGACTCTGCTTTTAACAGTGAAAGTAGGAGATGAAAGAAAATCAGGGCCTGTCTTCATTGTGATTTTTGTGACACCTGATTGCAGATGTGCTTTCACAGCCATACACTCGTCTTCCTTTTGCAGGAGGAGGGTGGTGACCTGGGGCTGGTAGTTTTGGGGATTCTTAGTCTGTGAGCTGAGCTTTCTGTTCACTTCTTTTCCAAATGGTTCTGCTGGCCTGGAGGCTTGGCAGTGGTGAAAACAATCAGCAAGATGACTGTCCTCCAGCCAGCAGCAGCAGTAATAGGCAAGTGGAGAGGGGTCCAACTTCCACAGTTCACCTGCTACTGCCAGGAGCTTTCTGTAGCACCTGGTCAAGGGGCTACAGGGCTTCAGACCTGCCCCAGCCCTGCGCCTCAGGACCCACCCCATGTCTACTGCAGTGGGCAAGGGAGGGGGTTGCTGTCCTCCTTCCAGGGAGTGAGTGGCATTGTTTATTCTCTCAGATGGTTCTGGGAGAGGAGTTTGAAAGTCTGGGTGAGAGAGCAAATCTGACTTTTGAGAACAACGGAGCCAGTCCAACCACATATATCGCTTGGATCCCAGTGTTGATTCTGGCAGAATGTGTCACTGAATAATCTGGTTTTAGTGTTGTCTAGTAGAGAGCTTGGTTCGCTCTTGTTTCACTCCCTGCCCCACAAGCTGTGCAGCCAGCACCATGCTCTGAATGCTGACGCTGACCTCTGCCCTGTGACTCTGGCCAAGGCTCCTTGGTGGTGCTGCCTCCTGGTCAGGGATGTGGGTGAATGCCAGACCATATTTCCCACTTTCTGCTTGGCCCTTGGAATCAGGGAGGAGGCGTTGTTTGAGGGCTCTAGGAGTCCCTGGAGTTCATAGAGTTGCCATCCACAACCTCTGAACCTAAAGGTAGATGTAACTACCTAGTAAATTGTAATAATTTCTCTCTAGTCTGTGGAATTTGAGAAATAGCTGAACAGACAGAAGGCGGTCATTGAAATTTGGCTTGCTTCAGGTTAAAATCAAGTTTGCCCAGGGATAACAGCATTTTTGTGATGGTGACCGAAGATTGGGCCCGAGATTTTTTTTTCGGCATAAATATCTTAAACAAAGTTCATGCCTATGAGGTAGGAAAAGTTGGGAATTTGTTCTGAGAGGTTTGCATGGTTAGAGCTCTTGGGAGTTAGAAACTTCTCAGACTAGACTGCTTCCTCTTTGTACAAAACAACCTAATTCGCAGTGGGCATTTGACCAGGACTAACCCATGCCTACATGAACTCTTTCCCACTGAGCTCGTAGCCACCTGCCTGGCATTTCTCTTCTCCCAGGAGCTTCCATGACTTTCCTACATATGTATTGTGTCGACTTAAATGAATATTTTATGCCTAGAGTGCAGCCAAGCCTCAGATTTTGTGGCCCATTATCGACAACTGGGGTGGGGGCTGGGCGCCACCCTTGGCCCCATGATAGTGTCTCTGCTAAATGGTCTCCCCCCAGCAGCACTCTGAAGCCCATTAATGGATTGGGATGAAGTAACCTCTGCAGATGGAAAGGGCGAGGAGGGTCGTCCTTCCTTCCCTGAGACTGTGGATGAGGCTTTCCTGCCGTAACCAGGTCCAGCCCCAGCTCGCTCCACTTGGTTAAGCGGCAGACTGACTGCTAGGCCCTGCTCTGAGGGAGGGTATAGAAAGGGTTCCTCTCTCAGCCGTGGTGGTGATGTGGCCACGTTCGCCACTTTCCTGTCAAAGCAAAAATTGAGAGGGATGTGGAAAGGGTGGGCGGAGTTTAAGCCCGGCCCTTCCTTCTTCAGCGGAAGTTCAGCAAAATGACAAGCCAGATAGGTGGCTGGGTTTCCTTCTCTCGATGGTAGATTCCAGTGTTTGTACATTTGCACTTGAAGCTTGGATTCTCCAGGCTTTCTCCCTGCCTTCATCAAATATGAGTGAGTCACTGAAGTGTTATCTATGCATTTTCCCCTTCTGTCTCATCAAAAGGAGGAGTAAGCCTTTACAAACCTTGTGGGGGAGGAACCACCCATTTCCCACTTGTGGCCTGGGAAGAGGCCGTCTATCCCCATGTTAACTCTGAAAATTCTAGCTCTCGGAGCAAAATGTCACCACCCACCACAGCCCTTTCAGTGCAGGCCATTGAATGTCATTGCTGTTTTTTTAAGACTTTGAGATGGTATGTCTGGTTCTGAAAAAACACCAAGAGAAAATCTGGCCCTTTGGTTTCCAGTTGTCTCTCAGAAGAGGAGGGATCCCAGTTGCTTCTCTTGCCCACTAGACCTGCTCCTCCTTTTGAGAGGAAAAATAAGCTAGATCCATTCATCTGGATGTCCGTTTTTGTCTTGAGTGTTTGAAGTTTCTCAGTCTCTGTGGGGAGTTCTTTCCACAGGTGTCTGTCTCTTGGGTTGGCACTCATTCCCCCTTACTTGCACTTAATCCTTACATCTCATTAGAAAAGGGCAAAAACAAATGTATTTCTTGTGCAGCAAATGGTTGATTTTAGGTTTATAAAGTAGTAATCACAAGATTTGGTGGGGGGAGGGTGAGATGGACACTGATCTTGGTGGCTAGGTGGATCCTATGGAACAGTGGGGAGGGGTGGAGGGGTGGGTGGGTCAATGATTGGCTCCAAGCCACCTTTTTCTTTTTAACATAAGGAAGGCGGAGCAGACCAGTGGCTTCTCTGTAGAACCAGTCAAGCTGGTTTTGAGCCACCTCGGCCTATTTTCCTCTGTGCTCTTTGGGAAGTTGGCAACACAAAGATCTGCCTCCTCTGGGGCTCTGCTCATTGAGGCATGAGTTTGGACGATGTCTGTAAACAACCTCCCTCCCCCCTAATACTGAATGGGTCTCTGAGCTGGGCCTCTCCAGTGAGTGGGCTTTCTCTCCACCTCATGCCACTCAAAGCAACTTTGTGTTAACACACCTTTCACTGGAGGCTCTAAGATATAGCTCCATTTCTTTGCAGTTCACAGCTTCGCAAAAGGCCCTCAGCCTGGCCAGAAGGTCTGTGCTTGGCTCCCCATTTGTGAATCCAGAAGGGAATTGGGACTCCTGATTCCTGGTTGCTAAATCCAGTGAGATCCCAGACCTTTTGGATCAGTGCAGAGGGACTGTCTATCCAGGTGTGCTGGGGAAGAAAATAGGAGCTAGAATAATTTTTGGTCTTTGCCAGCTCAGCAGGTGCTTCAGCCATGGGGAACAGTTTGAGTTTGTCCCATATCGAGTACCTGTAGGAAAGGTGGAAGCCACTAGTCACCACGTTCTGGCACTTCCTGAACAGCAGTTAGGACTCTTTCTCAGGGAGGGAACATGGCAGGATCCTGAGGCGCTTGTGACCACCAGTGCTGCTGCTGTAGCAGGATTGTTTCCCACCAAGTGTAAAACTCCCAAGTCCAAAAGATTAATGAGTAAAGCTACCTGCAAGCAGAGGTCCAGCCTGTGTCTTTGTCGCTACTGCAGTGATCTACTCATTGCTTCTCCTGGGCGCTGTTTCACTGAAGGTTTTGTCTTGGGTACTGATATCCTGCATGCAGGGTGGCCCCCTTTTCCCTCCACTGTCTTTAGACCCAAGGGTCTGCTGGTTTTCCCTAACTCCATGACTCCCCCACTCCTCTCCACAGATGGCCATCATTTGACTGTCTTTGCACGTAGTGTTGGCGGCACTTGTGGCTTGCTGCTTTGTTTTTTTGCCTACAAAAGTTTGAATTACTGGTTCTTCAGTCACAGGAAGTGGGGCCTCTTAGGCAGGCCCTCTTGGTCTAGCATAGCATTCTGATTGATTGAGTTGAGCTTATGGCAGCGTTGAAAGGAGATCCCAGCACTTTGGGACTCCCAGTAAGTGATGTTGCTGGGGCTGGAGCAGGCTCTGCAGCTAGAGTCCCTGCAGTGGAATCTTAGGTCAGCCCATACTGTGACCTGGGGTTCACTTTATCCCTCTAGGCCTGTTGGCTCATTTGTAAAAAAAAGGAGTAATAATGGTACCATCTTACAGGTATAGTTGTGAGTATTAAAAGAATTAATGAATATAAAGCACTTAGAATAGTGCCTGGCAGGGCGTAATAATCATCGTCATCATTTCAGTCGATCAATTTAGTATATTTTCTCTGAGCACCACACAACTCCAGGTTGGAACGACTCTGTAGTGATTGAAAGAATATTGGCCTTTTCCAGCCATTGGGGTTCTGTGGGTGCTTTTCTTAGCATTTTTGGGTTTTTTAATCTGTTTATTTTAGGTTTTTTTTTTTTTTTAAGCAGTCAGCTATCTGAAAGAAAACAGAATGCTGTGGGAGAAGTTTATGTTCTTTTGAAAGTACTTTAAAAAAATGATAGTTCATTTATTTACAAGCTATCAGTATTAGGCAACTTTATTGATTAAAAGGAAAAAACTCACATCACCCTCTGCATGCCTATATTTCTGTGTGGTGAATGGTGGTGGTGGAGGATGTGCAGGCTCTTCATTGTCTGGAAGACAAATCCAGGCACTGGAGCAGGGGCTTTTCCAGTATTGGGATCTGGGTGTTAGAGGAGGCCCCCGCCTGGTGTGGGGATTTCTTGCATCGTGGTCCTTTCTTCATATATAGTGTTTACCCTTTGGCAACAGGAGAAAGCTCCCTGTTTCCCTTAAAGACCACATGGGAACTTAGCAGCTAATGATTTTAGGTCCCTTTTTTCACTAGTGGAGGGGCCTTCAAGGGCAGGTTTTTTGTTGGCTTCTCTGAAGTGAGAGAAAGCCTCTCCTTTGTGAGGCCTGGGATGGTGACAGTCATTTCTCAGCAGCTCCTGTGAATCTGTGGGCTGAGATTCTAGTCTCATTTGGTTCCTGTTGCTCTTCATTTCTTGCCACTTACAAAGGCTGGATGCCTTATCAGAACAGCAAGTAAGTTGCTTAGTTTTTTCACCTCACCTCTGTGGCAGGGAGGAAGGTAACAGTGTCACCTCAGAGCTCATCAGGGAGTATTTCTTTCACTGAGTTTTCTTCTTCCTTTTGACCCCTTTGCTGACTTCTCACTTCCTTTTTTTTTCTGTTTGGTTCCTTTGAACTCTGTTTTTCATTACCACTAACCATCTTGGGTTTTCATCTCCTTGTCCCACTACCTTACCTGTTTCTATGCCTCTTTTGTGGCATGGCTCGGGAGGGGAATTTTGATAGTCTGAGATCGCCTTCATGTATAGAATCCTAGAACCACCCAGTCCTTTCTTTCTCCTGTTCCTCTGATTTCTATAAAGTTAAGGATTCATTGCTTTAGAAACATTTTCTTTTTGTGCCACAGGAGCCACCTTCCTCAGTTAAAGCCAGGCTTGGCGATTTGACAACTTATTAGGGACAGCATCCCAGTTTCCCTGGTGACAGGGTCTAAACTAGTTCTGGGTTGTTTCCTCTGATCTGTCAGGAATGCCATAACTCTAGAACCTGTCTTGGGAGAGATCTGAGGAAGCACTTATTAATTTTGGTAGCACAGTATTGAACTTGGTTCTCAAAGTGTGGTCTGAGGACCCCTGGCGACCTCAAGACTGTTTGATGGCATACAAAGTCAAAATAATTTTCATCGTAACATTAATGCAGTATTTGCCTGTTTCACTCTCATTCTCTCACCAGTATATAGTGGAGTTTTCCAGAAGCCGAATAATGTGTGTCGGCATTAACACTCTTGGCTAATGGAATATGTGCTTCTGTATTTTTGTGTTCCCTAGAATGTTTAAGGTAGTACTTTAAGGTATAAATATGGAAGTTTTCAATGATGAACTCGGTTTTTTCTCAGTACTTCTACTGTGCTCTTACTAGCTTTCTTTGGTCATACTTGCTATAATCTCAGTAAACCTCATTATTGTCCAATAAATAGTTATTTTGAAATCCTAGCATTTTCCTGGCACCTTCGAGGAAACACAGGAAGTTGCAAAACTTGCTCGTAAAAAATTTGGGAAAACTTACCATTTTAAAAATCGTATTTACAATTTATTTTAGCACTTAATTCTGTTTTAGTCTAAAATAGAAGAAAATTTATAATATTTCTCTTATATTTAAAGATGGATTGTTGGCTTAAAAAAGGGAGGTTGGAAGACTTGCTTTCTCAACACAGAGCTGCTAGCTCTGTTTACTGCAACAAGTGAAAGGGAGGAATCTACTCTGAAGAACCTGGGCAAAACTGTGAACGAGAAATGAAAAAAAAATTAAAAGAAATGAAGTCATAATGAAAGTTATCCTCTTTTCAGCTTTATAGATGCTGATAATGTACTTTATTGTGTCTTATGCAACAGAGCATTTTCACATAGTGTTGTGGTGCCAGTTAAGTTGTGGCATCATTTCGAGACCAGAGTTTACAGAAAAAGGCATTATGTGTTTTAAGTGCACACACCACAGTCCCTTTAAAAGCCAAAATTTGTTCCAGCTTTTCTACCTCAAAATGACAAAGTCACTGACGCCTCTTATAGAATGAGTTATCACACTGCTTTGGGTGGACAAGCCCACCCAATAGCTGAGAGAGTAACGAAGTTTGAACAGCTGACATTCCTGAATGCCCACTGGATAAAAAGTCAGTAAAATTCAGGGCAGTGCCGCTTCATGTGTTACTGTGACTCCTTGAATTAAAGATTTAGCATCAGTATGAAAACTGAGTTGATACCTTGTTTACAGAATTTTACTTTTACCTTACAAATGAGCAGATTTATAGACATGGCTCAGCTTGTATCAGCACCAGCTAACCTTTGGAAGATACTTTCTTTTATGTGAGTCCTCAGCAACAAACACAAGTTGTGATAAATGTGCAAAGGGTGAATAGCTTTTTTGACTGTCACAGTTTATCCTGGAACAACTTTATTTCCATGTGCACTGCTGGTGCAGAAGCAGTGAGAGGGAAAACTGCTGGTGCCGTGACGTGAATGAATGCAGGGACACCAAACTCTGCTGATGGCTGCGTGAACTTTTCTGCTAAATGCTGTCTTAAAAAAGCCATTTTTCACTTAAGAATGTCCTGGATGAACCATTAAAATTTTTTTCTTTTTAAGTTAAATTTATACTGCCAGATTGCCTCCAGTAAAGGTCTCTGATATTCTGAGTGATGAAATGCAAACTATCCATGCAGCATTGCTGCTGTGAACCACAGCCCAACTTTCTGGAGAAAATGCACTTGTGTGTTGGAGCTGAACCAGCTGCATCATCTTTACTTGAAGGAACAACTGATGGACAAACTCTAGTTATTCATACTTCAGTATTCAGTGGATGTTTTCTTGAAATTGAACAGTGAGTCTGTCACTGTTGTCAGTGATAAAATTCAAGTTTTCAAGCAAAACTAGGATTTTTGGAAAGCTTCTATTTGTCAAAGACTTTTTTTATGAGAACAGTGGTAAGATTTATGGAATGTGATTTTTTGATATTTTATGAAATGCCAGTATTTGGAAATTCTGCATGGTTCGGTGAAGGAATATTTCCTAGATTATCAGTGGTTAAAAGGACCATTCAAAGATATTATTATTGCAAGATAGCCAATGGATTTTAACATGAAAGTGCACAGAAGAGTCACTGATAAAATTTCAGATTGCACACTGCAACTAGCCTTTAAAAACTACCACTTGTGGAGTTTTGGTCTAGTATCAAAGAAGAAAATCCTCAATATTTGGAAGGCTGCTAAACTCTATTTTCCATCTACACATCTGTGAAATAAAAATTTCTTCATATCTTTCAACCAAAACAACATAAGGAAACACACTGAACGCAGAAGCAGGTATAAGAAGTTGGCTCTCTTCCATAAAGTGATGTACAAGAACATAAAACAGTGCAACTCTTGTTGGGAATTTCATTTTGTTTTAGAAATAGTTTCTTCATTAAAAAATAGGTTATTTGTGTAAGCATGTAATGGGTTTTTTTGTTATTTTCAATGAATTAATAAAAATAATTTTTTAAATTATCAGTTTCAGTTTCTAGTAAGGTAACTGTTGATGGCTCTAACCCACATAAACAAAAGATCTCTGCAGTCCTTGATAATTTTTCAAGAGTGTAAAGGGTTCTTGAAATCGAAAAGTGAAAAAACTTCTGTTGTAGAGATAACTTGAGTTGATTGTCGTCAGTCTTGGACTGATTACTTGCGATGACTTCATAAGGAGCCCTTGTTTGCAGTTCCCAGCTCCTATAATAATCCCTGCCTGGGCCTCAGAGACTTTGACCTAAGTGAACTTATTTCCTCCTTCTACTGCAGAGAGCATTGGCCCTGTGTGGTTTTTCTGTTGTTGTTTTGTCTGGTTGGTTTGTTTATTCCCCCCCTCCCTTTTTCTTCGTTATTCCCTATTTTTTTTCTTTTTCTCATTTTTCCCTTTCTCTTTATTCTTTTATTTTTACTTTTTCTCATTTTTTTCTTTTTTTATTCTTTAGTTTGTTAGGTTCCTTTGGTGGGGGGTTTGGCATTGTGTTTTGATTGCATTATAAAATCAGTTCATCAGGTATACTTCCTTTAGTATGTATGAAGTGGTTTGGAAAGTATAGTTCTTTCATTAAAAAAAGTAACATGTTTACATGTAATGGCTTTATTAATGTTCTTTTAAGTGAATGGATACATATTTAAACATTTTCTCATTAATTTCTAATATAGTAAATATTGATAGATATAATCCACATAAACAGAAGCTTTGGGGGGACTCAGTTATTATTAATAGTGCAAAAGCTTTCTGAAACCAAAAATTGTAAGAATCACAATTGTAGACAAAACTTGGGTTAATTCTCCTTGGCTTTGTTTGGTCGATTTCATGGTAATTTCATTAAAAAAGATCTTTGTTTTTGCAATTCGTAGCCCTTATTTAGTCCTGGCTGGGCCTCAGGAAGGCATTTGCTGCCTCAGTTTGCTGTCGTTCTAGCTGAGGAAGCTGCTTCTTAGTGACCGGAGGGACTTTGACCAAAGTTTCCTTTTTGAATACACAACATTGACCTTGTGAGTTTTTTTAAACAGTTAAATTTAATTTTTTTAAATTTTGAGGTAATTTTAAACTTGGAAGAGTTGCAAAAATAGTCCAAAAAGTTCCTGTACGTTCTTCATCCAGCTTCCCTGTATGTAAACATCTTATATAATCATAGACCGTGTATCAAAACTAAGAATTAGTCTTGGCATCATACTGTTAACCAAAGTACAGAACTTATTTAGATTCCATCAGTTTTTCCACTAATGTGCTTTTTCTGTTTAGGACCAGTACAGGATCCCACAGTGCATTTAGTTGTCATATGTCCATCATAGTCTCAAGTCTACCATTTCTTAGTCTTTCCATGTCTTTCCTGACATTCACAATTTTGAAGAATGCTGGTTAGCTTTTTTATATAATGTTCCTCAGTTATGGTAGTCTGAAATTTTCTCATGGTTTTGTGCTTTAATTGTATTTTTTCATTGTGGTCAAATACACATAACATAAAATTTACATTTTGATAATCTTTAAGTGTCTAGTCTAGTGACATTAAATATATTCATAGTGTTGTATAACCATCACTGCTATTTCTAGAACTGTTTCATCATCCCAAACAGAAGCTCTGTATCAGTTAAAACAATAATTCCCCATCTCCCCCTCCCCCAGCCTTTGGTAACCTCTATTCTACTTTCTTTCTCTCTGAATTTGCTTGTTCTGAGTACCTCATATAAGTGCCATCATACAGTATTCATCCTTTTGTGTCTGGCTCATTTCTCTTAGCATAATGTTTTCAAGATTCATCCATGCTGTAGCTTTAATTCCATTTTGAAAATTAACTTGGATGTTACTTTGATGATATATATTACATTGATATGTTGGAAAATATACTTATTAAGACATAGTTATAATGGGTTTAGTAAAAATATTTTAAATGAATTAATAGTTTAACATGTTCTCAGTTTTCATTATAATATAGTAACTGTAACCCACATAAACAAAAGCTATTTGACATCTTTAATAACTAAGAGTGTCAAGGGTTTCCACGCAGAAGTGTGAGAAATGCTTTTGTAGAGAAATATGGGGTTGATCATCCCTGTCCTTGATTGGCTGGTTACTTGCTATGACCTCATAATGAGCCTTTGTTTTGCAATTCCCAGAGTCCTGGCTGGACTGCAGGAAGGCACTTGCTGCCTTGGTTTGCAGTGATCTAGCTGAGGACTCTGGTTCTCAGTGTGACCTGAGGGACTTTAAGCAAAGTTGTCTTGTTTCCTCCTTCTAATACAGAGCGTTGGCCTCCCCACCCCTCCATTAAAAAAAAATCATTTGGCTATCAACTCCAGATTTGAAAACTGTAAAGCTTGTTTAGCCTCTATCCTTGAAAAACCTTGGTGCCTACAATAGCTGAAGGCTGATAGGCTCCAGGCACTTCCTAAGGCCAGAACACCCAACAGTCTGTTCCCAGAGTGCCTGCAGAGCCTACACACTTTGTTCCTATTTTTTCAGTACTTAACTCTTTGTTAGCCTTGTTTCTTAGTGAAACATGCCTGCCAAATCCCACATTTATGTAGGTGAACTTTATTTTCTCCTTTAGAGGTAAGAGGATTTGGTGTGTGTTTGTAATGATGAATCTTTAAGAGATATAGTTGATACTATTTCTAAACTACCTTATTTTCATCCTTGTTCTTTTGCTTGTATTCATTCTCCAGTTAACGTAGCACCTCTAACTTTTAAAAGCTTCTCTTAGTACCACTAATAATAGACCTTTGGGCCTCCTAATAGTCACTTTGGACTAGATTTAAGCAAATCTTTTTACATTCATCTCACTTGCTCAGAATCAATTCTTGGTGGAATCATTAAAAAAAACTAATCAGGTTTATATCAGTTTGAGTCTACATATAGACTTGTGGGATTATAGCTCCATTTCCCATCACTCAGCAAGTCTCATAATCCTCTGCTTTTTACACAAAGCATATTTCTTTTCAGATACACATGCGGCTTTCATTTCAATTCCAGAATTGAGCTTGATGTGCTTTTTTGTCTCTTCAGCCACTGGCCTGATAGACTTTTGCTTTCAAAGGAGATTTGTTCATTCTGTTAGCTAAGGCAGTGACTCAGTAACGGTGCCTCCTGGATGGCCCTCTGAGTACATTACTCTGTTCCAAGTGGTTGGGAAATTCTTAAAGGCAATGGACTGAGTACTGACACATACACAGTGCCCTCACCCATTCTCACGGGGCACAGTTTGCCCTGAGGCTAGTGTCTTCAGCTGTAGACATAATAATAGCATTTACTGAGCACTTACTTTGTCCTGGACACTTATTTAATCAGCTGTTTTATATTGATTAACCTATTTATAATCTTTGTGAGAGAGCAGGTCTTATTATTTTCCCCACTTTACAGATGAGGAAACAGAGACCCAGAAATGTTGAGTAACTTAAGGTAACAAACCCATGTGGTCCAGAGTGTGTATTGGTGTCAAAACAAAACTTTTTTGGTGAGACACTTTGGCTCTGGCTTCAAATGGTAGAAGACAGATCCCTAAGCATTAGGTCCCCATCAGTGTGGGGCAAAACTTACTTCAGGTTGGCTTTAGAGTTGTGCGTGGGCTCTCTGCCCCAGTTGGTTTCTGCCCACTGTGGCCTGTTCTGAAGGTGGCAGGATGCTGCTCTCTGGATTTCTCTCCTTGGTCTTTACAGCTCTGTACAGGAGCTATGGGAAACATTTTTTTAACCTTATTATTTAATCCTCTTCATCTCTCCTCGTCTTCTGAAATTTCAAGAACTCTTTTAGAAAAACCAGAATCTTGAGACCTAAAATTGTAAGGATCTCACAGCACAGGACAGTTTGGATTCTTAGATTTGACCGTCCTGCTGAGTGGCACCCATGAAATGCACTCCTCTCCCCACCCCCCAAAAAGAAAACTTTTGTATGTGGATCTTAAGTTTGTACATTTTATCCTTATGAAACTAACATTTTCTTTTTACAGTCCTTTATGTGCCACTTATACGCACACAGGGGCCCCAGGCTACTTGCTTTTAGCCTTGACCGTCAAGGACACTGAGCACCGTACCTGGTAGTGCGAGGCCTCTGTGTGTGTTTGGAACTTGCCAGTTCAATCCTGGGAGCTGAACTCTGGCCATCCTGCTGTGTCTCTTTATCCCATTGCTTGTGGAATATGCCAGTATTTCCTGTTTCCATTTGTCAGTCTTCTGGTTCACTTCTCTCCCCTGAAGCCAGTCCCCATAGCTATGCATGTGGTCTTCCTAGACATCTGGAGGTGTTTCTTAGAGTGACTGCAGTGTGTACTTCTGTGGAATTTCATTTAACTTGAGTTTACGAGTTTGATTTACTTGCTTGTCTCACACTGTCTCTTTTATCCTGTTACAGGTTTTGATTTTTATTAGCGAAATTCTGAAATTTTGAGCTGATTTTAAGATGCTAGCGTGGGTCAAGGGTACAGGGGTGAGCTGCTGCCCTCAATTCAGGCATCACTTATCCCCTGGCACCCTTCTTGCTGCCCTACCAGGAAGAGAGAGGGAGTTCAACTATATGATTGTATTTGTGTTCAAACATGATTCTAAGGCATGGTTATGTGCCAATTCTAAATTACTGTAGAATCCCTTTTTTTGTAATGATGGAAAAACCAAGGTCCACATAAATTACTTTGAGAAACATAACCTGTTGGATTTCTTAATGAGTGGTTCTCCCCTCCCCAATTCCCATCTCCAGCACATTTGTCTCTCAACAGAGGTGGCTGCTGTTCACACACAGGTGTTCTTCAGTGATGCGGGCCACTGCTTCCTTGGAGAGTGCCTGGCAGTGTTTTCTTGCTAATGAAAAGGCTGTCATAATGGGTTAGGTCCACAGGGGCTCTGCTCTTCTGTACTTGTATTCCCAGGGAGAAAAATCTCTACCTTAATTACCACATCATGCTGGCAGCAAGGTGTGGCTGCTAATTGATAAGATGACAGTCCTTGCCTTGGCGTGGAACTTTTGGGTTGTTTTGTTTTGTATTTAAACAAAACAGATTTGAGCCAGGTAAGGTTGTTTTAGAGAGATGAAGATCTATATAGGGATTTCCCTTTATTAATCTCTTGTCTTTAGTGCCATTTCTGTGTCCTTATTTTCTAACTTGGTTATAAGAAGCACTCAGTTGGCTTTGCTTGCCATTTTGGCGCAGGTGGCAATATCTTTTCCTCACCTGCACCTCTGGTGTGCTCCCTTTCTGTCTGGTAGCACAGATTCCTTTATTTGGTTTGGTTTTCATTCCTTCCTTCTGTCATGAAATGGTTGGACCCTATTCTGAAATATATTTTTAAGATAGTGTTTAAAAGCAAATACCCTGCCTTTTTTGAAACCACAGAAACTGCTTGTGAAACAGCCGATAGGGCAAACTGCCAAATCCACACTGTTAAAACCGATCCCTTAATGACAGAATGTCAGACACTGATGTTAAGCCTTCATTATGATTATGGTGTGAGGATTTTTCTCATTAATAAATGTTTAGGTGCAGAACTCCCAGTTTCACATTTTGAATGCTTTACATTATAAAATTCTGCATGGTTAACATTCCAGAAAAGTCTTGTGTAGCTAATCTGCTATCTACTGTAGGAAAGGTTTTAAATCAGTTTCCATTCCCCTTTACCTACTTTTTTTTTTTTTTTAATTTCAAGAAATGATTTTCTTTTGAGGTGATTTGGACCAAGCCTCACCAGCTTTACCATTTTTAAGAAGAATTACCTTCAGAATTGTTTTTACCCCAACGGAGGAGGACAGGGGACTTAATCTTTATCCCCAGTCCCTGAATTAACTTTTTTTTTTTTTTAGATGGCATAGAATCTTCTGTTTGTCTAGGGAATTTTATTTCTTTCCATATACTTTCAGGAATGAGTACTCATTCCTTCCTACAACTTTCCAGAAGAGCTGTGACATTGCCGGTAGGCTGCTGAGTACGGGTACAGTTTAAGAACTGGTGTTGGTGTGCACCGAGCTGTAGCACTGATTGAATGGAACTGATGAGGGAGACCAGGCTTGACAACCAATAATTGGGAAAGAAAAGGAAAAATAAAAAAACGTGCCTCTGTAGTCACAGCCAGCACTGAGTTACGGGGCTCTAGGTGCAGAGCTTTAAGAATCCCTTCCAGATCTTCCCTGAGAGCACTCTCTTCTGTTCTAATGCTAGGGGCTTTTTCTGACTTCATTTCCATGACCCTAGTCCTGAGCAACTTTTTTGACTTTGTGATTAAGCCCTTCCTGTATCATCTTTGCTTGTATATTGGGCCTGTCTCCGGTTTCTAGTTGGGGATGAGACGAGGAAGGCTAGATGATTAACTCGGCAATGAGTCTCCTGGCATTGACTTCCTCTTATACCAGCATCTCACGACTCTCACTATGGTGCCCTCAGTGGGTGGGCATCCCCATTCATTGAAGTCTCAGGGTGTAGACAGATCCCAGGAGAACTCATGATCCTAGCTTGAAGTGAGACCTGGGATCTTCAAATCTCTCAGCCTGTGGTTCCTCTGAAAAATAACAAAAGCTACAGAGTTACAGTGCATGGAGGGAATAGGTCGACTGTAACTTTAGTTCCTGGGTTTGGTCCTTTGTTGGGTTGTGTGACTTGTACGTCTCTCTCCTACTAGATAGTCAACTTTTTTGAAGACTGGGCTATATTTTATCCTTCCCTATATCCCTTCCTTCCACAAAGTCTATTAGAGTGCTTTACACATGACCATCTCTCAATGAATTATGTGTGAAATAAAAAAATAAGAAAAATTATAACATGGGTATTATTCTTTACTTACAACCACCCTTGGGGAGGTGTGTCCATATTGATTTGTGTATCTGTCTAGTCAATTTTTGGCCATGTAAGTTACGAGCTGTAATCAGTGTCTTAATAGGTTCAATAATGACTAAAAAGAACAACTTTTTCAGGGGGGTGTTTCACCCTATTACTGGATTGTGTTAAGCGCTCAGAGATGGAACCGCAAGAGGAGAGTACACTGCTGAGGAAGCCCTGTCTGGCTTCCCAAAGCAGGGACCAGAGCCAAAAAGCCAAGCTCTCCTGGTTTTGCTGAGTTCTGTTCTTGCTCCTGACACACAGCATCTCTGGCTATGTTGTTGCTTTTTGTTAAATTGGCCTCATCTTTCCCTCTTTTGCAATGGGTGAATAGAGGTGCACTGAGTATTGGGAATTTTGTCCAGAGTTGGAGAGACCATGTGGTCTGTATCAGAAGGCTAGAGTTATTTATAGTGGGAGAAAAGATCAGGAACATAGCGCAGGAAGGACTGATTTCACACCACCTCGGCGCCTGGTGATGATGAGGACCCAGATTTTTCTTTGAGCGTCTCAGGGGAGATCAGTTGCTTTTCTGAATTGACCAAGAGCTGGGAGATCAGGGACCAGGTTTTCCAGAGCCATTGTGGGTAAGGCAAGGGTGAGAAAGGTGACCATTTTCTATTTTCTTGATTCCTTGGTCTTCCATGACTCAGGTTGTGAAAGTGTCAACTGACTTTTGAGTCTCCTGTTTTTGAACCAGTGCAGAAGGCACCAGCTATGTAGGGTGGTGGAAAAAAGACCTGTTGGACTGGTC
Organism: Camelus dromedarius; assembly: GCF_036321535.1. Classification (NCBI taxonomy): domain Eukaryota; kingdom Metazoa; phylum Chordata; class Mammalia; order Artiodactyla; family Camelidae; genus Camelus; species Camelus dromedarius. The sequence continues at coordinate 7,875,152 of NC_087447.1, read as the reverse complement.
TGCTTGGACGTGCCTCCCCCTACCCCCACTCTGGGCAGGGAGACTGAAACTGGTGCTGGCTGGGCTTTGCCAAGTCGGTTTCTCCTCGTGGATTGGCTACCATGGTGGGAGCTATCGAAGGAGCCAAGCTGATAGGGAGTCATGCTGCAGGTGGGGGCGGGTACTGGGCACTGGATGTGTCCCCTATCCTACCTGGGGCTGTGCCTATTCCAGGATGCTCAGACTGAGGCTGCAGAGCCCTAGGCCTCTGGAAGTAGACTGTGTGTCACAGTACTTTTCCCTGCACCCTTGTGGCCATATTCAAGGTATGCAGAGAGGCTGGGAGTGGTGAGAAGCTTATAAATTGTGGCTAAATTAAGTCTAGAAAGGGAGAGGATTCTTCCCTAGGGCACACTGAGTTCAGGGTTGCAATGTTTCTAAGTCCGAGTTGTCACCTAGCTTAACTTTAATTTTCTCAGCCCTAGGCAGAAGAGGTTTCCTAATGTGTGAGCCTAGTGTCCAAGACATGTTAGGCGAGGTTTACTTATGGAGCCAGACTTTTAGGCAGATTGACTTGGTGTAAGGTGAGGTCAGGGTGTGGTCTTCAGGATGTACAGATCATGCCCACTTCCTGCTGTGGTCTCAGGGACGGGGCAGGAAGGCTTTTGAGCACAGAAGCACTGAGAGCCCTCTCATCCATGTAGGACAGACCCTCAGAGCTCATCTCCAGTCCCTCATTGTACAAGTAGGGAAACACAGGTCCCAAGGGGGTGAATGACTTGCTCAGAATATGTAACTTGTTTGGATGGAGCTGCATCTAGACTCACTCTCTTGGGGACTTCGCACTGTACCCCCCCATTGCTTCCACTTCAGTCAGTCCTGTTGCTTAGAAGGCCTGTGTGGCGGCTACCTGCAGACCTCATGGCAGAGGGGAGACTGGGAAAGGATGAGTGGAAGGGCGGTAGGCCCCAGCTCCACACACCAGCCATGAGTTTTGAAATCCTGCCAGAGACTGCATCCGTAGAGGCGCCAGAAGGCCCCAGGGGATGGATTTAAAACACTGGGCACCAGCGTTCTAGCCCTGGTCCAGGTTGAAGCAGCCACATGGAGCAGAGTTGTGCTAAGAGCTATTGGGCAGAGTCACTCCAAGAAAAGCAGGAAGACCCTGACCCTGACTTTCCCTCATGAATTAGGAAAGCATTTCTTGAAAGCCTGTTAGGTGCCAGGACACAGAGGTGACTTCAACCCTGGAAATTTCCCTCAGGTCACTCCCAGTCCTGTACAGTGGTGAACAAGACAGCTTCCTAGAGCTGTGGAGGAAATAGGCCGTTCAGCAAGCAGTGAAGTCCCAGTGCAAGAAGGCTGATCGTGGGATACCTGGAGTGAGATGTCAGGGACTCTGTGAAGTCAGAGAGATGCAGCAGGGAAAACTATCTTGAGGACGTGATGTCTTGAGCTGAGGCTAACCAGGAAGGAAAATGGGACCAAGTGAGACTCAAGGAAAGAATGAGGGCTCAGCTGGAGCTGCAGGCAGGGAAATGGAGCCAGTCAGCTCATTATGCAGTGGAAGGAAAAATCCAGAATCTATATAGGTCTGAAAATCAATTTTACATCTATATGTATATAGGTGTGTATACGTATGTATGGATACATATATATGTATGTGTGTGTGTGTATGTATCGTGTGTGTAAGGGGCGCTTTGTGTATGAATCCATCACTTCCTGTTCCCAGGACTGGGTCCCCTGTTGAGATGACTGTTGGTGTCCCTGCACATGTTGTAGAGTAAGAGGGACTGGTTTTTCTATGTGTGGGTGTGGGTGGAGAGTAGGCTGTCTGAGGTTTCAGTCCTGGCGGGTGGGACTGGTTTTAGCTTTGGAGCAGAGCTGGCTAAGGACACTGTGGGGCTTCTTCTGGCCTAGGGGTCAGGACCAATTTTCCTCTTCTAATATAGGAGTGATTCACAGGCCATTGCTGCTGTTAGAGATTTTGCAGGCTTTTCAGAGGCAGCCTATGGTGGCTGATGGTAGCTGTTGGTGAGAAAGAGGAAGTACCTGGTGGCCATTTCTCCTGCCTCTTCTGACAGACAGTTCTGTCGCTAAACAGCACCTCTCTGTGGCAGCCTTGGGCTCTGCCCTGGCGAAGGAGGAGCACTCCCTCTCTGTGGGAGGGGCCATCATCTGTGGCTTCTGCTCTACCCTGTACAACAGCCAGCCAGAGGCCCCCTTCCCTCCTGTCATTGGAAGTCAGAGGCACAAGTGCTTGAGTGGCAGACCTTAACTTACAGGGTCACAGAAATGACCATGCTCCAAACTGCAGGGTTCAGGGCATAGCCAGTAAAGCGTGTAAAAACTGACCTAAGGTTAAGAGTGTGGACTGTCTACCTCTGAAAGGCGTTTAACGGGATAGCGTTTCACTTCTGACTACATGTGGATGTTGCTTGGCAGACAGCTGGGCTGTCCCCTCTCTTGCCAGGGAGCAAGTTTTGTTCCCATGCTAGTCCAGCTTTTACTGTTTCCCCTCCTGCCTTCCCCAGAGACCATAAACCTGCTTACCTCCTGTTATGTTCTAGCTCTGATAGGAGTACCATTCAGAGTTCTTGGCAGGAGACCAACCCACTTCTCCCCGGGTTGGGTTCCCCTCCTTTTCCCAGCAGCATGTTCGATGTGTGTGTTTCCCAGAGTTCTTGTGCAGCTGGTTGGCTCTGTAGTGCCCAGAGATAGGAGCTCTCCTGCAACGGGAACCCAGCTGCTTCCCTCCCTGGTTTTAGGGGCAGGGCTTGAAAATAGAGAATCATAATCTCCCTTCCTCCTCCTCCTCCTCCTCCCCCCCCCCCCGACACACACCAAGCAAACTGGAGTGACCGGCTCAGGGGCTCAGAGCGGGACTCAGCTGCTTCACTGCTCTGCATGACAGCAGCGATCTGGAGGAAAATTAATGGATGTGTGAGTATGTGAATTCTGGAGCACATTACCATCTCGGGCTGGTCCTCGGTGGTAGGTATGGACTCATTCTGGTGTTGGGGAGACTTAGGGGAGATGGTGACCCAGCCAGGTGTGTATCTGCCTGAGGCCACGCTCTTGTCTAATACGTAGGGAAATGGAAAGCTCTCCCAAATACCCCTGCTCTTCCGAAGAGCTTGTGGGTGGTTTGGAGAGTTTATTCTTGGAATCCCTTGCAGCACAATATCCCTTTCTTCCCTAAGCCAGGTTCCTTAGCTCTTAAGCTGGACTTACTGCCTTCACTTCTCATAGGATGGGTGCATCTCCAACCTCAGCAGGACTGTGGGTAGAAGTTTTGGAAAGGAGTAGCTGCTCCTTGGCTAGAAAGGGGAAATTGGAGAGGGAACACAGGATGCCAGCAGGTGTTTCGAGTTCTCCCTCTGGCTAGAGAACAGGCGCCACCCTAGTTCTCTCCTGCCGCCCTCTCCAGTCAGCCAAGGCAGCACCCAAATGGAAACATCCTCTTGCTACTAAGGCTTGAGTGCCTAACGCAGGGACCAGATGGGAGGAGGCCTGTTAAGAGGGGAGGATTGGTTATTTAGGGGCTGTGACAAATGGTTTCGTGGAAGAGCAGGGGAGAAAGAATCTAATTTCGGGAAGCCAGGGGCCAATTTCTGCGGTCTCCCTGTGGAGAGCCCAGACAGCCTGGAGCCACAGGGCCACAGGCTCAGGTGCTGACCGCCTTCTGCCTTCCTTTCGTGTCTGGTGGCTAGTGATACCATTGTCAGGTTTACTTTCTGGTTAGAGAGGAGGTCCGGACTCCCTGCTGCCTGAGCCCCTCTGCCCTGGAGCTGTACTTAATTGGTCTCCCAGTTCTGACTTTGAGTAGGGCAAGAAATGGTCATAAGAAGTTCTGTTTTGGTAGTTTGACTTCTGATTGGGCATTTAGGCATTTGAGAATTGAGTGCTTTCTTTATGCAAAAGTACCCTGGAAATATCTCTTTTTCTTTAGCCCTACACCACATACATTTCTTCATGAGACAGAAGGCCTTTGCTCGGGTATTAATTTAATTAGGGGCTCTTAATGGAGTTCTGTATTGCTCATCCCTTGAGTCTTCCTAACCCCCCCAAAAAAACCCCAAACCTTTCATACAAAGAACTTTGGAAAAATGGAACAGTGCCTCAAGGTCACTGGATCATAAGTGGTATTTGGCATAGTTGGCTGGTTTGGCGTTTGGTGAGAGATTTCTGCTTTATATTTGAGCAAAAGATTTCTTGGCTGGAGGCCTCTATGCTGTGTTCCAGTGCTTGCCCTGTGTACAGGGTTTGCCCCCTTCCCTCCCCTGACAGGTTGTTTTAATCCTCTTGCCTATAAACAAGTGCAGCAGAACGTGTCCAGCCAGCTCACATGACCTTGGTTATCTCTTCATGGGGTAACTAGCATCAACTTCAGATACCACAGTCACTTGATGTGGTAGAGCTGTCAGGGTGAAGAGGTGGAGATGCCAGGAGGAAGCCTGGGTCTGCCAAGGAAGGTAGATGAGGGTGTATGTGATTCCTCAGTGAAGGCCAGGTAGGAAAAGTCAGCTCCCATGGGACAGGAGTGAGAAAAAGACAGCTACACAGTGTCATTCCTTCTTTCCTTTATTATCCCTGATTTCCTACTTGTGGTATCTCATTTATCTTTCTTCTGTATCTCAAATCCTGTCTGCAGGGGCCCAGGACATGCAGCTGTTTTAGGAAACTGCCCCTGAGACAGATGCCTGCCAGTTCATGGGCTACAAAACCCCACACTGAGAATCCCATCTTCCCAAATAGTGATCTTGTTATGTTGTATGAAGGACAGCTGGTGGTCGGAGCTTGGCTGCCACAGGAGGCTGAGTCTCTAAACCAGAGACACTCAGGAGCTGAGAGGGCGGCTCGGTTTTCACCACCACTCACCCCTGCTCCCCCCACTCCAGGTTTCCCTCATCTCACTACTGAAGAGGCAGTGCTTTTCCATACATAACAATCAGGGACTCTAGCCACACTGTGTGTGTGTGTTTCTTAAATACCAGTCACATTTCCCCTTGTGACTATTAATTTTCAGAGTTTCCAATTCTGAAAATCTTGGCAAGACTGCTCGCATTGTGTATCTCAGGAGCTTGGTGTGTACTCTGCATTTTCCTAGGGTGGGATATGTGTGTTTAAAGTGCTTTTTATCAGGGGCAAGTAGAGTGGCCTTTTATGGAAGGGAGAAAACAGTTGAGCTGCTGGAGCCTTTTCTGGCTCTGCCAGAAACCCACGTCCAAGTCGGAGCTGTGCAAATAGATGACCAGAACTTCGTCTTCCACTCTAGTGCTCTCCTAGGCCAATTCGAAAAGATCTTTTTGGAGAATAGAGCATTTGCGGTAAGCATTGGGTAAGGAAGTTAAAGCCAAAAGCCATCTCTTTCTGGTAACCTACAGAATAAGTTGGGAAAGCATATGGAATTTTAGTAATAATAGAGTGTCATGAGCATTTAGTATATGACAGACATTGTTCCAAGTGTTTTGGACAGTGTTGGATATTCAGTAATTTCTGACTTTACACCTTCTGTTTTCTCTTGGTAGGAATCCCTTTTTGCCTGTGGGCTCTTTGTTTTTGTCCTTGGTGGTTGTGTGGACCAGACAGAACAACAGGAGGGGGAGCAGTGGCCTGCTGCTGCCCAGCCAGATTCTTCTGATCCCAGGCATCCTGGGTGGGTTTTCCCTCTCAATCTTCAGGTCTTTATTTAAGCCACTGTGCCTGTTGGCAATTAGAGCTGCCCTTCAGGATTTGTTGAGGCGGATCTGTATTTCTTTTGTAGCCATCCTTTCCTCTCTGCCCTCTCTGAGTGAATTTGGAGGTGGAGAGCTAGAGACTTGTCTGTTTGCCTCCTTCAAAACAACCAGCATTCTCCTGGTCTGCGGTATGTGTAATAGTGCATCCAACAGAGCCCCAAAGTGGATGCCTTCCTCCCCAACACCACCTGTTAATTGGTGATTCTAGTTCCTGAGGACTTCCATTTGTACATGAGCCAATCTGCACCAGAGAGCCATGCTCCCAGGTTTGTATCACAGATGTTAGGAAGCTCAGAACCTCCAACAATGAAGCCTGAACCCATGTCTCCCTGCCACCTTGGCCAGGACTAAACTGGCCATTTCTGGACCACTCCCTTCTCTTGGAAACTAGTACCGTTAGACTCTTTCTTAGACTCTCTGAAAAGATGAGTTAGTATAAAAGTACTTTTTAAGAAGGCGCTTACCACGGAAAATGGCTATCATCTCATTTACCATGCTCTGCTCTTAGGCCACACACACAAACAGCTAGGGCACCCTGGGGTAGAACTGTCATTGCCACCAGAAAATGAATAGTGTTTGGCTTGAAAGGCAGCCTAGGCCTAAAGTCCGAAGCTGCCATGTACGCAGTTCCACTGAGAAGACTGTGCTTTCCAATCTTCTCTGCCCAACTTCTGACACACGAGCCCTCCTCCGTTTATCTGACAGGCTAGCCAAAGCACCTGCCCAGGTCATGGCTACTTAGTAACAGGATTCAGCAATCTCTGCCCTTGGCCCCGGAGGTAGAAAGGAGGTACATCTTGGTACATCAGTTACCAAGCAGCGAAGACAGTTCTAAAGAGTGTTTGCCCCTGATATGTCAAGGGACTGTCCCAGGCTCCCTTCTCTCTTTCTGAAAGTTCTACCTGGCCTACCTTAATTAGCCCCTCCTTTAAGGCAGCACCCATTCAGAATTCCTCTCCAGCCTCATTCCTCACCTCACCTGGCTTCATATCTCCTGAGACTCTCTCTCCTACCCAGTCACTCCAATAACTTTGAAGCTCCCCTCCCCCAACTCAAGTCCTCTTATTTCAAGCCATCACCCCCAGTTTGAAGGTTAGGGAGCCCTGGTTTCTATTGCCCACACTCCTTGGAGAGCAAAGATACATTCCTGGATCCCATGTTGGAAAACTGAATTCTATTTTCTTGTTCTGAGTTCTGATTTAAATGTTAAGTATGGTTAATAGACTACTTCAAATACGACGGTGGGCCCTGAAGGGCTGGGCTGAGAACACAGCCACCATTTGTAACATGTTTCTAAGGAAAAATAGTTCCTTCTAAGAATGGAACTTTTGGTAAATTGGGGATTTTTTTACTAAAATACTACAGCAGATTTGCATGTGCCTTGTGGAAGTGTTCTCATTATTTTGTAGTTATAACACCATCTATCCCAAAAGTAAGTTGTCCTTCTAGATCCCCAATGACAAAGACACACACACGCAGATGCAGACACCCCCAACCTTACTTCCTACCCAGAAAGTTTGCTAGACAGCTGTACTCAGCTCCTAGGATTGTTTTGGGAATAGGTGAGACTGAATTCTCAATCTTGGCTGATTTGACCCATTGTCAGGTAGCACCAGAAACGGGGTGCCCTCCATTCCACGGCACATGTGCCCTCACCTGATTGGGTTTTTCACCATCTGTTCTAGGAGGAAGATAACACCTCTGCCTGTGAGCAGGAACAGCCCAATGGGGTTTTGCTCATGCAAAGAGCAGCCACTTGGATTTTAATGGTCACTTAAATGGAGCAGCCACATTGCAGCCTGGCCAGGTGGGGACAAGTTCTGAGAGTGGTGGTGACAGCCTTAGCTGGTTTCCATTACTTCTTTACCTGCTTGAGACCTAACCTCTGGCCATGGTGACTTCTGGGGCAGCAAACTGTCCCAGTGTTTTTTTCTAGTATTTCCTCCTCCTTCTTCAGCTCCCTCTTTGAAGCTAGAGTAGGGAAGGCAGTAGTTTTTGCACTTCCAGAGGAAGGTGCAGTGGAAAGAGGCACATGTCTTGTTTAGCACCTTCCAGTGTAGAGCTGTAACCAGGTAGGACCCAGAAGGCCTGTCTTCCAGCTTCAGCATGAAAATGTTTTAAGGAAACCCCACTGGAAAGGGCAGAGTCAAAGAGTTAAATCTGCACCCAGGTAGAAAGGCTGTTGCATAAATGCTGAGAGAGTTGTGTGGGGTTTTTTGTTTTTTGGTTTTTGTTTTTTTTCCCCAAAGATCTCGTGCTTTTTTTTTACTTTGTGTTGGCAAAAACCCCAGGAGAAGATGGGAGATTCTGGGAGGAGATGATTATGCTGGGTGAGTCAACTGAGCTCCCCAGCTGCCGTTTTTAGTTCCTCTGCTTTTCTGTAATGGGAGGCAGTTTGGGGAGGGGTGGGAGGCAGGGGGGAAATGCTGATTTGTGCAGCAGGGCAGGAGGCAGGTGTGTCTGGGTGAATTTTTTTTGGCTCTCTAGGGTTGACAGGGCCTTGCAATCAGTACATTGATTCAAGGAGGAAATATTAAAGCAGAGCTCTCAGTGTGGCAAACAGTTAAGTAAATGTCTCCTAAAGTCACTGTCACTTCCCCAAATCAGTAGCTCTTAGAATGGCTCGCGCTGCATTGCATTGTCACAGCAAGGCACAATGGTTCTGATAGCAAAGCAGTAGCGGGATTGAATGTGGAGAGGCAGACAGAACTGCCTGAAGTGGGAGGGCCTGGTGGTTGTTGGGCAGCAGGAAGTTTCAGGAGAGGCTTCCCCCTCTGTGATGAAAGGAGGGCTTGTGTTTGATTGAGGGGAGCTAGGGATAGGTGGGGGAGCCCTGCTGGTCCTCGACTGTGCCTGTATTCTGAGTCTGTCTCCTGTTCACCTTGGTGACCATCTTTGCCTTGAGCTTTGTGAGAGACGAGAACACCAAGGGCCTTATCATGACCTTAGTGAAAGCTTGTTGGTGGAACTAATGCTCCAGAGAAGTCATCCATCCTTGGGAGAGGGGATCTCGTGGCCCACAGTCCCCTTGGACGTTGTCTGCAGAGTATACTGATACAGGTTATTGGTGTGGATCCCAGAGACCATCATGAAGATGCCCCAACATGTTTTCCTGTTTATTCATCCGTACACATTTATTCGTTCAGTACCTTATTGAATACTTCTGCTCTGTACTGTAGGCATTGTTGTGGGTCATGAACCAGACAGACCAGAGTCCCTTCCTTTGTGGTGTAGTCTAGTGGGAAGGACAGCGAGTAACCAGCCAACTTTAAAGGATGATAAATGCCTTGAAAAAGAGGAAAGGAGTCTCGTGGCAAGAGATTTTGATCTTCCTTCCTCTCCCCTTGCTTATCTACTGGTGCAGGAGTGTGGGAAACTAAGGTCAAAAAGTTGTACCATTTTTATTCTGTAAGACTTATAACATGGGGCAGCTAGATGTGGGCACTAAGGGCATATGAAGGTGACCTCTGACCTCTCAGAGCTCAAGGGGGTTAGGGTTTAGAGGCACAAAGTCAGAAGAGCTGGATGGGTACAGATGGGATGCTGTGAGAGTCAGAGAACGGAGAGATCACTGTCAGCTAGAAAGGTGCCCGGATAACTATTAGAACAAAAGATTTGGGATAAACAAGGGATGAGAGGGTTTACTTACATGGATCACTTCAAAGAAGGCATTATATGATATTGGAGCCTGACTTTCAGTGTGTCTGTGTCTGTGTAGCTCTTCATACCACAGTTCCAGTCTGTTCCCTGCATGGCAGCCGGGGTCCCACCACAGGTCTGTCTGACTCCAGAATGACGCCCATCATTATCGCACCACATACAGCCAGACAGCGTGCTGATAACAAACTACTAGGCAAAGAAAAGGAAGCTAGAGGGAGGCCCAGGCACCTCAGCTGCACTGGTTAGTCTCCATCAGCTCCCCACAATCCTCTGTGAAGTGAGCCAAACCTTTCTGCTGCAGGCTGCCTTCTGCCTCCCCCAGAGCCCTGGGCTGCTGGCAGGCTGGCTCTCCTGTGATATGGAGGAACTTGTTGGTCTCCATGGTTACCATAACCCACTGGTACGGGAGGAGCCAAATGGAGTGCAAGGCTGGCAATGTGAGCTTCCCCCGGCCCTTGGCACCATGTGGTCCTGGTATGTCGGCTGTTCCTTGGACCTTTTTTGAGAGGAAGGAGTTAAGGAACTGATGAGAAAAGAAGAGCAGTACACCTTCCTCCTCCTCTGGGCTACTCAGAGGGCAGAGGCATGGCTGCCTTCTCATTCACGCACTTCTCTGGGCAGGAGTGGTTTTGTGTTAGGAAGGAGGGTTCTTTTTGTCTGACAGCCCAGCCGTGATAGGAATTGGACTTTTTCTCATTCTGGAAGGAATACCAGCTTTGCTACACTGGTACTTGTGGTCATCTTCTTAGAGATTGTAGCTCTTCTTAGGGCTCAGAGAACCCTTGTAGCTGGGAAACAAAGGTTCCTACCTGAACATAGAGATCATAGAAAACATTGTTGAGACCTTACTGTGCACCAGGCAGGCACCATGGTCAACGCTAGCGTGGATTTTCTCATTTCATCTTCACACTAATCCTGTAAAGTGGGAACAGCTAGTATCCTTGTGTCCCGGGTGAGGAAACTGAGACCTAGAGATGTCAAGTGATCTGGCTGGTGTTCAGTGAGCTGGTAAGGAGCGAAGGCAGAGTTCCCACAGGGTCTGGCTGCCTCCAGAGCTCTGCTGAGCTGTACTGCCTCCCTAATAAGTAAGCAGAGATACGTCGTGAGTCTGGTGTACAGCGCCCCTCCTCTCAGTTTCTAGAAGGCAGAAACCAGATCTCTCTGAGCTTTGCAGTGGACTCCAGAGGTGAGCACTCGATGAAGGTTTGCTGAAACGGGCAGCAGTCATTGGGGACGAGATAGAGACAGGCCCGGTGAGCAGATTCTCAGAGATGAAGTGCGAAAGCTTCTGAAGCCCCAGTTGCTCAGTAGAATCCACCATGTTTTAAGAGGAGCCCAGCATTTCAAGTGGCTCAGAAGACAGGAGACGTGAGGGGTGCTCCTTGCACTGTGGCTTCATGCATGAAGGGTCGAGCTGGATGTGGCTCAGTTCGTCTCTCACTCCAGGTCAGTTCTTGCCTGCTGGTCTCCGCAGGCAGGCGCTGGCTCTGGTGTGGCTGCTTCTGAGGTGTGCAGGCTCCTCACATGGCCCAGGCTGCGGTGCACTCCCTGCCTTGGGGTGAGACTTGCAGCTCAGAGAGCTGGAGGGCAGTGAACCACCTTGCTTTTGGCTTTGCTTCAGTCACAGGCTCTGTTGGCCTCCTTTGTCAGGGAGGCACCTACTCTGGCTGGAAAAAGGGAGCAGCCCCTTGGCAGTTTTATACAGCCCCACCCTCCCCTCTACAACAGAGTATTAAGGGGTTGTGGGGGTCCCCAGGTGGAGCCATCACAGTTAATTTCAGAGCCTCTCCACTGGTCGGTGCTTTCTACAGCTTTATCAGAACTCTCCTACCCAGAATGCTTCACTGGTCTACTGACTCTTGGCTGTTGAAAGTGACAGTTGCTCAGGATCAAAGGATGCAGAAAAGGTTTCTGGATTCAGTGAAGGAGGAAGGGTTAAAAAACTAGCAATTTGTTACGTGACTTTTCATCTCAGTCCTACCCTCTCTCTCCCCAGCCTCTCTGAGGTCAGTGCTTGATACTTCCTCAGTTTACAAAACCCCTTACTGCCTCCCACAAATAAGATTTAAGAAACAATCTTGTTACAATGCAAAATCCTGGGGACTGGAAAATGAAGCCATTTGATCCTGCTCTGGCTTCTGAGTGAAGGGGCAGGACTGAGCCCAGGGTCCAGAATAAAGCCTGACTTCTTCCACTGAGATCAGGGCCCCCTTTGGGAAGGAGTGAGTGGAGGGGTTGCTGTGGGTCACCTGGATAGGTCTTTAAACCAGCACCTCCCCCTGGGCCTTAACCAGATATTGACATTCCTCTTGTCCCAGGTACTTTTCCTGAGTCTTCACATCTTTCCCCTCTTCCCAGTCTGTGGAGGAAGAACCAAAGACTCAGCCTTCTTTGTGGGAAATAAGAGCAGAATAAGTATCAAGAAGGGTTAAAGAGAAGCTGGTACAGGGGACCATGAGGAACAGCAGAGTGCTGAAGTGGGCGTGAGAGCACTGGGCTCCAGTCCCGGCTCTGCACTGGAAGCCTACGGGACCTTGGGCAAGTCTCTTAACTTCTGTCCTTAAATTTCTTATCTGTAAAATGAAGATGCTACCTACCCCATAGGTCTATGATGTGGAGCACATAGGAAATACATACCAGCAGAAAGTAGTAGCAGAAATGTCGCCTCTGTTGACCAGGGTTCGTACATAAGGTAAACACTGAGTAGAGTGCTCTCCCAGTCTGTACTCAGGTGCTGTGAGGGCACAGTGGAGGTTTTGCCCTTCCCTAGAGGGGTTTTTGGCCTCTCGGCAATGAGATTATTAAAGAGTTGCTTAATGGGAAAGGTCCTAGCCTAGAGTGGTGGAGTGAATGTGAAGTAGATCTGGGAGCCGGAAGAAAGGCCGTGACCAGAACACTGGACACAGACTGGGAGGGCTCCAGTTTGCACCAAGGTCAGCAGTTGCCTAGGCAGCAGGAAGGTGTGAGGAATGGCTACCTCCTGCCCCCAGGCCCTGAGTCCTTAAAGAAAGCAATTGGAGGCGGTGGGCAGGGTTGGAGACTTGGAGGTGGTGGGAACCTAGAGACAGACTCCCAGAATCAGGGCTGGAAGGGATTTAGAGGGACATTTAGTTTGTTCCCCAGCCTTTGGGCAAAATTTAGGATTAAACATCTCATTATCAGTGGCAAAGTTTCTTAATGTAGAACTAAGGGGCTTCACAGGGTCCCTGAACCTCCTGATATTATGTCCCAAATATTTTGGGTATAAGTGGAATATGCATTTTTCTCAGGTTAACAGTTTTCTGTGAGGTAGGAGGTCCATCTGCCACTGTTGGATGGCTGGCTTCTGCTCACCCTTCCCCTATCCATGTTCTCGATGGGTGGCTTACTGCTGTTCTCTGGGTCTGATTCACACATACTCCTCCCGCCGATTTGAGCCCCTACCCAGGTCCCACCTGCTGCAGGTGAGATAAGGACTTTATGACAGCCTGAGCTGGAGTAAGTCTCCTCCTCACCCTCTCCCAGCTGTTACACAGCAAAGCACCTTGGGGAGGGTGGGGCAGCCCACTTCCGGGGAGGGGGAGGGGAAGGGAGAAGGAAGTTGATCTAAACCCGCCTCTTTCTCTTTCTGTCTCCCTTCCTTCCCTTTCCCCTCCTGCCCCTTTCCTCCCACCTTGCTCCTGGGTAGTGTCCTGGAACTGCATGCATTTCCTGGCTACCAGGCCCTGGCCCGCAAGAAGCCGCGGGGCTGTGTCCCCGTTGCTCTCCTTGCCAAGCTGGGGCTCTGCTAGTGGTGGTTTCGGTTGCGACACAGTCCAGGTTCCCAGACAGGAGCCGCTCGGCCTGGCTGCTTCGCTACTTTTCACTGAGGAGGTGGTGGAAGGTGTCGCCCGCTTCAGCTGAGTAAGGGTGGCTGACGGAGCTGGCAGCCCCCGCCCTGGGCCTGGCTCTTCTCGGCCTCTGTACTTTGCCCTCGCTGCCTGACAGGTTCTGCTGTGGGCTCTGCTGAATGGAAGTCGCTGATAGTCCTTGTCCCTTTCTCCAGCCGGGTATGTTTTCCCCTTTTCTGCTGTGAAATTGCCCCCTCCTCTTCCATCCCTCCCATCCCAAACACAGGATCTTTGAAGAATTGCTAAATGGAGCCAGGCACTAGCACAGGGCAGTCAGATTCCTGGGAAGAGGCATCGACTGAGAAAGAAAGGACAAATACCCAGAGAAGATTGTCCCCTCAGATTGAGTCAGCAGGCCCAACCAGAGTGAAAGGAAGGGGCTGGTGACCGGCAGAGGCCCAGGGAGGGCACACTGGTGCTACAGTGAGGGGAGGCGGATCTGGGGTGGCCGCCAGAGCTAGTGACCAAGAGACTTCCTCCATTCCACAGTGCCCAGGCTCACTTTGCCTCTGGCCAAGGAGTACCTGCCTGTCACCCCTCCCAGCTTGGCCCCTTCCTAACTCTGGGGAAGTCTCAGGACACTCGCAGCCAACCCTGAGTACAGAGCCCCGAAGCACGAGCTTTTCTAGGGGAGAACTGTTGGTCGGAGCCTCCAGCATTAGGGAGGGGGCCCTGCCTACCTGAGTCAGCGCCGGGCCTCTTGGGGTGGAGGCTGTCTTCCGGGCGAACCTGGCAGCGCGCCTAGGCCAAGTTCTGAGATCCAGGTGGAAGGGCCCACTGGATATAAGACTCTTTTCTTTATTCATCCTCATGTCCTGCTTTCTCTCCTCCCTCTCTGTTGAAGACCCCAAAGCTGTTTAGACCCTACTTCCAAATCAGGCCTGCTTAGTAACCTGTGAGTTCTGCCTATTAGTTCCAAATACTGCCTCTCAGGGTGACCTCTTGTTCTTTCTGAAGACTGCCTGAGAGCCATGGTGTCTACTTTCAACAGACTTCCTCAGACCTTTGGGGCCTGCTATTATGGTGTGATGTCAGCCAGAGTTTTGGGTTTGACTGGTGTTCCAGATTGTACTGTGTGCAAGGAGGGTGGAGATTAGGGGGAGCATGGCTGTGGCCAGATCCTGTTTAGTTGGCTCAGAAGGGCAGTTAGTTCTCAGCGCCCCACCCCATTGGTGAGATCTGGGTCCCGGCTACATGGGCCTAGTTAGAACCACAGAAGGGACTCTCTCCATAATAGCCACCCACCCACTTACCTCCTCTTCAGCCTTCAAAGAAGTTGCCTCGTGTGGGGCCATGGTCGAAGAAACATTTTCTACTGGAGACTTTATCCTTTGTCTGCTTCCTCCCCGTGGGCTCTCCTCACCCTGTCCCACATCCCTGCCATGGGAAATATCTCACAACATAGAAGAGGCGAAGGGAGTAAAGAAGGACTGTGTGCTTTGAGTCCTGAGAGTTGGGTAGTCTGGTCCTGAAAGGGGAGTGGGTGACTTTTAGAGCAGGGGATCAAGGCGCATGCACCAGCAAGGGTTACCTGCTTCTCTGGGTCCTAGGCAAGCAGAACTTTCTCTTTGACTGTCCTGGATACCTGGCTTGGAACTAGCCCTTCACAGCTTCCCTGTTGCATTCCCTCCTTCCCGTGAAGGCTAAAGGTGCTGGTGTAGGCCAGGTAGCTGATGTGCAGCCTGGACCTCTCCCCACGGGGAGGGCCCATAGCATCTCTTGTCAGCCTCCAGCTGGGCTGCAGCTGACTTAGGCGGGCTCGACTGAGATAGAGAAGTCTTGTTGACAGTGAGACTTCTGCTTTGTAGACAGGCTTTGTAGTACTTAGGAACTAAAAATAATGGCAGTCATGGTTGTTCTTTAATGAGCATTGGATAAGGCATTTTACGTGTGTTCTGTCATCTAACTAATGTGAAATAAGGAATATTTTATTGCCACTTTACAGATAAGGAAACTAACTCTAGTTAGTGGGGGAGCCAGAACTAGAACCTAGCTCTCTTGGCACCCACTAGACCATCTCCTGGCACCGATGTGTGGGATCCCCCCAACACTGGTCATCTTTTAAATGATTTCCTTCCTCCTTTGTAATAGTCTCATCTCCCTCTGAAGAACGATGTTGATATTAATAAAGTTAAGTGTTGAGTAAGTGGCCGATTCAGGATTTGAACCCTGGCAGTTTGTCTCTGCATCTGTACTCTTAACCACATGTCTCCATCCCAGTAAGGAAGAGGGGTAGGTGCACCAAGAGGGATAGGCAGAGCTGAGCTCAGACTAGGCCGTAGGACTCCCAGGTTTGACTTCAGGAGGTAAAGGGCCCAAATTCTCATGTAGATGCTAGATTCCATTCCAAATTTTGAGGACTTGGAGATTGCCAAGCTCCTGCTGCCTTTGGCTCATATCCTCAGAAAAGAGGGAAGTGACAAGAAACTTAGGAGCTGGATCAGAGGTGTTGCCAAGAAAACTTTTCCACCCATCTTCCTCTCTCAGGAGTTGGGGCAGAGGGAAGATTTTCCCTATTCACAGCGCCTTAGGATTGAAAAGCAACTGGTCAGGGAAGCATGCTTCTTACCAGGGAGCCCTGGACAGTTCCCTGGGTGGTAGCAAGTCATTTCTCCTCTCTGGTTTTTGAGGGCTTCACTTAGAGCCAGAAAGGACTGTGAAAGAAAGAACTTTGAGTCACACTTCACTGGTCACCCTGCTCCCCTCCAGATTGTCTCCTTGAAGTTTCCAAGGCAGCTCTGGTTGGTTCTGGGACGAGGCTCTGGCAGCCCTTTACCCCATTATGCTGGAGCAATGGCATCAGGTGTCTGTAAGAGGTAAATCAGGGCTCTTGACCAGTATTAGACTAGACTCTTCACAGTTTGATTGCTATGTAATTCACATTCCGTACAGTTCACCCATTAAAGTGTGTGTGATTCAGTGGCTTTTAGTAAATTCAGAGTTGTGGAGCCATCACCGCAAGCAGTATTTCATTAGCACATTTTCATTACTGCAGAAAGGCACCTCACACCCCTTACTTATCACCCTTCAATACCCTCACCCTTCTCAGATCTCCTCAGCCCAAGTCTAGTATTTTTGTCTATATGGATTTGCCTACACTGGACATTTCAGATAAATGGAATCATACAATCTGTGGTCCTTTGTGATCATTTGTTCACTTAGTATAATGTTTTCAAAGTTCATCCATGTTGTAAAGTATGTCAGTACTTCATTTATTTTTAATTATCAACAGATATTCCACTATGTGGATAGTTCACAATTTGTGTATCCATTTGTCAATTGATGGACATTTGTATTTCTACTTTTTGGCGTTTATGAATGTGGGATATGTTTGAACGTTGGTGTACAAGCTCCTCTCGGGCATATAGCTGGGAGTGGATTTGCTGGATCGCATAGAGCTCTACATTTAGTCCTTTGAGGAGCGCACAGGTCTTCACACAGACATATGTTTTCATCTGGTCCATACCCTTTTTGTGTTACATTTATATCCCTGTTTGGCAACAGCCAGCACCAAACAGGGATATTGGTTGTTGTCATTCCTGCTTCCTCCCCCTTATTTGAACTATGGGATATCTAAGGACGGCAGACTGTTGGCTTGCTCACATCCTGTCCGTAGTTTTTTCGTGGCACAAGTATTCATTGAGGATCTACCATAATCCAGTCTGTCTAGGTGCTGGGATATATCAGTGAATAAGTGATACCTGCCTGCCTTCATGAGCTTCCCTTCTTATTGGACAGACAACAAATCAATGTAAAGTGGTACATAATAAAGATTACAGTGTTGGGTGGCGAGCGCTTTGCAGTAATTCTGATCATGATGCTCCTGCGACTTTGAGATGCAGCCTTATCAAAGTGCAAACGGGCAGAGGATGGCGGACAACACTCACTCTCCCACGTGAGGTGAAGGAGCTGTTGGGTTATTAATGGGGGATGTATTGCCAGGCAGTAGAGCCAGTGATGGGACAGCTCAGGTCCTAAACTCCAACATCCACAGGATGTTGACACTGGACCATAGGCTCTGCTCTTTCGGCGTGAAGGTTGGCTCTCTTCCCAGCTTCTTT
Organism: Camelus dromedarius; assembly: GCF_036321535.1. NCBI lineage: Eukaryota > Metazoa > Chordata > Mammalia > Artiodactyla > Camelidae > Camelus > Camelus dromedarius. The sequence goes on along the minus strand of NC_087447.1, from coordinate 7,857,842 downwards.
TATCCCCCTGCCTTATAATTCTTTCTTTGCATGCCTGCTAGCCCCCCAGAGTCTTTCCCACACACCAGCCTTTTTTTTTTTGCATTTTTTGCAGAGAGCTAAGGGCAGAGGTGTAGGGAACTGGAAGGGCAGTGTATACTTAAAGGTGTGCTTGTTTCCCTCTGCAGCCCACCCTGGGACACCTCGACTCCAAGCCCAGCAGTAAGTCCAACATGCTGCGGGGCCGCAACTCAGCCACCTCTGCTGATGAGCAGCCCCATATCGGCAACTATCGACTCCTCAAGACCATTGGCAAGGGTAACTTCGCCAAGGTGAAGCTGGCTCGGCACATCCTGACTGGGAAAGAGGTGAGTGCTGGGGCTGGGGACATGGCAGCATTTCCTAGCTGTTATACCCCAGCAGGTAGTGGTGGGACTACTACTGCAGCCAACCTCTTGTTTATTAGCCAGAAATTAGATCTGAACAGATAGGGGTGCTAAGAGGGATGGGGCGAAAGGAGGCAGAAATATAAAGGAGGAAGTAGATTCAAGTCCTGGGTTTAGCTTGGTCAGAGAGGTAATCTTGGGCTTTTTATCTCTTTATTCAGGTAGCTGTGAAGATTATTGACAAGACTCAACTGAATTCCTCCAGCCTCCAGAAAGTAAGCACACAGTACCTCCTGTCCCTGTCTAAACCTTTCTTCAGGGGTCAGTGATCTGCTGACCCCATTTTGCCCTCCCCTTAAACCTCCAGTTCAAAATCTCTGGTCATTTCACTATCCCCACCATCCCTCTCCATAACTCTGCTACCTTTAGGGCTTTGGTTGGATCCCCTGTGTTGACTCCTCCTGATTGGGCTTCATGGCCACAGGCCCTGACTCTTGAGAAGTCTTCCTGCCCCTTCCCAGCCCCTTGACCTACTTCCTGCATCTTGTTATCTTCTGGCCTGTGGCCAGCCCTATGCAAAAACATATGTTTATAGCCATTACTAGAAACACATGCAAGTCACTGTCCCATCTGGAGTGATCCAGGGGAGTGGCTCTACAAGAACAGGGATAAGAGGAGGCAGAGAGCCAGTGGCCAGTCTGTGCCAGTTGCGTTTTGGAGTGTGGGTATGGGAGACTGGGGCTTTTAGAAACTAAAGTCCAGCGGCAAGCCTCTGATAGTATGTCAGGTTAAGAACAGATACTCCCTGTTTTCCTTCTCACTTCTAGGCTGCTCTTGAGTAAAAGTCAAAGTCGTTTGCATGTAGTCTTAGCTAGAGGAAACTGAACTTCTCCTTCCCTCCTTGACTTACAGTGGGAGACAGGTCTCACTTAGCTTGTAGGGAGGGGAACCCTCCAAGAGGGAACACATACTCCCTGCTATGAGAAACCGGTAGGAGTGAGAAAAGGAGGCTTTCATGTGCAGAAGAGGGACAGCTTTCCAAGGGCTGGTTGTTGTAGAACTGGGAACTCTGCCCTCTCCCCCCATCCTGGGCTCCAGCAGTTGGGAAGGAAGAAATCTCCCTTCTGGCTCCCAATAAGCTGCCCCTATTCAAGTCAAATTTCCTCATACTCCAGCTGACCCTGGCTCAGATTTTCTGACCTAAATTAACCTCGTTCTTTTCATCTCAAGACAGATTGCATTTTTCTCTTCATGAGCACATGGTGTTACTTGAGTTAGGAGAGGGCACAACCTCATGCTAACAGAGTCAGCTTGGGACTAGGGGTTGGGAGCTGTTATTGAGAGAGACACAGAGTGTGTGAGTTGAGGTGCCCTGATACACTGACAGCCAAAACCAAGGTGTTTCCTAGTTTTTTGTTACCCCTGGAATCCCCTCAAGGTTCTTTCATTCAAAGGAAATGCTGCTATCATCACCAGGGCTTCCCTGCTTAGAGATTTCTGGAAGGAAGGGAAAGAGAGCTACTCTTGACATGTTGGCTCAGACCCAGCAGAGTAGGAGCCAGCGTGGTGTGGGCCATTTAATCTTTGGAGCAGTCCACCCTGCCAGAGTCAACTCAGCCATCTTATTTCCCACCTATTTTTTTTCCCCTGCCTCTTCCTGACTGGCTGGAAGACACCAGTACCAGACGAACATAGGCGTTTATTTAAAAAGCCCTTTAATATACGCTGTTGCCAAGGCCAGTATGATTCGTCCAGGTCACTCTTTAAATTTGATCCCAGCAATGATCCCTAAAGGATGAACACTGAAAAAACTAGCACACACACACCCCCAGGGTTCTAGATAAGCCTGGAAAACTTCACGCTCTCCTGGAAGAGTGTCCCTTCCACACCCAGTGGGTGCCATCAGGAGAACCCTGCCAGCTGCCTTCAGGCCCCATTTCAGTGCTGTTCCCCATCATTGCCCCCAAGGTGGTACCCAGGGTTTTTTGCCTCTTCCTCCAAGATGATCACTGGGCCAGGGAATAAAGCAAGAAAACCTGGACTCTAATAAGAAAAGGGAGCCAAGATCAGAACCAGGTTCCTGAAAATTGGAAAGCTTGTCTCTTGTTTTCCTTTCCAGCTCACAAAAGGTCTAGGACTTCATTAAAGGAAAAAAAAAAGTGTTCACTTTTTTTCTACAAACTACAACCTAAATTAGGTCTCCATACCTCCCCTCCTCTCGAAAAAAGACAAAACACAGCACAACTAGTTCTGCTGTTTGTGCAAGTAGTGAGGCCTGGAAGTTACAAAAAACCCCACCTCCAGTTCTCTGGCCCCCACAGAAGGGATGGAGTTCATTTCTGTCATCTTTCTTTATGGAAATGTATGGTTTGGAGCCCCTGATTTTGTTTCACAAAGAGCGTGAGTGTGTGGAGGTGGATTTGATTAAAATTGGCATCAGCTATATATAGGAGTGGCTTCTTCTGTTACCACCCCCGAGACTCAGAAGAGCAGGGCCTACCCACTAGTACAGAGCCCTCTGGCTTCTGTAAACCAGAAAATGATGGGGTCCCCCTTTGGAAACCCCCCTACCCTTCACACAGACCAAGTTGGAGTCTGCCTTGTCAGGGAACTTTAGAAGCACCTCAGGTTCTAAATATTCATGTACATGGACTCATACCCCCTCCTTCAAAGGCACCCAACCAAAACCTGTCTGCTGTTTGGGGGCTGGATTTGGGTAGACAGCACCCAAGGGCACAGCTGGCTCATCCAGGTGCTGCACCCGAGGGTACAAGTCATGCGAGCCCAGCTCTCCTCCCACTGACCCTTCTTGCTCTCCTTCCCCCCATGTCCTCAGCCATCAGGGACAGGCATGGAGGATCTGGACAACTGCCCTATCTCTTTTCTCTTTTGGGAAAAAAATCTTAGCAGTAGCTCTGTTTGGAGGGGACCTGAGAGGAGCAAGCATGACCCCTGGTATTTTATTTTCCAGCTATTCCGTGAAGTAAGAATAATGAAGGTTTTGAATCATCCCAACATAGGTGAGAACCAGTTGTCCCTCCTTTCCTCTTCCCCCACAGCAAGGCCTCACTTCCTAGCATGGAGTCCTTCCCCCCTGGGTACATTGCCTTCTGGAGTCTACAGTCTTCAAGGATACCTCTGGGGAGGCCCAGCTCAAAACCCAGCTCTGCCTCTGGCACACAGACCGTCCTTAGTGCTGTGGCTGCTATGAGAGGAACTTGTCCTTGGGAGAGTAGGAATGTGAAAGGGGGAGCTTTCATTCCTAAGATGCCCCTGTACATGTCAGGGCTCGATGTGTGGCCCCTGCCTCTTCTGTGACTCATGGCTTGGCCTTTTCTCTTACAGTTAAGTTATTTGAAGTGATCGAGACCGAAAAAACTCTCTACCTTGTCATGGAGTACGCTAGTGGAGGTAGGTATGGAATGGCCTCTTCCTACTGTGTCTCCACCTTCACCAACCCCCGCAAGCCCTGATATAGACCCTTCCCCCGTCTCTTGCAGGAGAGGTGTTTGATTACCTAGTGGCTCATGGCAGGATGAAAGAAAAAGAGGCTCGAGCCAAATTCCGCCAGGTGGGTATGACTCCCTCCGTGGAATGTGGGCCTGACCTCTGCTTTTTGGGGTTTGGCATACGAGGAGGAGCTGCCTACCTGTAAGTGGCCTTTGGAGCATCCTTTGGGCTTTGCTGTATGGCAGCTTATAACTCGGCAGAGTATCACAACTTCATCAGCCCCTGTGGCCCACCCTCTGGTGCCCCTGGGCTGACCCCTCTTCCTTCCTTTCAGATAGTGTCTGCTGTGCAGTACTGTCACCAGAAGTTTATTGTTCATAGAGACTTAAAGGTAAGGCATGCCCTTATCTTCTGTGTCTTTGAGGCAGGACTGCTCACCCTCCGTTAACCATGACATAACCATTATGCCCTTAGTGTTCAAGGAAACTCCAGCCTTTAATTTTTTGGAGACAATGAGGAAGCCCTAGGGCTGCTTCTGACACAGGCCTTATGACCAGACTTAGGAGCTCATTCCAGCCAGCGAGCAGAGCCTCTGTTGTTTCACCTCTCAGCACGTACCTTCCAGTGCTGCCAGGCAAGGCAGGAGGGCTGCAGGCAGCCTGGTGGTTGACTGAGGGGACAGTGTTGACTGTCCCCCACTGCGTCATAGCTGCTTTGCAGGTGTGCGGCTCACTCATCTCTTTCACTGAGATGTTAAAAAATCTGATTGCCTGTGAGTCTCCTGGCCCCTAAGTCCTCACAGACACAGCCGTGATTAACAATGAAGCTTTGCATAGCTCACAGCGTCTCTGAGCCTTCAGATCGCAGTTCTCACAGCCTGCGCCACCCTTCTCCAGCCCAGACCAGCCTCTTCACGATGATTGGAGGTCCACCCTGGAGTTGGTGGAGAAAGTTCTAAGATTGAAGATGACTCCCTGTTTGTTCTCCCGTTCCCCTCAGCTTCTTCCTGTCTGGTGCCTTCATATGGTCCACTTGGTTCCCTGATATTTTCCATCTTACCTCCCAGGCAGAAAACCTGCTCTTGGATGCTGATATGAACATCAAGATTGCAGATTTTGGCTTCAGCAACGAATTCACCTTTGGGAACAAGCTGGATACCTTCTGTGGCAGTCCCCCTTATGCTGCCCCGGAGCTCTTCCAGGGCAAAAAATACGATGGACCCGAGGTGGATGTGTGGAGTCTGGGAGTTATCCTCTATACACTGGTCAGCGGATCCCTGCCTTTTGATGGACAGAACCTCAAGGTGGAGTGAAGTGCAGGCTTAGATCATTTGTATTGCTTGTCATTTCTTCTCTTGGCCTCTGGTCTTATCCCTAACCTCTCACCTCCTTCTGCACCCAGTGTAATAACTTCAGTTCTTTGCATGGGGTAAATCACGTGTCCATTCACCCCTCTGAAGCACTCAGGATTGCAAGCCTCAGGCTTGTGAAGTCGGAGGGTGTGGGGTATTTGACATCACCGCCTCTCTAGTGAGGTGCCTTGTCCCAGACTCTCCTCCTCCCACAATATTTCATCTATGTCTGCCTGGCTAGTCTGAAGGTGTCAGGAGCCTGGAATTAGGTTTCTTCCCTTGGCCTTGGGGTGATTGAAATTTCCCTCCTACAGGAGCTGCGGGAGCGGGTACTGAGGGGAAAATACCGTATTCCGTTCTACATGTCCACAGACTGTGAAAACCTGCTTAAGAAATTTCTCATTCTCAATCCCAGTAAGAGAGGCACTTTAGAGGTGAGCAGCCTGAGCCTAGCTGGCTAGAAGGTCCTGGGTTCCCAAGGAAACCTCCAAGCTGAGTTTCCTTCCTCTCTGCCCTTCCCCTTCCCTGTGCTCCCCAGCAAATCATGAAAGATCGATGGATGAATGTGGGTCACGAAGATGATGAACTAAAGCCTTATGTGGAGCCACTTCCTGACTACAAGGACCCCCGGCGAACAGGTGAGGAGGCTGTGCTGGGCCATGGGGTTGAGCCTACCTAGGACTCAGGACCATCCTTAACTGTATGCCCCCCCACCTCTGTGCAGAGTTGATGGTGTCCATGGGTTACACGCGGGAAGAGATCCAGGACTCACTGGTGGGCCAGAGGTACAACGAGGTGATGGCCACCTATCTACTCCTGGGCTACAAGAGCTCTGAGGTTTGTGCCCCTGCTCCACTCCCCGGTCTGGCCAGCCTCGCTGTCAGTAGCACCCCCATACTTCTAGCAGCTGTTGAGGGCAGAAGCTCACCTCTTGAGTAGGTGTGCTCTCTACTGATGAATTTTAAGCCTCAGCTTCAGTGGTGCTAAGGTCTTCTGGCCTTTGCTTTCACTAATCTCCATCAGTGGTTGAAGAGGAAAGCTGGTAGGGTCTGGGCCTGGGTCTGAGTTTCCACACGAGTGAGTAGATCTGGCTCATTCACTGGGTGTAGGTCAGTCTGGCTGGGTCAGTTCTGTGTTGATCCAGAAATCTCTGTGTCTGTTTCCATATGTTTGTGTCTCTCTGTATCTGAAAGTGTGCGTCTGGGTTCGTGGGTGCGTGGCTATGTCTTTTTTTATAGGAGTCTTGAGTCTAGTGCTTCTGCCTGGTGCTTGTGTCTGGGTATGTGTGTCGGTGTGCATGTGCGTCCATCCTCCCATCTGTGCATGTGGAGGCTTCGTGATTGTTCTTCTGCTCGCCTGGGTAACCATGTCTGTGCCTGAATCCATGGGTCTCTGTGGGAGTAGGGTCTTGTTCACCATCTGCATGTCCCCACATGCACTCATGGCCTCCCCACCCTGCTCTCCCCCTGCTGGTGTTGGACTCCCATTCTTGATTCTTGCCTTTGCCTGCTCAGGAGTATTGAGGGGCTGTCTCTGAGTCTGAATGTGCATTCTTCTGGGCGTGGATATCCCTCTCTGGGAGGGGGGAGGGTTCTTTGGCTGTGTTTGTCAGGGTCTGTGTTGGGACATGTGTGTCTCCAAGAGTGTTTATTGCACATTGGTCTTGTAGGGAGTATATCTCATGGGAGCCTGGGGTGGATTTGTGTACGGCAGGAATGTGTAAGTGGGATCATCCATAGGCAACTCTGCATGACTTCTGCCCTCACTTTTGTGTTCTTGCAGCTGGAGGGCGACACCATCACCTTGAAGCCCCGGCCTTCCACTGATCTGACCAATAGCAGTGCCCCTTCCCCCTCCCACAAGGTACAGCGCAGTGTCTCAGCCAACCCCAAGCAGCGGCGCTTTAGTGACCAGGGTAAGTACTTTTGGGAGTTGTGGGTGGGGGACTCACCCCTCTCCTGGTAAGTTCTGGGGGCTTTAGATGACACAGCTGAATTTTAGTCCCTATACAGCCACTTATTAGCATGGCATTGGGCAAGTCACATAACTGCCCTCCACCTCTATGAAACGGGGTTTGCTGGGTTGCTGGCCAGACTAGGATAGCACTGTGCACATGGTGGCCATTCGATGGGTCCCCCACCCTTACCCATTCCCACCGTCCCTCTGGCCCAGCAGCTGGTCCTGCCATTCCCACTTCTAATTCCTACTCTAAGAAGACTCAGAGTAACAACGCAGAGAATAAGAGGCCAGAGGAGGACCGGGAGTCAGGGAGGAAGGCCAGCAGCACCGCCAAAGTGCCTGCCAGCCCCCTGCCGGGCCTGGAGAGGAAGAAGACCACCCCCACCCCATCCACGGTGAGCCACGCCCACCCCCTCCCTCCTCCCGGCCAGCCCCACGCCTCCTTCCCTCCTCGTCCTTGTCCTCCCTGCCCTGCTATGGGCCCTGCCCTCTCCAGGCAGCTTTTTCTTTAATACAGACCTAGTTCCCTTTGGCTGTCTCCCTGACCTTCCCTCGGGGCCACTTTTGCTTACTATAGAAAGCCTTACCCCCTGGAGGGAAAGCACAGCCCTTTCTTCTCCCCACCCCTGACTGCTCATGGTGGAAGGCGGAGGGGTAGCAGTTTTTATGAACCTGTCAGTAGAACACTTTGGTTTTCTGTGATACAGCTCTGCCCTTTATTCCCCCACAGAACAGCGTCCTCTCCACCAGCACAAATCGAAGCAGGAATTCCCCACTTTTGGAGAGGGCCAGCCTTGGCCAGGCCTCCATCCAGAACGGCAAAGACAGGTGAGCAGGCCCAGGCCCTGCCTGCCACGCTCCCTAGGAGCCATTCTCCCAGGGGTGACGTCTGTCAGCATCACCACCTCCCCTCCTGCTCCCTAGAGTCCCGTCCTGGCTCTGTCCAGTCCAGCTTTCCACACACCAGCACCTCCTCACTGCTCTCCACCCACCTCCCCCACCTGTCTCCTCTCCCCTGTGCACCTGTGACCTCTTCTTGCAGTGTACCGACTATTACTCCGTGGTCATCTGAGCTGCCTTCTCACTTCTTGACTGCGACCAGGGCATGGCAACTGCACTCCTCTGGGCATCAGTGCCTGAGGCTTTGTTTTGGGAGCCCCAGCTCAGGGCAGAACCAAGAGATGCCCACTTGAAGGGTGGACACATTGAGGGTGACTTTAGCTGTGCCCATGAAAGCAGAGCCCCCCTAACCTTGACCATCAGTGTTGCATTCCTGGCTCCTCGTCTTCTGAGCTTAATGAAAATTCCCCTACGCAACACCCTGCTGTTTCTGGCCATGATACATCCTTGTTCTTAGAATTCCTAGGAGACCAGTGCAGCCCAGAGGCAGTTGCCTCCTGTCAGCTTTCCTGCACTTTTTGGTTTCCTCCCCCAGGCCCTGGCCTGCCTCGCCTTCCTTCCCCTGCCCTCCGCTTCCTTCCCCTGCCTTCCTTGGCTCTGACTTGTGCCCCTTGTTGCTGTTCCTGGGCCTGACCCGCATCTTGCCGAGGCTCCCCAGCTCTGGCCCTTGCTGCTCCGCCCTTGCTTCCTAACCAGAGCCTCCTGCCCCCACCCCTAACCCAGGCCTCTCCGCTGCTTTTGTCTCCTAGCCTAACCATGCCAGGGTCCCGGGCCTCCACGGCTTCTGCTTCCGCCGCAGTCTCTGCGGCCCGGCCCCGCCAGCACCAGAAATCCATGTCGGCCTCCGTGCACCCCAACAAGGCCACTGGGCTGCCCCCCACGGACAGTAACTGTGAGGTGCCGCGGCCCAGGCAAGTGTGCTGGGGCAGCTGGCGCACCTGCTGCCCTCAGCCTGCCCCCTCCCCGCCCCCCACAATTTCTTCCCACCTGGGGGTCTTGATCTGTTCTTGTCATCTTAGCCACAAGAGATGGCTCTGTCCCCTGCAGCCAGGAAGTGGAGGGAACAAAAAATAGCTTAATGCCCCTCTTTTCCTCCAGTTCTCCCTCTCAGAACAGATATGCAAGAAGCCGTCCTGAGGCTCCAGAAGGAAGCCTTTTTGTTCTGAGCCTTCCTGGACTTCCTTAGGACCCGGGGACAGTCAGCATCACAGGGACTCAGTCCTTGAGGGTTGGTCAACACTGTCCCCTTGAGGTTCCAGTCTGCCTAGCTCCCAAGGAGCCACTTCTCTCCAGCCTGTAATGCTCTCCATACACGTATCCTCCCCTGCCTCCCTCCGTCCCTCCCCCAAACCATCTCCCTCCCCTTCCACCCAAACGTCTTCCTTATTGGTGTCCTCAGTGGTCACACCCCTTCCTTCTGTGTCCTCCGTGATGGCTGCCTTTGCCCTAGCATCCCCCTTCCCTGTTCCCACCCCAGGGCGCTCCAGGTGCTCAGCGGTGGTGGCTTTCTTGTGCCCTGATGCATTTCCCCCACCTCCACCTCTTTTCCCACAGCACAGCCCCCCAGCGTGTCCCTGTCGCCTCCCCCTCTGCCCACAACATCAGCAGCAGTGGTGGAGCCCCAGACCGAACTAATTTCCCCCGGGGCGTGTCCAGTCGAAGCACCTTCCACGCTGGGCAGCTCCGGCAGGTGCGGGACCAGCAGAATTTGCCCTACGGTGTAACCCCAGCCTCTCCCTCTGGCAACAGCCAGGGCCGACGGGGGGCCTCGGGGAGCATCTTCAGCAAATTCACCTCCAAGTTTGTACGCAGGTGAGTAGGGGGTTTAGGGCGGCAGACAGGCTGAGGCCAGGCCTTCCACCTGCCTGGGGGTGGGGGGTGGGGGCACCTGAGGTTAGAACTGGGGTTAGGTCCTGGGGTTAGAAGAGGCCTCAGGAAGCCTAAGTTTTGTTGGCGCCTGAGGTGTCCAGACCTGTCCATCCCTCTCAGGCCTCCCCAGCTCCTCATACACATCCCTTGTTCTCTGGCCCAAGCAGATGGCCGATGCCGCCTCCTCTCTAGGAGAGTGTGAACTCAGATGCTAAAATAAAAGCCCCCTCTTCTCTCCTGGGTTCCCATGGAAACTTATATTTGGTGACGCAGCTGCAAAGTCATGAGGCCTGAGCCAGGCTGGGCCGGTGAGGAGAGTTATCTGGCCTTGTCTTGCCCCCTTTGACCTCCTCTGTCCACCCAGTTGGTTGTGTCTGGCTGCAGCTGCTCCCCTCTTCCGCAGCCATGTTCCTCTGCCCAGTGGGTTGCCAGAGTGCAGGGTACAAATGAAATAGCTGGTGGGGGCCCAGTGTGGCAGCCCGCTGTGCTGACACTTTTCCTCTGTGGAGAGTCTCTTCGTGAGGCCTCTCACACCTGGCCCCCGAAGACCCACAGGGACAGCTTCGATTCTCGAGGTGCATCCAGCAGGCCTCTTGGGATGTTCCCTGTCTCCTCCCCACACTTCCTCTAGCATCTTAGTGTAGCTCAGGAAGCAATGGGGGGCTTGGAGAGAGCAGGCTTGCCTGCCCTTCCTCCTGCACTACATTCCACTCAGCTGGAGTGGTCAAGCCTTGCCCCCTCCAGCCCCGGAATGCAGGTGTGGAGCCGCAGGGGGGCGTGCAAGCAGTCGGGATGTCTGGGACTCTAGTCTCGCTGAGCGGCTCTTCCACAAATGGGGTGACTCTTGAACCTGTAAAGGCCACTCCCCACCTGCTTATCCACATACCGTCTTGTTGGTTTTTTTTTTTATTTCTTTTTTTATTTTGTCTTTTTTTGTTTGTTTTTTTAGAAATCTGTCTTTCAGGTTTGCCAGAAGGTAGGCGTTGGGCCCACTGTGTGTGTGTGTGTCTGTGTCCTGTGTCCTGCCTCCATCACTAACTCCCCCTTTCTGGCTCTTGCTCCCTCCTCCATCTGCTAACCATGTCTGTGTGGCCCTCTCTCTGCCATCTTAAAGGGATGAAGACAGCTTCTGACTGGGCAGCCCATGAGGCCACATTTGCCCACTCAGAGCAGATAGCTCTGAAAGCGATGGGCTGTCCCCAAGCAAGGGGGCCTTCTCAGGGAATTCGCCCTTTAAGATTGTCTCCTCCCCCTAAGCCCCTAACCTGGGTTTTGGTCACAAGCATTGGGTTCCTCTTCTGGCCCTTTCCCATGTCTGTGCATGCGCTTTGAAGAGGCTCCACCGGGGTTGAAAGTGCATCTGGGTTGATATCTTATTCTGGGGCTCCCGGGCATCCCCTTCTCTGGTGCCCTGAACTTACGGGCTGTGTGGCCCCTTGCCCCTGTCCTGTGGGATGGCAGGACTTTGGAGTTACTACAGGGACACTGGAGTCTCCAGGCCCCAGGAGCCTTTGCCTCACAAGTGGGACACAGCACCCCCTTCTGGCAGCTCCTGCAAAATGAGGCCTACCCCCACCGCCACCCCCGCCTACCTCCTGCCAGCAGTATCTAGATAAATCAAGCTGCCTTTTCTCTGGGGTGTGTTCTCCAGATATGGCCTGTGGCTTCCAAAGACCCAGGAGCTGGAATGTTCCAGGGCAGGGGCCGTCTACCTCTAAACCCTGGCAAAACAGTGAGAAAGCCCTGCCTCACTCAGGCATCGCCCTTCTAAGGCCAGCCCCTGGCTCTGCCACCCCTGGCCCTATCCTCATCCTCTCTGGATGTCTAGGCGGACCAGATCCCAAGCTGAAGCCCAAAGGCCATGTTGGGAGGACTGGGACCCCTGACAGGCATGTTGGTGTCCCAGCTGACAGAACAACAGCTAAGACAAGGTCTTCAGGCTTCCCCCTTCCATCCACTGCTCTCCACCCAGCTCTTCACTGCATGGCTGGCTGTTGACTCACGGGGGCCCCAGTGGGGGCCTGCCCTACAGGGTGCCTCCGCCCACAGGCCAGGAGCCAGGTGGGGCTGGAGAGAGCAGCCAGTCTCCTTCCCTGCACAGCCCGGGCTCCCTGCTCGCAGTGCGCTTGTTTGCATTCGTGTGTCTGTTGTGTCTTTGTGTTCCTTTTACATGTGCTGCTGCTGCTCTTTCTCACTCTTCCTTACATCCTTGTCCTCCTCTGCACTCCCCAATTTCCCAGCTCCAGGCACCCATCTTCCAGCCAGGAGCTGGAGAAGCCGCTCAGCGGGGCCAGACCTCTTCCCCACCCACCCTCCCAAGGTGTCTGCCCTGCCCTGCCCTCCGTCCTCCCTTCTGTACAAGCAGATGGCCTGGCAGCCTGGCAGGCAAAGGAGTTAAAAAAGAATGGGGGAAGCCAGCGTGTCTACAGCCAGCCTCAGGGCCCTTCTCCCCACCCAGCCCCAGGCATGCTGAAAGTTGGTCCTGCTCTCTGCCCTTTGAGCCTCCTAGAAGAGGCCCCTATTTATCCCCCAGCCCCTTCCCTCTGAGAGGACTGCATTTCTGAGACCCACCCTGGTCTGGGTACTGGTGCAGAAGACCCCCTCAGCGCGAGCCCTGGCTGCGGGCTGGTGGGGAAGCGGCCCCGCACTATGTGCTCCATGAGTGCGTGCGTGTGCCTGCACGTCCACACCCCTCCCCAGGAGCAGGGGCTCCTCCCCTGCACGATCTCTGGGAATGTGGGAGGGGCAGGCCCTGTATACCGGGCTCCCTGTTGGAGAGGGACAGTCGCACTGCCAGTGTGAGGTGCTGCAGAGCTGTGTGGGTCTGCCAGGTGATGGGCCAGTGGCCTTTGGGCTTGAGGCCCGCCCTCCGGTGGCATCTCCCTGGACCTACCCTCACCTGGGTCTGCAGCGGCTGAAGGAGCGAGAGGTCCCAGCACTAAACTCTCCCTCGCTCTGTTTTTTGAGGAACCTGAATGAACCTGAAAGCAAAGACCGAGTGGAGACGCTCAGGTGAGAGAGGGCTGGAGCCAGCGCCAGCCCCGCCCGGGCCGCCGGGCCGCCGGGCTTGCCACGAGCCTCCTGCTCCTCTCTTCTGCCACCTGGCTCTTCCTCCATGGTTCTGCCCTGTGCCTGCCCTCTTGGGGCCTCCTTTCCCTCAGAGAATCCCCACACCCCCACCGCAGTAGGTGTGGCCCCTTCTCCTCAGATCTAGTGTATTCTGGAAGCAGGAGCCCCGGGCTGGGAGGTTGGGGCCATCAACATGCTTGCCTTTCTGTGAACCAGCCACTTATTTCTGTCCAGTCTGCGAACTGCTCAGGGCTGTTGAGCACATTCTCCCCTAACCCTCTCCTCTTCATAGAAAAGCATGGAGCTGTCACCTCCTACCCCCACCCCCTCCCCGGCCAGGGGCCGGCTTCTCCTCTCCTCTGCCCTGAGACAGAGATGCAGGACTGCCCACCCCTCTCGCCCTCCCTCTGCTCCCTCTGCTGGCACTGCTGCCTCCTGGGCTCCCTCCCGCTCTCCTCTTTGGTCCGGGGCTCTCCCGGGGGTGGGGCGCCTCAGCTCCCGCCTGACGCAGCCTCTGCCCTCTCCGCAGACCTCACGTGGTGGGCAGTGGTGGCAATGACAAAGAGAAGGAGGAGTTTCGGGAGGCCAAGCCCCGCTCACTACGCTTCACGTGGAGTATGAAGACCACGAGCTCCATGGAACCCAATGAGATGATGCGGGAGATCCGCAAGGTGCTGGACGCAAACAGCTGCCAGAGTGAGCTGCACGAGAAGTACATGCTGCTGTGCATGCACGGCACGCCGGGCCACGAGAACTTCGTGCAGTGGGAGATGGAGGTGTGCAAACTGCCGCGGCTGTCCCTCAATGGTGTTCGGTTTAAGCGGATATCTGGCACCTCCATGGCCTTCAAAAACATTGCCTCCAAAATAGCCAACGAGCTTAAGCTTTAACAGGCTGCCAGGAGTGGGGGGGCAACGGAGGCGGCCAGCTGGACTTAGCTGCTGGGGCCGGAGCTCCACCCGCCCGCCCCGCCTGGGCGAGACTGCAGAGATGGATTGGTGTGTCTCCCCTGCTGGCACTTCTCCCCTCCCCGCCCTTCTCAGTTTTTTCTTCCGTGTTTGTGGGGGATGGGAGGTGGTTCTCTCCCCCCACATTTACCCCTGCCCAGATAGTCCCCCTTCCCCCCTCTCTCCCACAGGAGGCAAAGGAAGGGGAGGGAGGGGCGGGGGGGCAGGGCTCCCCCTCGGTACTGCGGTTGCACAGAGTATTTCGCCTAAACCAAGAAATTTTTTATTACCAAAAAGAAAAAAGAAAAAAAAAATCCCAGCGGCCACCTTTCCTCCCTGCCCCATTGGGACAGTCGAGACTGGATCTGTGGGGTTTCCCGGGAGGGTGGCTCAGGGCTGGAACACTCTCAGGCAAGAGTGGTGGAGTTCCCTGTCAGGCCCTCCGCCAGGCCCACTTTGGGCTTCTCCCCTCTCCTCTCCTCCTTCCCCTCCAAGCAAACCACCAGAGGTGGCCTTCCCCTGACCTCAGGCCCCTGGGCTGGAGGCCTGGGCGGCTGGGGGCTGGGGCGGGGGTGCTGCGCAGCCCTAAAGCGGGTGGGGCTGGCAGGCTAGGCATGGGGCTCTGGCCTCCCTCCACACTGTATCCTCTGCCCCCCTTCCCCAGAGCTGGGCATTTCCTTCCACAAGCTGCTGTGGGGACTTTTGTTCCCCTCCTCAAAAAGTCTGTGCCATCTTCTCCCACCCCCTCCTGGGTAGAAGGCGGGGCTGACCCCAGGGCTGGAGGAGGGGAGGGGACTGCAGGGCAGATGGGCTCTTCGGCCCCCAGGGGGCCGCCTGGGCTGCTAGTCTCCGGAACAGGGACGCTGGGCATTCTCCGTTCTGGGAGAGCCTTTGTCTGAAAGCACAGCCCCCCTCGCCGTTCCTCTCCCCACTACTCCCCTTCATTGGCATTAATCTGGGCACCAGCTAGTTCCATAGCAGTGACTTCCCTCACCACTCATCTCGGCCTTGCCTTTTCTTCCTCACACTGTCGCCCCTCCTCTCAGGAGACACTGCCCAGGGCTTCCGTGGCCGCCTGGCGGGAGGCTGGATAGGGCAGCAGGGCCGGGAGCCTCTGCCTTCCACGGGGTGGGGGGACAGCCAGGCCAAGTGACTCCCAGCTTGCTAACCTCCGCAGCCAGTGTGGGAGTGGCTGGTTATGGGCGCTTGGCTGGTGGCAGCCGCTGCATCCCTTAATTTATTTCTCTGCTGTTTCTGTTCTTGAGAAATTGGGGGAGGGGGTCCTGACAGAGGCTGCCCCTACCCTCACCTGAGTTGTACATTTTTTGTGATGGGTTTTATTTTTTATTTTATTATTTTATTATTTTTTTTTTTGATTTATGATGACTCCACCCCTACTCATCACCCCCACTCCCAGGCCTGGCTCCGTAGCAAGTCGAGCCCTTGGGTCCCAGGAAGGGGCCTCGCCAACCTCAGCCCTCCTGCCCCAAGCCCCGGACTGCCGGCTCCCGTGGGCTCTGGCTCCTACCAAGGGCTCCTCCTCCATTCTTCCCTCCCTCCTGCCCTATGGAACAGCCCGGGTGCTCCCAGGGGCCAGGAGGGCAAGGCTTGGCTCCCAAAGGGGGTGGTGGCCCAGGGGCTCCCAGGCACGGTGGCCCCTCCCCACTCAGCCCCCCATCCTGCACTTAGTTTCTCCTCTGGATCAAACACGTAATAAAGAGAATGTTTGGAATCTGAGCTGCCTCCTGTTTCTTCTCCCAACTGGGCAGGGACCCAGTCCCCATGGGTAAGATACAGCCCCGCCTGCCTGCCTTGCAGAATTGATTCCCATCTGGAAAGGCCGGTGCTGGGCAAGCTCCCTCCCACCCTCATCGCACAGACAAGAAGCAAAGCCCAGGACCCTTAAACCAAAAGGGAAAGAGGATTCAGTGAACTTGAAGATTTTATTTTTTTAGTTTTTTAGAAACATTGAAAAATAAACCCATGTCTGCATATGTTCCCAACCCTCCTTTTACTAAGCTTCTGGGCAGTGGGCATAGTGGGCACTCTCAGATCCTCAGCACTTCCCACCCAGCCCCTGAAAACAGGAGCACTACCTCTCCAGCCTCTGCTGCTGTCTGGCCCCCGAGGAACCACTCTGCCCACCTCCCGCCTCCAGCTCCCTCCCCACCTCACCCCAGACTTATTGCTAAAAGAAGGGAAAGAGGAAGAACAGCCAACACACCAAACTGTCCTCTCCCCCACCCCCAAGGCTATGGTCACTACCCGCTATACAACGGGCAGGGCCCAAAAGCCGAGCCCGGCAGACTAGGAGGCAGCCATTCCAGTCGCAGGCAGGAAGAGAAAGTACCCTCAGGCCAGCTCAGAAGGCCCCAGACCCTGGCCGGGGTGGAGGTGGAAATGGGCTCAACTGCCAGAAACACACAGAGCCCACAGGTCCAGGCTGTGCTGGCTGGACGGCAGCTCTGGGTCTTCGAGAGACCTGACGAGAGCTCTAGTCCTTTCTGTCCTAAGTGAAGCCAGAGGTCCTCGAGGTCGTCCAGCGAAGGGGTTCTGGAGCCTCTGGTTGGCAGAAGGCCTTGAGGCTCAGAGTGAGGGTGCAGGAGGCTCCAGGGGGGCTCCAACCAGGGTGGGTGGGGGCTGAGGGCCAGGGCGGGCACTGTGGCGGGAGGCAGCCAGGGCAGGGCGGATGAGAGGTGGTGGGGGCTGGTTGGGAGCCAGCCGGGGCTGGAGGAAGCGGCCCTGCTGTAGTGGGGGAGGCTGGCGTAGCAGGGTGGGAGCCGTGGGCAAAGGTGGCCGCAGCAGTGGGGGCGGCTGGGACAGCGAGGTGGGAGGCGGAGGGGGGGGTGGCGCTGGGGGGCCAGATCGGGGCACTGATGTTGAGACAGATGTAATCTGGACCTGAGAGGAGAGGGAAGAGTGAGGAACCAGGCTCAACCACACCCTCAGCCCAGTCCAAGGACGGAGGCGGGTCCTCTCCTCTCTTCTCTGAAGGGTTTCTCTCTCCTCTCCTCACCTCGTCATCTTCCTCTAGGGCTGGGGCTGGCAAGGGCGCCCCTCTCCTAGCCTCCTCCATAGGGACCGGGGCGCCAGGGGCCCCATCCTGCTCGGCTTCCCATTCCTGCAGCACCTCCTCCAGGTTGAAGCGGCGCCGGTAGCTCACAAAGAAGGTCTTCACCTGGGTCAGAGTCTTGTTTCCAATCACCTCTGCAATAGCCCCAAAGTCTTTGCCATACCTACGGATGGCTGCAAGGGTCAAAAGGGCAGCACAGTGTGAATACCCCTTAGAACTAGTTATTTCCCTGATCCTATCCCTCTTGGAGGGGAGGAGAGAGACTCCTGGGGCCCTCTATTCTCCCCATGGTCTCACCCACCCTGTACTGCCAAAAGCTGCTCATCTGTGGTCCAGCGGGAGTTGAACTTGGTGTTGGCCTGGAGAGTAAAGAATATAACTATGAGGCTCAAAAATCCAGGAATGGAGGCCCTGCTTGCCAAGCAAAACTCCCCTTTCTATTCTGCCACCAGAGAGCACCCCCTTTTGCACCCAAACTTAAAGAATAGCCTCACCTCAGGGGGGCGGAGAGGGTCAATGCCACCCTCCAGGGCTTGGCGGAGGCTGCTGTTGGTCTGCTTCATGCTCTGCACCTGGGAAGGCAAGGCAGTGAGTCTATCAATACCCACCCTCACCAGGTCCCTACTTCCCAACAGAGCTTTTTGCCCCCCACCATCTACTTCATTCCTTCCTCCCAACCATTCTGCAGGGGAGACGCTTTTCAAAGACCAGGCATTTGTTTAATGCCCAGAAAAAGAACCCGCCAAGCCACACAGAGGCCCAGAGAACAGGATAGAGGCAGGCTTCACATCCACACCACCTCTTGTACACCTCAGCTGCCCTAGATCGCAGTTCCCAGCTGCCTAATGTCCGCTCTGCATGGCCCCTTCTTTTCCTGGGCCCCCACCTGGCGCTTGAGGGAGATGAGCTGGGAGTCGAGGCCTCGAAGCGTGAGGTTGGCAAGGTCTGGGCTCCCTGACACAGCGGTGAGGCCCTCGGGGCTCAGGTACATGCCCTTGGGTGGGCGCCGCCGGGTTCGCAGCGGATGATGGCGGTACTGAGATCCCTGGGCCTCCTTCTTTCCCGGGCCTGGGCGGGCATTCAGGGGCCGAGAGGGCAGAGGCTGCCAGGAAGAGGAGAGGAGGTGGGTGATGCAGAGCCCAAAGGGAAGGCAGGCAGGTGGGCAGGGCCAGACCAGCTCTGGGATCTCACCTCTCTCTTGGCATCTCCAGCATCTGGCTCTCCCTCACTCATGGCTCCTCGTCCCTCTTCAAGCTCATCACTGCCGACACAGGGGACAGGAAAGGAGTGAGGCAGGGGCCAGGGCCCCAAAGAAGCTCAATTTACCCCCACCCAGAACTTCCCTGGGCCCCCACCTGTCTTCTTTGTCCTTCCGACCCCCCAGCCGCCGAGCCTGTCTGTCCATCACACTGGTCCGGCTGCGGGTCTTCTTCCAAGAGTAGTAATACTTCACCAGGCTGGGGATCAGCTTGTCAGGCAGCTGGAGGGGCAATGCCAGAGGCTGGGGCCCACCTAAGACTCTGGGCCCCTGGCAAGCTTATCAGAAAGAAGGGGCCAAGGAGCACTGGCAGGGGTGGAGGGCTTTACCATCTGCTGGATCCGCTGGAAGCACTTGCCGTGGAAGCCAAAGGCCTGTTCAAACAGCACCTTGTCCTCTACCGTCCACTCATCGGGGAATGGGGTGAAGTTGGCCAGGTCAGCCAGTGACTTCTCAACATCGTGTTTGTGCCACAGGAGCATGCCGAGCGCCTGGCCCAGGAGAAGGTACAACTCATGCTCAGCTGCCCCCAGCACTGTCCTGTCCCCACCCCAAATCCCTGCAGGGCCAAGGCTCACCTGCTCGATGTTGTAACCATGCTTCTCCTTGGCCATTGCAATGTACTTGTCAACTGCAGGGGCGGGAGGAGCCAGGTCTTGGAGGAGGGGTTACAATTCCTAGGCCTGCCCAGACAGGGATATGCCCCCAGGGGCTAGGCCCAAGCCCCAAGGCGAGAGTTGAACCCACAGATCTCAGCCTCCAGCCCACTTCTGAGAAGAGCTGGCAGCCAGCTGGCATGAACCTCAGGCCCCAGCTCCCAGGGATAAGAGTGAACCCAGGGTCCCACCCCACTCACGCTTGGCATCTGACACACAGTGATTGGGCGACCACACCAACATCCCCTTCAGCTCCTTGTTACTGTAGCGTGCGGGGCTCTCTGAAAGGCAGAGGAAAAGAGGGAAGACATCAGATCAGCCTGGTGGTGCTGGCCTGGACCCATGGCCAGAGGGCGGGCAGAGGAGTGGGGCCTGCGAGGTGAGGCCCAGAGGGGAAGGAGGGGCAGAGACCCAGACAGGAAGGCAGAGTAGGAAAATTAACCGTGCCACAGGGCCGGCCACCAACCCCCGCCTGTCCTTCAAGTGGGCGCCAGCCAAGGGCTCCCCCAGGTAGGGCTCAGGGCCAAGCCATGGGCCCTCCAGTCCCCTCCCTTAGCAGCCTGTCCTGCCACTCACCAGGCTTGCACTCCGGAATTACGGCCTGGTAATTGGTTCCAACGCGGATCATGCTGTCTGTGGAGCCAGGGAGAGGCAGTCAGGACTCCAGGGAGGGAGGGGGGACCGGAGGATGTGGCGGGGGAGATGGCTGGCCCCGAGTTCTCCTTCCTGACCACCCAGGGCCCTCACCTTCCAGGAGGCTCACTTTTCCCTGATCTTCCCCTCAGTTACCCTCAGCCACAGAAGGAACTGGAAAAGGGAGAGACCCTGCCTAGCCATAGCCATGTGGGGCTGGAGGGGAGGACGGGGGCCAGTTTTAAAGCCCAGGCCCAGCAGAGCCCTTTGTTCTGGTTGGGGGTGGTGGTGGGGGTTGGAGGGTTGCCCCTAGACCTGGACCACAGCCCTGCAGGGAATCCAATGCTCCTCCCCACCACATGAGCCTCACAGCTCGGAGTGGAGGTGTCTTTCCAGCCCCTGCCCCAGCCAGACCTCAGTCCCCTGCAAGGTGGCAAGGTATGAAGAGCCCAAGGTGTGGAAGAGAGGGACGCCTGAGTCCTCGGGGACTGAGAGCAGGGCGGGGGCACGCAGGACTGCCTCCTCAGCAGCTAGGGGGCCTGTCTCCAGATTCCCTGTGCCGGCTTGGGGAAGAAGCAAGGCTGAGGCTCCAATTTAGGGAGAATAGGAGCCATCAGTATAATACCCCCATGGTCGGCAACTCTACATGGCCCCCCGCCCCGCTCCGCGCCCCCGGGCCGGTGCGCCTTTAACCCGAGGCCGCCGGGCTCACCGTGTGAGTGCTCCTCCTCGCTGCTGTCATCCTCCGAGTGAGGTTGTCCGCCGTTGGGCGCCGTCTTGGCCCGGCTGCGGGACAGGATCCCAGAGCCCGCGCTCGGCTTCTCCATCACCGAGGGCATTACCCCGCCCAGCTGCCCCGGGGGGCGCAGGAACCTTGGGAGAGCCGCGGTGGTTGCCGCGCTCGTCTTGTGTGCCGTGCCCGGCCCGGCCTGGAGAGGTCGCCACTGAGGCTACGAGAGGCAGGAGGTCAGCGTGGCTAGGGTCCGGCGGGGCGGGAGCCCAGCGCTTTTCGCGACCCCCACGGGCGAGGGCGTCAGAAAAGTTTGTGGAGAAGTGGGGTACGCTGGGGATGAGCACAAGGTCCGGTGCGGCTGGGGCGCGCACGCTCTGGACACTCCACGGGATTAGGGCTCCCCGGAGAAGTCGGGATGCCCTGCCCTCGGGGCGCCCCGGAACCCCACCGCCCGCCTGCCCACGCAGTTCAGCAAGCGGGCGCTGCGGCGCAATTGGCGCCCCCCACGGGCTCCGCGCTTCTCAGTTGCACCGGGATGCTCCAGTCCCCAGGCGGGCACCCCTGTCCGGACCAGACCCCTGCCTGCGACGGCAGGCGGCGGGGCCCTGGCGCTGGCGGCGGCAGGACGGCGCGCGCGGCGCTGGGGCAGAGTTGCCGGGAGGCGGGGGAGCGCAGCCGCGGGCGCCGCCTCGCACCCTCCCCGGCGCGCTCGCTCTCCCCGGCGCGCTCGGGCTGCTGCTTGCTCGCCCGCTCTCCGCCGCCGCTCGCTCCTCGCGCACACAATGAAGCTGCTGGCAGGGAAGTAGTGCCGGCTGCGGCCTCAGCACCCCTCCCCCAGCCGATGCCTCCGCCAGCTGAACATCTGGCCCTGGGGTGGGAGGGAGGGCCCGGGGGGCGGGGCCTGGGGGCCGGGGCTAGACCTCCAGGGGGTGGGGTCAGGACCCGGGTGGAGAGCGCTTCCCTCTGCGGGCCTCCCGGGCTCCCAGACTTGCTCCTGGGGGAGACCCCCTGTCCCCCAGGAGTAGCTGGGGGTCAGCCCCACCCACACGCACACCAGCCCCACACACCAGTGGGCTCGGGTTACTACTGACTGCCCTGGAGGCCCTGAGGCCGCCTGCCTGCCCGCCCGGGTGGAGCCCAGCTTTTCCTTCCATTTCCCTTCCTGCCAAGGAACTCCCCGCCCCCCCTTCCGCAGGGGGGACCCCCCCTTCAGGCGCCCTTGGGGGCCAGAGCGGATGGGAGGCCGGACAGGCGAGGAATGAATTCCTCCAAGAGCTACCGGGCCAAAGCCTGGCTTCTGGTGCATCTGTGAGTTCCCAGGGGTCACCTCAATTCCCTTTAACTGCTGCAGTGAGCACCCCAAAACAGTGGCATAAGGAGCTGAAGGATGGGGAGTGAAAAGTGTAGGGGAAGATCTGGACTGTAGGGTGAGGGAGGAGCTGGGTCTCCTTCCCACTGGGTTCACTGTCACCCCAGCTGGGAGCTGCATCCCCCTCCCCCAGGACAAGCTCGGGCAGAGTGACAGACCGGGAAGCGGGTAGAGCGGCACAGACGGAGATGGGGGAAGGGGGTGGGCAGAGACTTTCAAAGCCAGACCCAGCCACCCTGCCAGGCACACAAAGAACCAGCTCACACACCGGCGGCGGTTCTGAGCCTGTGAGCTGCGCGGGTGCCCGTCCCTGCCGCCCCGGGCACGTGCTGCAGCGCACACAGGCCAATGCCCCACTCCCGCCTGCCGCCCCTCCCACCGGAGCACCAGACTCCTAGACACACCTCCACCCGGGCACACCCCGCTGTGCCCAGACGGAGCCGAGCCTGCACTCGCACCCTCCTCTCCTTTCCCTTCTTCGGCCACTCTGTAATCAGATTCCTAAATTTAGAAGCAACCCAGGGCCCAGCCAGGGATCCCTGCCCCCACCGCTGCCTGCGGCCAATGGCCGGGGTCCTGCGGTCCGACCACGACCCGGCTGGGGCCTCCTGGCCCTGGGGACTTCTGCGGGCGGCCGGGTAAAGTCAGTCATGACCCCACCCCGCTGCGGTGCTGTTGGGCCACATGGGGCCACACTGGGGCCACCCAGCCAGCGGCCACGTTGCCCACCACACCTCTGACTGGAGCTTTGGGGCCTTTTTCCTCCTATTAAATAATGGATTGGGCACCAAGCCCCAGGGTGGGGAGGTATGGACAAAGGAGAATGAATGGGCCAAGGGCAGGTCTAAGCTAAGGGGTCTGCTACCAGATAAAAAGAGCCTCCCCAGCCTGATCCCTCCAGAGTGGCAGGGTGCCACCCCGCCCCCAGCAGCTCCAATCTTTAGGGAGCCTCTCATCTCTGTCCCCTCCTGCCTGGCAGGCAGCCATCGCTGCACACAGCCCTCTGGTATGATGGAGTCTTCCATCTTGCCTACACCAGCCCCCCCATTAGGTAGGGCCTTGGTTGGGCCCCCCCATTTCCCCTGTGCCTCTTTTCCATACTCATACTTAGGATCCAGGGCCCAGCACCTCACCCCACCCCAGGCCTCAGCAACATGCTTATTCTTACTTCCCTCCCCCAGGACTCCTCCAGGTACCCCTGGCGACTGGCCCCCCTCCTTCCCTAGCACCCCTCCCCCCATAAGAACCTAATTCTGCTCTCACTTCTCCCTGGAGCCTGGAGCTCAGGGCCAGAGGAAGATTCTGCTTTGGAGGTGGGGGCAGGAAGAGGAGTTTATTCCTTGGAGTCAGAGAGGAGGGGGGTGTCCCTAGGCTCTGATGTGATGAAGCTTCTGCCTAGGAGGTGGGACACGACATAGGAGGGGTATCTTAAGAATTTGGGGACGACTGTGGGCGCCAAAGTGCCCAGAGAGGAGGCACATTCCTAGTGAGCAACCTTCTCCCCAAGGGGCAATGGCGCAGTTAGGAGGGGGAAGAGCAAGGCCCCACCCTCCCACCTGCTGCAGCCGCCCCCTCCCCAGCTGGCCCCCTCTTTTGTGCAAAGCCACACAAAGGACAAGGGGCCCCGGCCGGCCTGGCCATCTGCTCCCAGCAGCCTGAAGGCTCTTAAAGAGACAGCACCCCCTCCCTGCCCTGGGGCTGTAGGGCGGGATGGAGCAAGCCGTCCACAGGACCTGGTCTCAGCTGTACCCCAGATCCCACCCACTTAGCCCTGGCTTCCTCAGCCCCAGGTCAGGAGTCATCCTCCCCCAGGCCAGGGGCACAGAGGTGCCACGTGGCCAGGAACAGGGGGTACGGGAGAGCAGAGGAGGGAGGCTGCCCAGGGACTGGCCCCTCCTCTCCTCCAGCCTTAGGCGGGCAAGGGGCCAGGGAAGCCCAGGAGCACTGCACTAGTACTGGGGTCCCTCACCTCCCTGAGGCTGTCTCTGAGCTTTGTGAGAGCTGCTGATTGCCAAGAGTGCGCTCCCCGCCATCTTCATTGAGGAGCTGCCCCTCACCCTTCCTCTGTAGGATGCCGGCGCCTGCTTTTTGAGGGCTGCAGGCCACCAGGCAGCAACCTCATGATCCAGGCACATTTATTTCCTGCATTTTCCAGTTGAGGAAACTGAGGCTTGACTCAGCCCCCACACAGGTTTCCACAAAGCCAAAGCCACTGCCTTATCTGAAGCCTGCCTCCCACCCCTGGGCCAGATAAGGCCCCTCACCCCTGAGATTCCCAGGGAAGCCAGACCCAGGCACTCAAAGCCTTTGCCACACTGCTAGGGACTCAAGTTTACATAATTTGTGTGATTGTTTATTTCTTGACTCTCTCCCTGCTGGGCTGCAGGCAGAGATTGTGTCCACCTTGTTCACTGCTGTGTTCTTAGTGGCTGGCATATAGTAGGCATTCAATATTTGCTGAATAAATAAATGCCAGAAGCCCCCAGAGCCTTCTTCCTTGGGCTCTTCTGTCCCCTCTGCCTCCTTCCTCCTCGAGGTGAGGTAGAGGGGACAGAGGTGGAACAGGGATGCTGGGAGAGAAAAGGAGGGTGACCTTGAGCAAGCCACTGGCCTCCCCTCTCGCCTCCCTCCTCCCAAAGGCGTGGGCAGCTCCAACCAATCCTGAACCCGCAGCCCTGCCAGACAGACTGGGACTATCCCCAGCTCTGGCCAGGCGAGGCTGGCCGCTGCGGTGTGGTGCCTGGGACCCTGGCCAGGCCCTCAGTGGCCACAGCCAAGGGGCTAAGCTTGGGGAGGGAGGCAGGCAGGCGAGCGGGCGGGCGGGCCCTGGGGTGGAGGAGGGAGGGTGGCAGGACCTAAGGAGAAACCTGGACGAGCAGCTGGGGAGTTGGGCTGGAGGTGGGATGGGGGTGGGGAGATGAAGCTGGAAAAATGGGGAATGTGGGCCACAGCTCCTTCTAGGGCTCCCCACCCCCTCAACCTCCCTCCCCCCAAACCCCCCAGGGTCCACTGTAGCCCAAGGTGCTGCCCTCCCCGTCTCTGGACCCAGTTAGTAATCCCCTGGAACAGCCCAGGGTTGTGAAGAGGCTGAGAGGTGACAATCCAGTGCTTGGCAAGGGCTCAGCACTGTGGCCGCGTGAGGAGGGGTTGCTGAAGGAGGCGAGGCCGGCACATCTGTGAGTGGCGCTGGGGGAGGGCAGAGCAGAGCCAGGCAGCAGGTCAGCAAGGAGACCCCAGGCTTCCTGACACCCACGCCGAGGAAATCTGACTCCCTGAGTAGAGCAGGAACTGGCGCAGAAGGGTCAGCGAGACCTTAGCTGAGAGACGCGAGAAGGTGAAAGGGGCTCCCTGGACCCATGAGGGGGCAGCTTTCAGACCTGGGAGCCCCTCCGTTTCTCCGGAAGCCGGGAAGGGAGCCTCCCCTCACCCTCACCTGGGCAGCAACCGGCGCCCTCTGGCGGTGACAGCGTGGACCTAGAGGGCTTCTCCCCAACCTGGCCACAAACATCCTCCCAGGGAGGCTGAGCCTGGCACCCTGAGGAGCCCATTCTCCCGGGGCAAGTGCGTGGGATCAAGAGCCCCGGGGGCCAACTGAGCTTTAGATCCAATTCCCAGAACTTCTCCTTGGCCCAGAGCTATCCAGAACCTCCCAGAACAAAGTCAGGTGGAGCAGAACCCCTTAAAGTGGCAGAGGTGAGGGGAACCGCAGGAAAACTGCAGGAGCAGTGCAGACCAAGGAGCTCAGACCTGAGGTGAGTCCTGGCTCTGCTTCTTGCTTGCTGTGTGGCCTGAGGTGAGTTACCTGGCCTCTCTGAGCCTCAGTCCCTCCATCTTTCAAAGGGAACAATGATTTTGACTTCATCTGATTGTTGGGAGGGTCTAACTTCATCTCAGATGCAATGTAATTGAAATCTGTATCTGAAGTTTCCTTCTGAAGCCAGGGCAGGCTCTGTGGACCAGCTGAAGGCCATTGCCACCTGGGGCTCCTGGGTCTGACCTCTGCAGAGAAAAGCTCTTCCTCTGTGACATTTGACCCTTGAAATCCTCCTTTCTGACTTGTCTACTGCTCTAGATTCCTGCCTTCAGTCTTATCTCTCCAATCCATCATGCAAACAAAGCTGGATACAGACTCTCAAATACTGCTTCAATCAGGTCCCACTCCTGCTCAACAACCTTCCATGGTTCCCTTTTGCCTTCCTGGCGAAGTTGGAACTTCCGCTCTCCCAACCCAGTACTCAAGGCTTTTCTAGCCAGTATCTGATCCAGCCAGAAAGGTCTACTCACCACTTGCTAAGCCCTACCTGTTGCCCCAGAATACCCTGTTCACCCTGCAGACCCTGGCCCGGCCCACCTATTTGCATGTCCCATGCCTGGCCAGTCCTTTGGGACTGCTGACTCCTGCAGGCCAGCCAGCTCTGCTCAACAGGGCCCATCCAGGGCTCCTGGCTTGGCTGCAAGCATCCTTCCTACTCCCTCAGCCCGCCCTGCATGTGCTCCTCCTCCACCACCCTACCTCCTGCATGACTCTTAGCACATGACCTTGCCTCCCACTTCCAGAGAGAAATGCAGCCTCTGAGAGGAACTCCTTCCAAGGCCATCTCCTACACCCAGAGATTCCGCTCCTTCCCTCTCCCTCACTTGTAGATGTCCCTTCCAACCTCCCATCTCCCAGAAACACACACACACACACACACACACACACACACCCCTTCCTCTATCTCAGGTTTACCTTTAGCTACTCGTTTCAGCTAAAGCTACTGCTGCTCGCTCTCTCTCTTTAATTTTTCTTTTATTTTTAAAGCTGGGCTTCTTACAAGTGTTCTTCACACCCCTCCATCCTTGTCCTCACTCCCACACACTCCCCCACCCACTGTAGTCTCACATCACCCTCTGCCACTCCATGGAGACTGCTTTTGCCAGGGTCACTGTCATCTCTAAAGCCAAAGGACCTCTGACTCAATCTCCCTCTGGGTGGTACTGGACAGAGAGGGCCACCCTTGCTCCTGGATGTGAGCTCCCAGTTGGCTCTCATCCTCTCGGCCTCCAACCCTGTTAATCCTTCAGTCCCAGGCCACATCCTTAGCAACCCTGAACTGCTGGAGCTGTGGACACTGCCATCTCCATCTCCCTGCCTCCGGACCCCCATTACCCAACCAACTGTCTTCTGGACCTCTGTGCTCAGTTTTCTCTCAGACACAGCAAGCTCAGCCTGTCCAAAATGGGTCTCCACCTCTCAACTACCCATTTACACTGTCTGCCCTCCTCCTGACTCACCTTCCCACCGGTACCCAAAGTAGAAACAGGAAATGCCCTGGGCTCCTCCTTCTGCTTCACTTCCAAGTCAACATTCTCACCCCATTAATAAAACAGTCTCCCTGCCTTCTCTCTTGCCCCCTTCTATTATTTTTTTTTAATTTGTTCTTGAAACCACATATTTTTTAATTGAAATATAGTCAGTTTACAATGTTGTGTCAATTCCTGTTGTATAGCATAATGTTTCAGTCATCCATATACATACATATAATTGTTTTCGTCTTCTTTTTCATTATAGGTTATTACAAGATATTGAATATAGTTCCTAATCTAGTCTTTATTCAACAGCTGGGGCGATCTTTCTCAAATCCAATCTAATCAAGTCAATCCTCTGCTTCTCATTATCCTTTGATAATCTCCTTCCAAATCTGGCCTTCAGACATCCATTCCCCCTTTGCCCTTCTCCTTCGGGGATCCTTGCGGTGTTGGGGAGTTGATCCCACCCCTATGTCAGCCTTTCCCAAGGCCCTGGACATCGTGATTGGTTCATAAGTGGACTAGAGACCTAAGCTGGCCCAATCAGCATGTTATAAATATGGGATGAAGTCCAGGAAGTTGAGCCAGGAGTGTTTGCTGCCATCTTTGATCCCCAAGGAAAGCCAACACTGCGGATGACACCATGAAGAGATGGGGAAAAAACTAGCTTCTCAGTGACGTAACTGAGCTGTGGAGCCACCTCAGCTGAAGCCACTGAACCTCTGAACTTTTTAGTCATGTGAGCCAATGCATTCCTTTGATTGTTTGAGCCTGGTTGATTTCAGTTTTCTGTCACTTGCAACCACAGCCTCTGAACCACTACGTCTCTCAACATTACTCCATTTGTGAACTTACACTTAAGCCTCGCCCAACAACCTTTCGTTGTTGACTGGTTCTCATTTGCCTTGCAAAATGAAGCTCAATTTCACCCTGTCTAGGTTATCTGCCCCCTCTTCATCTCAGCATTGACCACACTCTAATGTAACCACCTGCTTGTTTACCTGTCTATCTCCTCCTTAAAGTGGTGAGTCTTGAGAGGGCATGGCACCCACCTTACTCACCTGTGTACCCACAGCTCCACAGCACCTGGCACACAGTAGGTGCTCAACAAATAGCTGCTGTGAGAATCCTCCTCAGATCTCCCAAACACCACCTCCTCAGGGGAGCCCTCCTGACTGCCCCAGTCCCTTTCACTCCACAGGTACCTACACTGCCTGGTCCCCAGAAAATCACTTCTGCCAAATCACCTCAGAGTTTTACCAATTTGTTAGGAGCTCCTCATAGCTAAGGACTTACTGTAATAGAAAGCGACAACTTCTATGAGTCCATATTATTTTCGCAGCTGTATTCGCCAGACCCTAGATTAGTACAGGTACATAGTAGATGCTCAACTATTGTTGAATAAATTAGTGGATGAATGACAAACAAATTGAACGCTCACAGGTAACAACCACAGTGTGCAAAATCCCTGACTATTTTATCTCCTTTTCCTCCGAAGTAGCCCTACAAGGCAGGCATTCTAATTATTTTCATTGTACAGGTGAGGAGCTGAGGCTTCAGAAGATGACCTGATGACCTGCCTCAGATCACACAGCTTGAAATTGGCAGAGCTGGGACAGATCTCCAACCAGCTGATGCCAGAGCCCTGTTTTTCATATCCCTGCATCCACATCCTTCCAATGAAGATGCATTTGACTGTCAGGAGAAACCGCCATTCAATGGTGCTTGGAGCAAAGCGGACATTTTATTATTTCTCCTAAGAAGTGTGGAGGTCAGTGTCATTACTTCTCATCTCTCAGCTCTGCCTCTTCCATGCATGAGAAGACTTCCCCTCATAGTCACCAGATGGTTGCAGCTGCTCCGAGCAGCCCATCCTCAGAGGACAATTTCCAGAGTGGAAGGGGAGGGACAGAGGGCAGGGACTTTCTCCTTGGCATGTCTCTTTTATCAGGGAGAAAAATTTTTCAGGAATTTCTGAACCCACCTGTGCCCCTTAAACCAATCCCCAGCAAAGGGGCATAGGATTCCTATGCTTGGATTAGACTCATCCTGTTTGTGTTCCAGCAGACCTGCCATGACATCCTGGGATCTCCACCCATCACCTGAGCAGTTGGGGCTCTGTTAGCAAGGAAAAAGGAAGCCTGGCAGTTGGTTAGTCACCCCTGCCCCCTGCTGCCCTCCCCATCCCCCTGACACAAAGCCGTGTCTACCTTAGATTTAGAAATACTTGTTGATTGAACTACAACATGTCTCTTCCCCAGCAGATATAGGTTCTGGCCCTGAAGTCATGGCCCCCAGGTGCCCACATTTCCTACGATGAAAACCAGCAAAGAGGGCTACAGTTCCTGATGGACAGCAGGCTCACGGGACCCAGTGGTGAGTCTACAGGGACAGATAACCTAGAACAGACAGACAAGTGGTTGGATTTTGAACTGTTTTCAGTTTAGATGTATGCAGTCCTTCATTCAACAAGCTTTTATGTCCATCTTCTCCTCTGACTCCTCCCTGTCCTCTGCAATCTTGTTTTTTGCCTGGGGGAGGAGGTAATTAGGTTTATTTAAATTTATTTATTTAATGGAGATAATGGGGATTGAATCCAGGACCCTCTCCTCTGCAATCTTTTTTTTTTTTTTTTGGCGAGGCGATAGTTAGGTTTATTTTTATTTATTTATTTAACAGAGGTACTGGGGATTGAACCCAGGACCTCGTGCACGCTAAGCATGTGCTCTAGCTCTGAGCTACACCCCCCGCCCCTGCAGTCTTAACCAAACCCATACTGGGGGACAGACTGCCTGCAACTGCTGGTGAGGGCTCTGGGTCTGCACCTTGCTTCACAGAAAGGGTAGGTGGAATTAGTGATGTCTGTTGTGGGCATGAAATGAGTGGCAGGGAGGCAGAGAGAAGAGGCCAGGAAACGAAGAATTATAGAAAGGCTGTGACCTTAAAGAGGTCCTCCCCAAAATTCGCATGTTGAAGGCCCAACCCCCAGTACCTCAGAATGTGACGGTATTTGAAGATGGGATCTTTACAGAGGTAATCAAATTAATGTGAGGTCATTAGGGTGGGCCCTAGTCCAATGTGACTGGTGTCCTTCTAAGTGTGGGAAATTTGCACACACAGGCATAAACAGGGGACAGCATGTGATCATGAAGATGGCCAACTACAGACCAAGGAGAGAGGCCTGAAATAGCTCCTCACACAGCCCTTGGAAAGAATCAACCCTGCCAACATCTTGATTTTGGACTTCCAACCTCCAGAACAGTAAACTTCTATTGTTTAAGCCACCCAGTCTGGGTGCTTTTTTACAGAGCCCTGGGCAGTGGCCTCTGGGCTTAGGGGTGTGTGCAGATTGGGCATGACTTACCTGGACAAAGACCTGAGGAGGCCTCCAAGTCAGGACATCTCACCCCCTCCCACCTTTGGGCCCCTCTCTGGCCTTGGCCTCCCTGGCTGTAGAGGAGGGATAAGCTAGATGACTGCCTGGCTCCCTCTCTGCCCTGGCAGTCCAGCAGCCTCTCACCTTCCTGAGGCCATTCAATCCAGCCACCAATTGTTGCCTGCTGTTGACTTCTAGTGTCAAGGGTGGGGCTTGTGGACCCTGAAATTGAGAGTAACAAGCATGACGTCTAACTGCCTTGTATGAGTTATGCCACAATAGTGCTGTGTAACAAATGACCCAAAGTTTCTTTGAGTCAGAATCTCAGGAATGACTTCACTGGGTGGTTCTGACTCAACGTTTCCCATGAGGTTGCTACCAAGATGTTGGCTGGGCTTCAGTTCCCTAGAGGCTTGTCTAGTGTGGGACATTCATTTTCTAAGGTGGCTCATGCACTTGACTAGCCAGTGGGCCTGGCTGCTGGTGGGAAGCCTCAGTTCCTCCCATCCATGGTGCTGTTTGTGCATCCTGATAGCATGATGGCTGGCTTTCCCCAGAGGGAAAAATGCAAGAGACCAAGGCAGGAGCTTGGTCTTAAGTTTTATAACTTAGTCTTGGGAATCACACACTGTCACTTTGGAAGTATTTTATTGTCATACATCAGCCCTACTCAGTGTTGGAGGGGACTATGTAAAAGCATGAATACCAGAAAATAAGTATCACTGGGGCCATTTGGGTGGCTGGCTACCGAAGGCTGGATGAGAGATTTGGTACTAGAAGGGATGCTGGGGGCAAAAGGTCATGAAGGAAGAGTCTTATAGATTGAACTTGGGAAAGATGGAGCCTTGGGAGTGCATTAGTTTCCCAGGGCCGCCATTAACAAAGTACCACAAACTGGATGACTTAAAATAACAGCAATTAATTTTGGTCAGGAGTCCAAAATCAAGGTGTTGGCTGGGTTAGTTCCTTGTAGAGGCACTGGGGCTGAATCTGTCCCATGCCTCTCACCTGGCTTCTGATGGCCCTCAGGAATCCTTGGTGTTCTTTGGCTTGCAGCTGCATTCCTTCAATCTCTTCTTCTGTCTTCACATGGCCATCTTCCTTCTGTATGTGCATCTCAAACCTCCCTCACTTTCCTGTTATAAGGACAACAGTCATTGGATTTAGAGCCAACCCTAAATCCAGGATGATCTCATTCTGAGATCCTTAACTTAATTACATCTGCAAAGACCCTATTTCCAAATAAGGTCACATCCACAGGTACCAGGGGTGAACTTGAACATGGACATATCTTTGTGTGTGTGTGGGTGGGTGGGGACACATTATTCAACCCACTACAGGTGGCATCCCCATGGAGGGGCTGGTTGAGGCCATGACCTAATATCTCCATCTGCTTTGGCTCAGGTGTCACCTCCTCTGCGGAGCCTGCTACTCCCCTTTGTGTCCCACAGCAACCTGTCCCTGCCACCATCATGGCCACCGTTATTCCTCCATCGAAAATTTCTGTGTCTACGTCAGGCACTGAGCTGGGTCGCGGGGGTTCAGAAGTTCAGGTTGCCAAATATAGCGTACAAAAACACAGAACACCCAAGGAAATCTGAATTTCAGATGAAGAGTGAGTTTAAGTTTTCCCCATGTATTGTATCTGGCACTGCTGACAGCAGCGGAGGAGAGAAGCAGGGCCTCCAGCTGCAGGGAGCCTGCAGCCCTATGGAGATGGGGGGGTGAGTGACCGCAGTGCAGTGCAACAGGGGAGGACGAAGCATAGGGAGACCCCAGGGAGAGTGCTGGGGCCAGCTAAGGGAGCCAGAGGAGGCTTCCAACGTCTAAGCTGGGACCCCAGGGGCAAGAAGGAAAGAGGTTTCTGGCGAAAGGAACTGCAGGGCCAAAGGTGAGGTGTGGGGATGGGGCCCTGGCCAGGAGAACAGGGCCAAACACGCAGCCTCTAACCCTAAACGGAGCCTGCAGCCTCTGAGGGCTTTAACTGGCCGACCAGACGTGAATTTTAGAAAGAGATGCAGTGCACAGATGACGAAGAAAGAAGAGTGTTTCAAGGAAGAAGTGAATAACAGGCCAGATGTTGCAAGGAGGCCCAGAAGGATAAGGACTGAGGCGTGTCCCTGGGAGGTAGCAAGATGGCTGGAGGTGTTAGAAGAGGCTTCCACAGGGCGGTGGGAAGAGAAGCAGCTGCAGCAGGTGGAGGAGTGAGCAGCGGGAGAAGCAAGGAGGTAGAGACAGGGTTGGCCACTTTTTCCAAAAGTTTTTAGTTGGGGGTGGGGTGGGCAGAGAGCAGGCAGGAGCCAGAGGGTTGAGGAAGGCTGGGGAAGGGAGGGGTGACTGAAAGGAGGGATCCTGAGGGGAAGAGGCTCAGCTCCCCAGGTGGCAAGGAGGGGAGGATGGGGGCATTCAGATTCTTCTCTGATCTTTTTTTTTTTTTCCTTTTGGGAAATGGAGGGCTTCTCCTTAGCAGATCACAGGGTGCAAAGTCTGCCCATCAGTCCCCCGCTGTGCAGTTATGTGCCGGCCCGTTGGGCGGGGCTAACTTCCAAGGCTGTTCCCCAGCACGGAAGACTACAGCGAGTAGCTGCCCCCAGGCCTCCACTGAGCATGTGAGTGAAAAAATAGTTGGGAGCAGTTGAGGGCTGTGGAATGAGAGTGTTTAGGGGAGCAGCTGTACTAGGAGGACGGAGAGTACAGGAAGGAGGTGGGAGGGGTGCAGGTCCTGGAAAAGAGGTGGGAAACAGTGTTCCATCCTGAAGGATCAGAGAGGCGGAGGTAGGAGCTGGAGGGAGTGGCTGCTGAGGCAGCTTAGTCGCCAGGGCAGAGGTGTGTTAGGGAAAGGAGGACTGATGGCAGGGGAGCAGGTAGGGGTGGGGGGATGTCCTTTTACCCAGGGAGGGGATTCCTTTTCTGCCCCAGTCCATGCCAGGTGCCTTCCATCTCTCATCTCATTTAAGCTCATTGAATTCTCACAAACTCCCCTGGAAGATGATGCTGATGATGAAGATGACAGCTCTGGGGGGTCTCACTTTATAAATAAGGAAACTTGAGTCTCAAAGACTTGAGGCATCTTGCCAAAAGTCACAAAGGCCTTAAGTAGCAGAGAGGAAGTTTAAACGCTGACTGGTCTGACTCCAAAGCAGACTCTGTCCGCTACTCCATGAGACCAAGGAAGCACTGAGCAGGAGAGAGCCCATAATCAGGGGCAGCCCCCCAGGGAGAAGGATGCTGCTAGGGTACAGGAATAGGGCACTGGGGCTTCTCAGGCCTCTAGGGGGCCCGGATGATGTCACCTGCCCAATGGACTACTGGGCTTACCTCCCAGGCCTTGTCTGGTGTCCAGCAAATTCCTGCAGCTGGGTGGGGACGGGGGTCAGGGAGCAGACTTAGGAATAGGGAGTGGCAGAAGAGACAGGGCACAGGGCATATGTTCCCTGAAACAGCTGACCATGAGTTCAATGTGGATGAGGAGTCAAGAGAAACCAAAACATGGTAGGGGACTGCACTGGGGTGAGGGTTGAGCCTCATTCCCACTTTGCCCCTTCTCTCTCTGTTAATCCTCTTGCCCCAGCCCTTCAGGCTCCCTTGGATCTGCAAATACTGTTTCCTCCCCTGGGAACCCCAAGCCTTCTCTTCAAGCGCAAGTTCAGAAGTCCTCTCTTTCTACCTTGGCCACCTTCCTCCCACCTTAGCTCCCTCTTCTGGTCCCCTGAGTGCTAGCAACCAGATTTTCTGACCAGGGAATGGGATACAGGCCAAAGACTCACTCATTCTAGTCTACCTACATTCCCTCCATGGTCTCATCCAGTCTCATCTAGCTTTACATACCATCCATACCTGAATATGCTGAAATTTGTAGCTCCAGCCTGGACCTCTCCTCTGTGTGCCAGACTCTGATTACTCCACATCTCCATGTGACTCTCTGAAAAGACATCTCAACCTGAGGTGGTGGAAATTGAAGTCCAAGTCTTCCCTTCCCCTACCCACCTTGCTCCTTCCAAACATCTCAGTTGAAGTCACTCATTTTTCCAGCAGCACAAGCTAAAAACCTTGAAGGTATCTTGACTCCCCTCTCTCTCATACCCCACATCACATCCAGTCCATTGGCAGGTCCTGTTGACTCTACCTTCCACACACATTCACGTCCTGAACACTTCTCCCACCTCCACTGCCATCCAGCAGGTGGGTGCCAGCACCATCATTCTGGCCTAGATTATAGCAGTGGCCTCTGCACTGCCCTTCCTTTGACCTTGCCCCTATGCTTCCTACTCAAGCCAGCAGCCAGTGGTCATATGAGCACATAAGCCAGCCTTACTACCCCTTCCAAACTCTCCAGTGGCATTCCAGCTCTCTCTAGTCTCCACCAAAGTCTTTCAAAACCTACAAGCCCTAAGTGATCCTCCCCTTACTGGTCTGGTTTCACCTCCCACTATTCTCCTGTTGGCCCACTCTGCTCCAGCCATATTGTACTACCTGTAGTTCCTCAAGCATTCTAATCATGCTCCTGAGGAGTTTTACAGTAGCTGTACCCCAGCCTGTGCCCCTAGCCTGGAATGCCTTTCCCCAAGTAGCTTCATGATTTGTTCCCTAATAGCCTTCAGGTCTGTCTTTTTTTTTTTTTTTAATAAATTTTAATTTTTTTTTTTAAATAGAGGTAATGGGGATTGAACCAGGGACCTCGTGCATGGACCTCGTGCATGCTAAGCATGTGCTCTACATATGTCTCCTCATTTTGCCTTCACTGAACATCTTAGTTAAAACTATAAACCTGACTTTCCCCATCCTCTTTCCACAAAACTTTTTTTCATCTAATGTGCTATGTATTTTATCTGTTCATATAGTTTATTATCTCTCTCTTCCTTCCAGAATACAAACTCTATCAGGACAGTACCTTTTCTGTTTATTATTGTTTACTCTGCTTCCTGCAACAGTGCCTAGCATATGGTAGGCACTCAACAAATGTTGCTTGAGTTGACTGGGGACCACCACTGTGCTGAGCGCTGAAGGTGGGACAATGAGCAAAACCTGACAAAGCCTATGAAGCTTGTCTTAGGCAGCGGTTTTCTAATTTTCATAAGTACTCTACCTGGGGAGCTCTTAGAAGCTGGCTCCACCCCCTGGAGATTCTGGGGATAGGCTCTAGGGGCGTGCACAGCACTCAGGCTCCCCAGGTGATTCTGTTGCAGGCCAAGTGGGGGTCACACTGGTCTGCTGGGGTAGACTGAAATTAATACTGTTCAAGACGGCTGATGCCTCATTTTCACAGCACCTTCCACTCTCCATTAAACAGTTGTTATATGCCGGTTTCCCCTTTAAACAGTAAGTTTTGGACTGCGACGGCATCTTGCTCGTTTCCGTGCCCCTTGGGCTCTGAACAGCGTAGGTTTAGGTGCCAGTCAATGTTTATTGAGAGAGCGAATGAATGGAGAGTGAATGACTGGTTAGAAAAGGAATTTCAGAGTTCACGATCGAGAAGGTGGGAAATTTTCCAAAGCCATCTACCCCTGTGCCCGAGGGTTGTAGGAGGGGCTGGTGCTTCAGAAGTCGGGTCGCGTTTGGTCGCCTGGGAAGGTAGCACTCCACCTGCTGACCCGGGCGGGCGTGGGAGATGTGGCGTGGAGCGCAGGGGCAGCACTGCCGCCCACTCGACTGCCCAGCAGAGCGCTTTTCCTAGCGCTGCACGGCCGTTGCCATAGCTACAGACACAGCCAGGGGAGAAGGGGGCGGGCCCGGGCTACGTCATTCCCAGAGCGACGCTGCTCCGCGCCTCCCGCCTCCATCGGGTGTGAGACCCTCGGCCCGCCTCCCCAGCTCTCCACCTGCGCGCCTTCCCCCGCTGCCCCCTCCCCGAGTTCTGCGCCGGCGCGGTGCCCGCCAGGGCGCGCCGGGGGAGCTCGCGAGGCGCATGCGCGTTGCGGGGCCTGCTGCCGCTCCTGTGTCGCCGCCGTCGCCGCTGTTGCTGCCGTTGCCGCCTCCCTGCCGGCAAGTGTAGGAAGGAGGAGCTGAGGGCCGCCGCCGCCGTTGCCGCCATGGGGGTGAGTGAGGTAGGGAGGGGAGACACGAGGGCCGGGAGGGCTTCCCGCTCCCCTCGCCCCCTGTGCCCCCATTGTTCCTTGAACCCTCTCTCACGTGACCTCGACCCCCTCCAGCCTCACGTGACCTCCAGCCCCCACATGACCCGACTCCCCAAGTCTGAAGTGTCCCCACTCTCGGCCCAGCCTGGGAATCTCCTGGGGAAGGCCTCTTCCTCTGGCCCCACCCCCTCCGGTGCCCCCGGCCCTCGCGTCGCGCCCGCCCCTGCCTTCCTCCAGGACGTGTTATCTTCTTGGTCTCCCCCTGCCCCCGCGCGGTCCTTGGGGTCTTCTTCCCCACCCCCAGGAGTCACCCATCACCCGGCTGTCACCGGGTTCGCGGTTTCCCACATCCTGGGCCAACACTGGCTGGAAGGGAACCGAGGCCCAGAGGAAAGAAGGCACCCAGCCAAGGTCACACGGGCAGTGACTGGGGACCAGACCCCGACTCAGGGCTCCTGAATCCCTGCCGCTGTGCTTCCCGCTACTCGACTTCTCAGCGAATCTAGTTTCCCGAACCTCTTTCGAAACCTCTCCACCAGGTTCCTCCTGCTCCAAAAACACTCTCTTCCTTTTCGGCAGAGGCCACCTTCAAGGCCTACCAGATGCACTGAAATGGGTCTTATTATTACTTAGGCTGTTAGTAGCCTTCGTTCTGCAGGTGGCTTTTTATGGGGGAGGTGTGCGGAGGATGAGCAGGGACGTGATGGAGGGTCCCTGGTGATGGCCCAGCTGCGGATGGATAATGACACCTGTTATGCACAAGGCAGCCTGGAGGTGCATCTTCTGCCCTTCCCTGGCCTGTGCTGATAGAGGGTTGGGCAGAAGTTATTGGCATGTCCTTTGTGGTCACCTGAGTTCCAATTAGAATAGCATCAGCCACTCTCCTAAAAATATAACCGGCCCTCCCGGTACCAGGTATCCTGCTTTTTACATGAACTTTCCATCAGTGTTAGGGAGCCCTGACTTTAGAGCCAGAGATACCTCAGTTTCAGCCCCATCTTCTCTGGCTAGCGGCATGATATTGTGCTA
This sequence comes from Camelus dromedarius, assembly GCF_036321535.1. NCBI lineage: Eukaryota > Metazoa > Chordata > Mammalia > Artiodactyla > Camelidae > Camelus > Camelus dromedarius. The sequence continues at coordinate 7,820,442 of NC_087447.1, read as the reverse complement.
GTGACACAGCCTTTGTGGACTTGAACATCTTCACCTGTGTAATGAGGATGATGATACCTCCCTCTTAGGACAGATGTGAGGATAAAATGATATATTGGATGTAGATAGCCACATAGGTGCCTCTTAAAGAGTAGCTGTTATTTTTGCCTGTATTCTCAGCCTTCAGTTGTCTAAAATAGATTTGTGCTATTTTTAACCCATTGGGTTTGTCCCTACTGTTATTAACCTAGATTTTTTCCCCTCTCCACTCAAATAGTTATTGACTGAATAAATCAAATAGTTGTCTAATCCATGTCAAAACATCATCATGTTTCAACAAGGACTTTTGGATACTGTGTACTTCCTGTGTAGAAAATCAAGTCTTGAGACCTTAGGCATATTTAACCTAGATTCTAGTGAAAGGCCCCAGGCCCCAGCTCTTGCTCAAACTAAGTAAAACCTTGTGTCCCTGGTATTACTTGGTAAATGTCTATCCAGCACCAGCCACTCCAGACTGAACAGAAAACAAGAAGCATAACATGCCATTCTGGTTTAGTACTTCCTCATTGGCTGAGTTGAAATAGCAGGCCTCTGAGATCCTGCGATCCTCACTGCTTCCTTTAGGGCCCTGATCTTATTACTCATAGTTTGCAGGTGTGTTTCTCAGAACAGCGGGTACCTTCTCTCTTCTGGCCTAACGCTCACTGCAAAAGAGACTTGAATTTTCCTCCCTGAAACAGCTGGAACCCTCTCGTTATCCTCATTCCTCGTGGGTGGGGGCTATGGACTCTCCACCACAGTGTCAGAAGGTCATGGTTCCTAGTGATCACCCTCCAGCAGAGGGCCCTGCTCCATTTGACGGCCTGACCACAGGCTAAGAGAGAATGGCCGCAGGTGTAGCACCATTCTCTTCAAAGTCCTTTCACGCTTGCTGCCACATGTAAGTTGTCTTTTAGAAATTAGAATTTAGAGCTCTGTCTCCCTTTGCCAGAAACAGAGGGGTTTTTGTTTTTATTTTTGTTTTGTTTTTTTTCCTGGATTCTGGATTCTTTGTGGGATGGAGGCATTGATACTGAAAACCTAAGGGATGCCAAATCCTTTTTCTGAAAGGTGCCCCATGCCCCCGTCTGGGTGTTTTTTGTTTTTTAATTTCTCTGTGTGACCCCTAGCAGTCCTGGGGCTGCTATTATGACTAGCAGTCATAGAGATGCTACTTTGATAGGGGAAGAGTTTTCATAGCTGCATGTGAAAACGTTTCATCACACTTTGTAACAAGTGCCACACAGATTTAGTTGAGGTAGTGGAAGGACCTGGATTTGAATCTTGGAGGATTCGTTCAGCAGGTATGAACTGAGTACCTAGCATTTGCTGAGCGCTGGGTCCACATCAGCAAATAAAGCAGATGTGACCTCTCCTCTACCTCATGGGGTGTGCAGTTTAGGGGGAATGGAGGAAGAGGGCTGTAGAAAGACCTCTGAGAATTCTGTTCCCTGGCTCTGTGACCCTGAAAAGTGTCTAACCTCGCTGTGCCTGTTTCCTCATCAAAGAAGTAGGCACACATACCTTGATGAGTTATTGCAAAAATTAAGATAAATCATCTTTATTAAAGCACCAGCAGAGTGTTCTACACTAGTAGGTCCTTGTAAACAAAAGCCCTTACAATAAAGAATTTTTGTGTCTAGTACATTGTATCACTTTGTCCTCACAGCAGTCCTGCAAGGTATAGGCATTGTGAGCCCATGGATGAGGAGATTGAGGTTCGGAGAAACTGAGTAACTTGCTGGAAAGAGAGTAAGTAACTTGCCCAGAGTCACACAGCTATTAAGTGGAAGAGCTGAGAATGAAATCTGGGTCTCTCAACTCAAAATCCCACACTCTTTTTATTATATAAAGCTCCCTTGGGAAAGACACTTAACCACAATGAGCTTTACTGTTCACTGTACTTATTTCCCATTTTAATTAGGAGAATTTTCCTGCGTCCCTGCAGGGTAGTCTTACCTCCATAAGGCAGGGCAGAGCTAATTGGAACAGTAGGAGACCACTTTTCCTAGGGTGTGCTAGGTTTGCTGGAGGGCCCCGCCTGTCTGGCCCAGCCTGCTGCAGCCTGCCTCATGCCCTGCATGCAGGCAGCAAGATGCATACGGGGCTCTTTCATTATCCGAAGTCTCAGGCCACGGCAGCCCCAAGCCTCACTGAGAGTTGCCTGCTCACCTGTTCCCCTGCAGAAATGAGCCCATAAACTTCCTGGGAGCTGGGCTTGGCCCTCCTGCTGCTGTTCTTAGGAATTACTTAACCTCTTGTGCTTAGAAATGAGACGCTATGAAGGGGACCTACATTTCTGGTGCTTTCTGGGTCCCCGGAGTCACACTTTCCTTCCAGCACCCTCCATCCTTCAGCTCTGTGTCATGCAAAGAGAGCTAATGTGCAGGGTGGAGGCAGAGAGCCTGCCTTTATCATGAGGGCATGCTGACTTCTGACCTGTCCTTGGCAGCTGTTCCTTGAGGCCAGCAGTGGCGTCCCCATTTTCATGGTCATAGAGTTGTTCTCACAAGTCACGGAGGGGGTGGCAGGAGGAGCAGTGGCCTGGCCTGTTTGACGCCAAAGCTCATGTTCTTTCTGCCCCCATCACACAGCCCTGGTGACCCTCTGCCTCAGGTTTCCCTGTTCCTTACTTTGCCTCAGTATGGAGGTAGGTCTGGGGCGGCGCCGTGTTGGCATGTCATGTCAGCTGTTACCAAGCCGGCAGGGTAATGAGAAATGAGTGGCCAAGTAGCTGCCTTGAGGGCTCCTGAGGTCTCATCGTGACCTTATCTTGGCAGAGCTAGGAAGGTTTTTGATGCTAGGGTAGGCTCTCCCGGTGGGAGGCAGCACGGTGAGAACAAACGCTGGCTCTGCAGCCCGGCCCCTGGGGTGAGCCCCCCTCTGCCGTCTCCCCTCGGGGCCTCTGAATGAGTCATGCCATCCCTTTGAGCCTCAGTTTCTTCACGTGTAAATGAGGTGATGGTTTCTGCCCTGAGAATTGAACCAGACAATGTTTATGAAAGTGTTTTGTAAGATCAGTGTATCTCTCAATGTTGTCTTGAAATCCAAATTCCCAGAGAAAATATGGATGCTCTGAAACCTCTGTGTGGTAGAGAGGGGCTTGTTCTGTCCCCAGATCCCAGCAGTACGAAGGCAGTCTGTTCCCTTCTGTTTGTTCCTTCCTCCAGGGAGGTAAGAAATGGGCTCTAGCCTGGCTTCCCGCACAGTGCTCCGCCTGCAGGTAGTAAACAGCTGGTGTTGGTCAAGTTTATACCAGGAAGAGAAATTCCTGTGTGTTCCTGGTATTGGAACTCTTGCCTCCTGGTTGCTTGAAGTAGGAGTTAAGCAGTGTTGTTCCTTGGGGAACCAAGGGTAGAATTTATCCAGCCACTGGTTTTTCAACTCATGCTTTCCTGGGCCAGTCAGCATCAGAGCTAAGGTGGGATTGGAGGAAGTGAAACCTGTCTCTGATGAGGTCAGGGAAGTGAGGGGTGGGGTCAGAAGAGGCAGTGCGATTGGGAAAAAGCAGAAGCATCTTCCCAGTGCCTCTGGGGTGCCTTCTGGACTTGGGCTGGGTGGGCAAGCACCTCTGGATACGTATACTGTTAAGCTCCTCCTTGGGAGTGAGAATGAGGACCATCATTTATTGAGCACAGGCCATAGTAACCCTCATGGGCTTACTCCTTCAGCGGACCTGCTCATGAGGTGAGAGGAGGCTCAGAGAATGGCTGTGTCTCGTCCTAAGACCTGCAGGGAGTAAAGGGCAGAAATAGGCTCTGGACAAGGTCTGTCAGACCGCAGACCTTGGTCTCTTTTCCCTGTGTTACCAGTTTTTATAAGAGGGTAAGAGTCCATTTAGACTTGAGAAAACCTGACATGAGTCTCCAAACAGGATCTGCTCTGAGTGCATTTATGGGCAGTTTGTAGTTTGCTTCTCTGTGTAACGACAGCCTCCCTTTGCTCCTCCCCTGCTGCCTGTGTGCCCTGCAAGTTGGCTTTGCTGACCACGTGTCCGTATGGCCTCTGTCCCCAGATGAACCCCTTGGGGCCCTTCACTCTCCCCTTGTTGCCACTAAGTGCTCGCTGTGCCTGCCACTCATTGGCCTTGGCTGAGCAGCCATTCCTGGGAACAACCCTGTCTCCTTCAGCCAGAGTGCCCTGGCCCTCGCTTAAAAAGGGGACCCAGCTCCCAAAGGGGCCACCCCCAGACCAGATCTTTGTCTCCTGAAGTCAGAAGATGCTTAAAAGGCTTTGAATAAATGTACACTTAGAACAGCCGTCAGCACCTACCTCAGATGTCATTGCCTCTCTGAAACCTGCCCTGAATGTGTCCAAAATTAGTTGTTCCCTCCTTAGGAGGGAATCAGTGAGTGAATATTTATCAGGCAGCTGCTGGGGGCCAGGCTCTGCTGCAAGTGTCACCTACTCTCTCTGGGCCCTCACAAGTGATCCAGTGGTCCCAAGGGTCAGTCCTTTTCCAGATAGGGAAGCTAAGAAGCCTGGTGACACTCTCATGACTTGCAAGTGCTTTGGTCTTTCCTACTCAGCCAAGGATGCGGCAGCCAGGATCTGTGTCCTGCTGCTGAGATCAGGCCTGTGCATCAGGGGCTGACCCTTTGGTTCTCCAAAGGGACAGTCAAGTTTTTGGTTGGCCACAGCCTTCCAGCCACCTTTGCTTTTCCCTGTTACAGAGGAAATCGAGCAAAGCAAAGGAGAAGAAACAGAAGCGGTTGGAGGAGCGAGCTGCCATGGATGCTGTCTGTGCCAAAGTGGATGCCGCCAACAGGGTGACTCTCCCCTCCTTCCCAGTCCCTTCCTCCTGGAACTTCAGCTTGGTTTTTAATTTGACTTCTTTTGGTGCCACCCTGTGGCAGAATTGTGTTACTGCCCACCCACGCCTCTGCTGCCTCCTTGCTGCTGAGGAAAAGCAGCCTGGCTGGAAGGCTGGGAGTTTCCAGAAGGGCCAGGTGTGCAGAGAAGTGTGGATTCAAGTGGAAGTGGCTGCTTTTCTCTGTGGGGCTCCTTCCTTACCAGGAGAAGAGGGTCTAGAGAAATTTTTGTTAGGGTTTTGAATTTTGGGGAGGAATCCTCACTGGTAAAATGTGGTATCGTTTTCTCATTCTTTCCTTCAAACATTTATTGCACGCCTATGAGGTACCACAGGCTGTGCTAGGGACCAGGGGACGCAGCGGCCTGGTTTCCAGAGACCACAGTCGGGGAAAAGTAACTGTGATTCTGAGCACGTGGTGGGTCTGACTGGGAGCAGCTCTGTTTTCAGTGGAACCTGAAAGATTCTGGACACCCTTCCTGCCCCGTTCCGTATCCTGGTTTTTGTTATTCATTAGTCACACTTAATAGGATTTGGCACAGGGACATGATTTTCCATTTTGGGTTTTGACCGGGTGGGGTTAGTTGGGGGCCTCTGAGAAGTGCTCATGGATCAAGGTGGGGCCTTCTCTTCTCATCAGGGTCAGGTGAGCGGGTTTTATGCCCGGAGGCCAGTGTTAGTATTGGGCAGTGAAGTTTCTCTTCACCTTGTCAAATGAAGCTAACTTCACACACCTGGGCCTTCCTGCCAGCGTCTCCCTCCTACATGTAATTTCAGAGCTGAGGCAGGTGGAGGGTTCGTATAAGGGCTGCTCCTGGGCCTGGGAGCTCACACATGGGTCAGCACAGCGGGACTCCAGGGTGGAGCCTGTGACTCTGCCAGGTGAGAGTTTGTACTACTCCTTGTTTCTTTCCCTCTGCAGCTCGGAGACCCTTTAGAGGCTTTCCCAGTGTTCAAGAAATATGATCGGAATGGGTGAGTGTTCTGCATCTCCCCGGGTATCCTCAGGAATTCACCTTTCAGAGGAGGCTTCCTCAGACCCACATTTTCTCATTCTTCTTTGTTAATGAAAAAGCAGACAGGATGGCCAGTGCCCTGTTGATATAAAATCCCCCAGTTGAGGTGATAAAGGAATCTGCGAATGAGCAAAGATTGCCTAATCTCAGACTGATGTCTCCTTGAGACTTGTTATTTTCTCTGGGTGAAGAGGCAGAGAGTTGAAACAAGCTTCAAAAATCATCTGGGCTGACTCTCTCATTTTGTACTGGGGAAACTGAGGCTCGGAGAAGCAGACTGAGATGTCTGAGCTTGTGGAGTTTCTCCCTGACGGCTGAGGGGGCTTTCGATTCCCAGTCCAGTGTTCTTTCCCTGAATATATAGTACAACTTTTAAAAGCTGCTGACTGGCTTTGTGACCCTGGACAAATCACTTAATCTCTCTGTGCCTCAATTTTTGAATCAGAAATGGGTCTAATAATAGTACCTTCCTCATGGAGTCATCAGGAGGATTAGATGTCAAATGTTAGTGCCTGGAGCACACTAAAAGCTAGCTCAGTGTTAGCTGTTATTACTAATCCAGTTCACTGTAGGATCTGTTTTTTCTCTCAGCCAGCAGCACCTCAGGTAAGACAGATTATGCTACCTGTTTCATAAACCAAGAGAACAGAAAGGGGGGAGGGGATGCTGTTGGCTGAGGGAAAAAAACAGGCTGTGATTTTATAGAATCATAGCTGTGGGTTTGAATCATAACTGTACCTCTTACTAACTGTGTTTGGATAAGTCAACATCCTCTTCAAGCCTCATTTTTTATCTTAAATAGAATGATGATGCCAGACTTGCAGGGTTGTTTTAAGAAGGACAGAGAATATATCCAGCTGTGTTAAGTAGCAGCTGATGTGAAAGTATTTCAATGAATGAGTAAGACAAATACAGATACATGAATTATTTATTTGAATATGTGAATTAGAGGGAACGGCTATAGTAGGTAATACTGTATTTGCCTTTCATAGCTGTGTCTGAATTCCATAGTATCACAGTAATTTATTCTTCCTGTCTGTGGTCAGATTATTGCAGTTCCTCTAGAAGTTCTGTCATTCAACTGGGAAGTCCTTTGACATAGTTTCGAGATTCCTTACTGTGATGTCTCTCAGTGTTCCTTATTGCACACTCCCTCTGACCTCCAGAAATACAGAATTGCTCTGACGCAGGCATTGCTGGCTGACTCTGGGCTCATTTGGTGCCTGGAATTGTGTGTGATTTGTGTAGTTGTGATCCTACTTTTGTGTACCTAAATAACTCAGGTTAGTAGAAAATTTATGCTGAAAACCGGCCCCTGAAAAATTTAGAACTAAGACAGATGCAGTGCTGTGTTTGGGCCTTTCTGACCACTACACAGTCAGTACTTAAAAAGAAAGGAAGGCTCTTCAGAGCCAGGAAGTTCCAAATTTACAAGGCTGCACACATGTGCGACTCAATGTAGCGTGCCACTCAGCCAAGGTGACGGTGAATTCCAGTGGTGATGTCCTCTGAGGAGTCATATCAGTCCTTTCAGAATGTGACACCACCTGGAGAATATAATTTCACTGTTTGGCCAAGGAGTTTACATGTGATTTACTTAATTCATTTAGGAATAAAGAGCAGATTGATACCTTAACACCTGCAGCATTCGTTAGTGTAGGAAAGCAGAGCATGGGATTGGACCCCGATCCACTCTGTTTGATCAGCTGAGAGCACCCACTCTGTCCCCAGGGGGAGCAGGAGGCAGGACTCCTCAGGGGGTGTGGGCCCTAGTCTTCTTGAAGGGCCTGAGGTCATCCAGCCACTTTCACAGGCGAGATTGGTAGATCATAAGGAAGAGGTCCCACAGGGGGCCCGGTGAGGACTTGGTTCTGAAATGAAAGCAATAGGAAAATGCCTAAGGGCAGGAACTAAGGGAACAGAGAAGACACGAGTGTTTAGAACAAAGTACAGAAGAGAGGGTGGAGAGGGCAGAGAGGGACAGAAGTCGACAAAGTGCCGAGTCTGATAAAGGCTCTGCTTGGGAGGCAAGAAATGGGACTTGTGGTCAGGGTGGTGGGTGGGTGATGACAGTTGTTAATCTTGGCCCGAAAGGCTTAGCTCCTTCACAGGCACCTTCTGTAGTCATGTCTGGGCTCGGCTTCTCTCTGTAGATTAATTGTGACCAGGCGTGCCTCGTTGTCAGGGTGTCAGGCAACGGGCGGTGCTGGGCCTGTCTCTGGCTTCAAATGCCTCCTTTTCCTCTTCTCAGCTTAAACGTCTCCATTGAGTGTAAGCGGGTATCCGGCCTGGAGCCAGCCACCGTGGACTGGGCCTTCGACCTGACCAAGACCAACATGCAGACCATGTAAGCACACCATCTGTAGGGGAGCCTGGCTTTCTCCCCAGAGTCCCTGTCCTGACTGCCCCCATCTTCCAGGTATGAGCAGAGTGAGTGGGGCTGGAAGGACCGAGAGAAACGGGAGGAGATGACGGATGACCGTGCCTGGTATCTCATCGCTTGGGAAAACAGTTCGGTCCCTGTTGCCTTTTCTCACTTCCGGTTCGACGTGGAGTGCGGGGATGAAGTCCTGTACTGGTAGGAGCCCCAGCCTGGGGTGGGCGCTGGGGCGGAGGCCCTCCAGCTGGTGCAGAGTCTGGTGCACCTGTCTGGGTCAGTGGGTTGCCCGGGGCCATGGGCACCTCGATGGGCCTCACAGCCTCTTCATGCTCACCCCCGACTTCCTTTACCCAGCTACGAAGTACAGTTGGAGAGCAAGGTGCGGCGGAAAGGCCTGGGGAAGTTCCTCATCCAGATCCTGCAGCTTATGGCCAACAGGTAAGGGCCACCCACTGTCACTCAGTTGGAAGGAGCTGCCTCTGAGGCATCTCCCGTGGGGAATAAGGCTAATAGGAATGTTCTAGAAGAAAGGCGTCTAGAACCCTGTCAGTAAGTCTTCCTGCCCTGCTGTGAATCTGGATTTCACACATGTGGCTCAGTGCGGCAGGCACCTCTGAGTGCCTGTTCCGGGCCTGAGTGATGGAGAGGACCTGGAGAGGCCGCCAGTCGGGTGGGGCCTGACCAGCCCCATCATGGTGGGAGGTACCGAGCGCCCAAGACATGGGCTAGAGTCAGGGCTCAGGAATGCACCTCAGGAGCAAATGGGAGACAGCAGGCAGAGACATGAGAGAGGACGTATGATCTAGCACCTGTTTCTCTTTCTGTAAGGTTCTCTGTGCTTTATTCTCAGCACCCAGATGAAGAAAGTTATGTTAACTGTATTTAAGCACAATCATGGCGCCTACCAGTTCTTCCGAGAAGCGCTACAGTAAGGAGCCGGGCCCCGGTGTGGGACAGTCTGGGCCATAGGAGCTGCCTGCCCCCGTGTCTTTTCCCCGTCCTGACCCCTGAGCTCCTGGTCCAGAGGTCCATGGGGCTGGGGGTAGGAGAAATGGTGTGGGAGTGCCTGGTCCCCTGCCCTTCTCCTGAGCCCTCACTCCTGGGGAGGAAGGCGTTCAGCTGCCTGTAGCCAACCCTTTCCTCCTGCCTGCCTGCAGATTTGAAATCGACGACTCTTCCCCGAGCATGTCCGGCTGCTGTGGGGAGGACTGCTCCTATGAGATCTTGAGCCGGAGGACCAAGTTTGGGGACAGCCAGCACTCCCACACGGGCGGGCACTGTGGTGGCTGCTGTCACTGAACACCCAAGCTAGAACGCTCTCTCCAAGGCCTATTCTCTCCCTGGTCTCACGCCGCTTGCCAGGTGCCCTCAGAGCTGTGGCCTCCTCAGCCCTGCACGTGCCAGGCTGTACCCTGAGAACACAGAACCCTGGAAGGAGTGGTCCACGCTGCCCCCTGCTGTCTCCTAGGAGAGCAGAGTGCCAGGAGGGAGCTGAGAGGAGAGGATGCTGCAGGAAGAGCTGGCGGAGGCCTGGGCACGAGGTGCATCCTCCCACAGTGGCTGCCTTCTCACTCGGCTCTTGCGCCCTCGAGTGTAGGGTTCCCCAACTTCCCTACGCTGGATAACTGACAACCACCCCACACACAATTGGACAAATGGAGTGTTTATACCCACCTCTATGAAAGTCCTGGAGCCCTCGGTCAGGGTCTGGCTGGTTCCCAAAGAGAAATGGACTCGGTGTAAGATCTGGGCACAGAGAGGCTTCTCAGAGACTTGTCTTTTGTGGATGGAGTTCTCTGATGGAGACCTTGGGAAGGTCTTTGGTGCCACAACACAGGGAAGCAAGGGGGCTCTTTCTGGCTGTGCCTTTGTGGATCCCCAGTTAGCATGGAGTTGTCCAGGGGACCAGCTGACTCTAGGGCGAGGGCTGCCCCTCTCTCTCCATTGCTGTCAGTGAGGGGCCGAGAGGACCAGGAACAGGTGTCGAATGGGGCCTGCCGTGGAGACTCTTGCTTCTCTGGGCTTCTAGACTTGGCTGCATCCTGAGCTTAACCTCTTGATCTCATGACAGTGACTCGAGTTTTTCACTCATAGGAAAAAGCCAGAGGCCCTGCCTGCTCTCCTCCATCCCTTCTTACTGCTCTTCTCCCCCTGCGTCTCACCCCACGCCAGATACCCCTGTTCTTACTCTCGAGGGGTAACATCAGGGAGCCTCTTGTCTTCCCCTAGAAAGGACCCCCATTCCTGGCATATTTGATGCCATTCCCTCTCAAATCTTGGTGCTGATAGCTCTTTGAAGGTGGTGGAACCCTCCCCATCGCCTCCCCCTGCCTTTGGAGAGCCCCCAGCCAGCAGCAGGCGCCTCTGCCTGCACTCCCCAGCCTCGCCCCTCACTGCCTCAGTGAGGCACTAGTGCCACTGCCCTGGCCGGCCGTGCAGCTGCAGCAGGAGCACCTCTCAGTGGCCGCGTCACCTGCAGCAGCGGCCGGGAGTGGTGAGAAGGCCTTCCTCTCCTCTCATGGGATAGAGAGGGTGCGGGGTCAGAGCTCAGACTTGCCCCATCTCTAGACCTTGTTCCCCTTCCGGGAAAGAAAATGACCAAATCCTTGTCCAGGAAAAAGCACCTAACACCTCCCCTTGGACAACCTTGTGCTCTGCTTTAGGGAGTGTCTCAAAGGTCCTGCTTTTGTGATGTTGCTCCTGAGGAAGTTTGTCAGTCCTTTGGACCTCAGAGTCTGCTCCTGCCCCACCCTCTGCCCTGACTCAGGCCATCTGTGCTGGCGGATGTCCCTGGAGCTGTTCTTGCTTCTCCCCTAGATTCCTGTCCGGACTGGGCCTGTGCACACGGCCTCCTTCCCCAGCCCAGCCCTGTGCTGTGGGCCTCATGTTGCTCTTGACCTGCCAGCAATGGACATGGCACGCCCTTGGAGAGGGCCTTGCAGCTTTACACTGGAATAAGCCCACCTCTGCCCCTGCCCTGCCAGCTCCCGGGGATTTTACCGAAGGGGAAGAGTTAATTGCTGGAAGGGCATTGGAGGGCTCCTTCCAAGAATCAGGGAACAACAGAAGCATATTTAGGGAGAGTTTTTCCTCTGATCCTTGCTGTCTCTCAAAGGGCACAGAATGATAAATATTTATTGTCTTAGATCATGGATTTCTGATACCTCCCACTCAAGGGGACCAGAAGGGGCCCCAGTGTGAATCCCACACAAGGTGAGTTGTGTGTGTTGTCTTTCCATTGAACACCTGGCACTGAGCCTGTTGGTTGACGGTGCTTGTTGCCAGGTCCTGCTCATCCAGCTGCCTCCCCCACTTCCCAAGGGCTGCTGGGGATCAGGGCTGGGCAGGGAGGCGCTGCCTGAGACCCGCAGGTCACCTTGTTTTTGATGTTGAGCCCAGATGTTGAGCCCATTCAGTTCTCGACCATCAGTCTTTCTCCATCTCTTCCCAAAGGTCTTGGTTTTGAGAAACCTAGCAGGCCTCTTGTACCACGCTTTTTTTGTTTATTGTTTGGGGCATGTTAAAATGTTAATTTTGGAATTTTTTTTCAGTTGTATCCACCCTATTTCAGGTTATTTTTGTTGATGTCAGATGTGTATATGACACATGTATGGTTCTTTTTAACCTTGGTTTTGTTTTGTTTTTTTAGAGGATGCGTTGAAGATAAACTCCTTGATATATATATATTTTTTTTTCTTTAGCAATCTTTTATCACTGGAATCAAAGGGAAAAAGTGATCTCTTTTCGCATTGGTTGTATTTGTATGTCACAAATAAAAGACACTTTGCTCAGCTGCTAGGACAGCTCCTGATGCTGGGGTGCCCTGTGTTGGGCCTAAACCACGGAGGGGCATGTAGCTGGCACGGCCCCACACCCCTTCCCATGAAGGAAATTTCAGGCTGAGAAAAACCTTGGTGTCTGGGGCGAGCATCCAGACGTGGGAACTGAGACCGAATGCGTGTGTTTGTGCCACTTCCCAGGAACCCTGGGTAGAGGTCAAAGGTTGTCTGCTGAGGGGCGCCTCCTCTGCATATAGCAGAGTCCCAAGCCAGGCGTTGTGACATTTGACATCTGTGGCTAAACGTAGGTCCCAGAGCACTTGTGTGGGAGTTGAATAGACGAGTGTCTGTTTCTTTCCTCCCTTTTACTTTACTGGGTCACTCAGAATATTCTTTGTCTCTTAAAAAGACTCCAACGCCCTCTTCCCTCCACTCACAAAAGACACAGGCCCAAAGGAAGGGTAGCTCATGTCAGGCCTGACAGGGCAGGAAAGTTATGAGCTGGGGGAGGGTCCTCCGGCCCCCCGAGCGTGGCAGATGGAGCTGTGCAGCCTCTCTCCGAGGCGGGCTCCTGTCTGTGCCTGGCCCCGGATGAGCCGGGAGCAGAAGCAGGAAGTGGGCCGCGAGCCAGGGCTCAGAAGCACTTCTTGTGGACACTGGTAGGGCCAGCACCCTCATGCTGCTGTTTGGTGATCACGTCGACTGGAAGGTGGAAAGGGCCCCAAGCCACACGGAGGATTTTGCTCTGGTGGGGCGGTGATCTGGGGAAAGAGGAGCAGGGTTAACAGCTATCCTGTGGGTGCTAGTGTCTTACGGCCTTAGCCCCGGGCCGGGGCACAGCCAGGGGATGGTTTGTGCAGCTGTCTCACCTTGGCGACATGAAGGAGGCATCACAGTCCTTGGGAAAAGAGAGAGTCTTCGTGTGCCAAAGTCTGCCCCCCAAATTCTTGCTCCTTGAGGACTGAGTTCCCAGAAAGAATTCCTTGGAATGGCCATTCCCTTGCCGCAGGGTGGGTGGCCAGAGCTGGAAGGGTTGGGGGGCTTGAGCTACACCCTCTGCTCTCACCTTCCCAAGTGGCCGGGTCCCCTCCTTGGTCCCCCACAATGGCTGCCTCCTGCCGCTGTCTCACCGCTCCCCTAGCTGCAGCTCAGACTTCTTCACTCAAGTGGCACTTGCTGGAACGCCACCTCCTCAGGGATCGGGGTGGAGCACGAGGCACAGTTGCTGGATGAGAGGGGCGAGCCTCCCCAGTGCGGGAAACCTGCCTACCGGATGGGTACTGCCGGGGGTTGAAAGCGGTCGTTTCAAACAAGGGCACGTTCATTCTAGTTGTTTTTGCTTCTCCCTCTCTAAGTGCAACAGAGGCCATTTCTACACCACCTGAGGTCCCGAGTCTGGGGCAGTTGGGGCAGTCTGGCCCCTTGGAGACTGGACAGCCTGATGCAGGCGTGTTACTTGGCTGCGGTGGGGAAGGAAGTGGCACGGTGAGCCCCTGCGGTGCCAGCAGCCCCCACACTTAGCGCCTGCTGTGTGCCGGGCACCGGAATGCTCTCTTGCTTCTGTCACCTCATTTAATCCTTACAACAACCCTGTTCCATTTTGGTGGTATTATTCTCAATTTAGAGATAAGTTGAGAATCCCAGAGTGTATAGTAATCTGTCCATGGTCCTGGTGATAAGACCCAAGATTTGAACCCAGGGTAGGAGGTGCTGTCCCCACCTGACAGGTGATCTGAAGCTCAGGAGAGCTAAGGAAGACAGCAGTGAGCCAGGGAACTCAGCTTTCTCCCCGACTCCCAAGTCCCTGCCCTCCCCAGGCTGCCTCCCCCGCAGAGGCCTTGAGAGGCTGAGTTTCTGCTTCCTGAGGAAGAGCCATCTGCCCCGGAGACCCCAGCAGTTGGGAGCCCCCACCCCCGACCTTCATGGTGCTGTGGGCCAGGGCAGGGTCTGCATCTGTCTGCAGTACTCTGGTTCGTGGTCTTACGCCCAGACAGGATGTTGTTGGCAGATGTCGGTGTCGCACTCCATGATGGAATTGTAGGTTGCTTTGTTGGTCTTGAGGTCACAGCATGGTAGGGGTGAGACTGGTCCTCACTGGTGCAGCCAGAGACATATAGCTTCAGCAAGGGCTTGGAGAGCCACCTATGTGTCAGGAAGTTTCACCGTCTTCAACATGACCTGGGTCGTCGTCATCTTGCTGTTGGCGTTTGAGGTGGGTAGGACCTTGGCGAGCAGTGCCCGGTGCTCCTCCTGGGCCACACACTGCTTGTTGTAGAAGCTGTGGCGGCAGGTCTTCTCCACGGCGTCCTACTTGGTGATGATGCCAGGCTCCTTGGGGTGCTTGGGCATCAGGATGCTGCCTTTGCCCCTGACCTCTCGGCTGCATATAAGTCCTTCTGGCCCAAGCCCACCATGATGTCCTGGGGGACTGGGGAGGAGAGGCCTTAGGTGTGCTTGGGGGTCATCCAGCCTAGCAGCCTGACTCCTTTGTGGGTCTCAGTTTACCCATCTGCACTACGGGGGCAGGGGCAGGGCAGGGAGACTTGGAGACCTGATTACCCTGCCCACCACAGGTGTGGGTGACCTTCGCCAAGCCTGAGCCATTATCACACAGGAGCTGTCTCATTACACTTGGCTACTGGCTGGGGGCTGCAGGCAGAAAGGGGTTAACTACCACCTGGCTCCTGGTAGGTGCCACCAACCCCCCAGCCCGCAGCCTCCCTGTGCCTTGGCAGCTGCACCTTTCCAGCCAGCTGCCAGGTGCCTAGGCTCTGATAGCTGTGTCGCCCTGGGGAGGGCAGCATCCCAGCCTCCACCCTCCCATGTTGCCCCACTCCCAACAGCTGTGTCCTGGCCTGCCCCACCCCCACAACCAACATCTGGTGCCTGATGACAGCTGTGCCCCAGGAAGAGTAGATGCCCTTTCTGGGACCCTGCTCCGCCCCGTCCCACCCCTGCACTAGGGGCTCCTTGCTTCTTGTCGAGGACAACCCAGACCAGGGCCATCTCCTCCTGCCCCTTTCTCCTACTGGACTTTGCATGAAAGCCCCCATTTTTAATTTCTCTGAAGCCCTAATAATCATAGGACTGCATGTGAAGATTACTACTTTGATAGGACTAGCAAGGAGGAGTTTCACAGCTGCACGTGAAAACGTTTCATCACACTTTATAACAAGTGCCACGTACATTTAGGTGAGGTAGTGGAAGGACCTGGATTTGAATCTTGGAGGATTCGTTCAGCAGGTATGAACTGAGTACCTAGCGTTTACTGAGCACTGGGTCTACATCAGCAAATAAAGCAGATGTGCCCTCTCCTCTACCTCATGGGGTATGCAGTGTCGGGGGAGTGGAGGGAGAAGGCGGTAGAAAGACCTCTTTGAGAATTCTGTTCCCTGGCTCTGTGACCCTGAAAATTATCTAACCTCGCTGTGCCTGTTTCCTCATCAAGGAAGCAGGCACACATCCCTTGCTGAGTTATTGCAAAGATTAAAATAAATCCCCTCCTTGAATCCTCATCCTTTGGACACTGGGCCCTTCCTGAGGCTCTACAAAGACCTCCTGCTGCTACCCCCACCCCAGGCAGACAGTCCCCACAGGCCTATAGGGAGTCGCAGCTGCCCTCAGAGCCCTAGGGTGGGTTCCTTCTCCCCACAGCCCTTGCCCTGGCCAGCCCTAAGGCTCAGTGCCCAGCACTCACTTGACATGCCAAGAGGGGAGTTTAGGCCAGGTGAGGAAACTGGAAACCCCTAGGTCAGGTTTGGACAGCCCTATGTCAGATGTTCTGTGAGGTGACAAAGTCCAGAAGGTATGTGTGTTTGGGGGTGGCGGGGGCGGGCAGCTGAGGGACTTATACCTGCTGCCCCATAGGGCTGAGGTCTGTCCCCTTTTCCAGGACTCATAGCTCCACATTTGAAGAGAGTAGTTGTTGGGCCAGAGACTTTAATGGACAGGGGCCAGGGGTATCCAGTGTTTCTCTAACCCACATACGGCCATTGGGGTCCGGGGGTCTGCTCTGGGATGGGGCACCTGGGATCTTCCCAGCCCGTATATGACCATCAGAAACTGGAGGCCTGGACTGTGAGGCTGGTCTCAGGAGTAGGGATCAGCTCCCCGACCCATCCCCAAGTCTTGGGATCTATTCCTACTGCCCCATTTAGGGGAAGGGGAGTGGGTGGAGGGATGGACAGCTTGGGCCCTTGGATCAGAGCCAGGACCCAGACTGGGATCCCTAAGCCTCATCTTGATGCAGGAGAGACTCCCAGCAATCCAAGCATAATGGATAGTCCTGGGGTGTGGGAATGAGCTCCCCGTCCTAGCAGACAGCGAGCAGATGCCAGGATGTTAAGAGGAGCTCCCTGCCCATGGAAGCTTGTCCAAGATCCCCGCCTCCCAGAGAGTCTGTCACCCATGGGGCAAACCTCCCTCTCCTTGCTTGCTTATTCTAATGCCAAAAGAAGTGCCCAATGTGCAATCTTGGAAAATGCAGCAGAAAAAAACCAATGACCCGTTTTCCCACCACCATCTAGAGAACACCACTGTTCACAATTTGTGAATTTGTGTGTCCTTCCAAACTTGTATCTATGCATATCTATTTCTCTAGATATTTTTTCTTTGTTTTCAAAAAACAAGATCATATGACACATTGTTTTCCTTGCTTTTTTCTTATCTGTTTTCAAGCTTTTTTAAATAGAAATGTAACAGGCATAAAAAAAGAGCACAGTCGTGACTGTCCAGCCACTCATGATAGAATTATCACATTCGAGTAACCAGCACGGAGAAGCCCTGTCGTGCCTCTCCTGTCCCTGTGCCCTCTCTCTTCCCCCAGGATCCCCACTACCTACCCCGCTCCCACCCTGCCTGGCTTAGTCCTCCCTGCTGTTGCACTTTATATAAATGGGACCACACAGTCTGTGGTCTTGTACGTCTGGCCTCTGCTGCTCAGCATTATGCTTGTGAGAACCACCTGTGTTGTAGCTGTAGTTTGTTCATTTTCACTGCTATATAGTGTGTTGTTGTATGAAACACCACCAGAGTTCACTGCTCTCTTGTTGAGGGACTGTCCCCCTAGTTTGGGGGAAGGATGGCTGCTGGAGGAGGGGGGAAGAGCAGAGACGTTGGTATTAATCCAACAGACCTAGGCGCAAACCCTGCCTGGCGTTTGTAGACTCAGCTGCATTACCTAACATCTGCCAGCCTCTTTCCTCCTCTCTGACTCGAGTTCTGAAAGAAGTCTCATCACAGGGGCCGTGAGGAAAGCCCTGGAACAGCATAGATGTACCTACTTGACAAATGTTCACTCCTTTTCCTCTAGCCACATAGGAGGAGATGAATATGCAGTTCCTCAAGGGAGTAACCCAGGGAAACACAGAAAGGCCTGTCCCTTCCCAAAGTCTCTCCAGGCCTCTCCTGCGCAGTGCTCTAACCTGGGGGTTATTACTTTGTTCACAGGACAAAGGCCTGACAAAGCCCAGTAGGGCCACAAGGAAGTCCCTGTCCCTTCTCCCAGGGGCAGGCTGCTGGGGCCTGGGCCTCCCAGCCCTGTGTGCCTAGGCTGTGCCCCTTGGGAGGTGGGAGGAGGGTGTTTAGAAGCATCTGTGCTGGGTTGTTTGCCAGGGCCCAGGGCAGGGTGAGGGCAGGGGGCCTGGTTGCTGAAGGTGAGGCCGGACCAAGACCACTGGACATTAACAATACCCACGAATGGCGTGGGGAGATGGGGAGGGGTGGAGAAGGGCCCTGGATAGCTCAGGTCCTGGGAACCCATCCCTCCAAAAGAAGCACAGGCACAGCCCACCCTTTTGGACACTGTGGGTCCATTTCCACTTTTCTGTGGGCATGCCTCCCTGCCCCCATGGGGCTGAGGTTGCTCCTCCAAAGCTCCTGTTTTCCCTGTCTCTCACTGCCTCTCCTTACCCCCATTCCCTGCTGCAGCCTTTGATGCCATTGACCACGATATCAACCTGGAACTTCTGGGTGGGGAGGGTATAGCTCAAATGGTAGAATGCATGTTTAGCATGCATGAACTCTGGGGTTCAGCCCCCAATACCTCCATAAAAAAAACCAAAAAACACCTTATAAACAAACAAACAAAACTGATGACCTCCCACGCAAAAAAAATGTAAAAAAACAAATAAAAAAACAAAACCTGGAACTTCTAGAAATTCTCCCTCTTCGCAGCAGCTACTTTGGTGGTTAAAAGCATGGCTTTTGGAGTGGATAAACCTGCCCTGGAATCCTGGTTAGGTGGCCTTGGAGCTGCATGACCTTGAGCAGGTCACCCAGTTCTCCAGGCTTATTACCTCATTTGTAAAACATCTGAAATAATAATAGTGTCTCACTCAGGACATTGTTGTGAAGGTGAAATGAGTCATACAGGTAAGGCCTGGCTCCCTGGCTGGCCCCTCACCTCTTTCCTGTTGTATTCTACCTACTGTTCATTCTCCTGCAATGTATAAACGTTCTCTGAGTTTCTAAGTGTGTGCCAGGTCCTTTGGAGACAGTGGAGAACCAGATACAGGCTCTGCCCTCAGATGGCCCCCATGAGGGATGGAGACCACTCCTGTGGGCAGTGCTATCACAGGAGCTGCTGGGCAGAGGCGACACAGGCCTGGGGTGGCTAGGGAAGGCTTCCTAAGGCAGTACCACCCCTGTCACTGTACCACATCATGGCACTTTAGCTTCTCATTAAGTGTTCATATATTATCTGTCCCCTCTGGAATGTCAGTTTTGTGATAAGGGAGTCCTTGTCCACCTTGTTCACAACGTGTCTAGAACAGTTTCTGGAACACAGTAGGGGCTAGTAAATATTTGTTGAATAAAGTAAGCTATATCAGTAAGTGGAGGCCTGGAAGTAGGAATTGGAGAGGTGAAAAAGGAAGGCTAGGTAGCTACGAGTTGAAAGTGTCCAGTGGTACATAAGATACAAAGAAGCAAAAGGCTGGATGGTGGGGGAGGATTAGAGAGAGCAAGGAGGAAGGTGTGGAATACTTAGAGATGAGGCTGGAGAATTATATCCAGTAATCGGGACTTTGTCTAGTAAGAGGAGCCACAAAGTTTTTACGTAAGTATATGACTTGGTTAGATCTATGTTTAAAAAGAAGGGAAGAAGGTCGGCTGCTACTGCATGGAGACTGGAATTGGAGAGAGTAATAGTAAATGAGGAGAGTTCAGTTAGGAGGTTAGTGCCAGGCTTTCTGGCCAGAAATAGTGGAGGCCTGGCGGGGAGAGGGGATTACTGAATAGAGAGATTTAAGACACTGAATGGAGGGAGGAGTCAAGAGTGCCACCTGCGTTTTTGGCTTACGTGATTGAGTGGCCACGATTGTCACTCACGAAGATGGGCCATTTTGGGGGCGGGCGCATACACGAAAGGAAGGCCCCTCCGCGCCCCGCCCGTCGGTGGTAGGCTGGCGTCGATTGGTTGTTTTGAGGAAGGCGCCAAAAACTGACGAGAGTGGGCGGGAGGTGTATCCTTACGTCACTTCCGGACGACTTCCGGGACGCCCTTTTCCCAGGGCCTCTACGGCTCCGGAACTTCCGGCCGTAGCCGCCATTTTGACTTCGCGACCTTGGGCTCCCGCCGCCAGCTATCTGCAGTCTACTCGGTGCGGTCATGTCTATACTGACTCCGCTGCTGCTGAGGGGCCTGACAGGCTCGGCCCGGCGGCTCCCGGTGCCGCGTGCCCAGGTCCATTCCAGGCCTGCGCGGGAGCAGCTCAGGACCATGGTAAGGAGCGGGCCAGGAAGGGCATGGGAGACCCATGGGGGTCCCGGGTCTGGGGCGCTGGACCTCAGCGGCCCCGAAAGCGCCCTGCACCTCTCAGCCCGCAGCGTAATGGGGAGAGGCAGTACTGGTTTGGGCCTGTCTGCAGGGCGCAAACGAGGGGACGGTGTCCAGGCGACAGTCGGTGTTCATTCAGCCTCAGAATCTCTGCTCAGAACTTGTCTGCCCAGGTCTGTCGCTTACTCGCTGTGCAGTCTCGAGCAAGCTTCCTTACCCTCTCTGAGCCTGTTTACCCATCGGTTCCTTGGGGGATGCCTGACGACTGTCAGCGCTATAACTATTACCGCTATTAATTATTGGGGGCAGAGAGGACTCCGGTAGGTGTTTGTAATTCCCAGAAACGTGGGAGAGTTTAACCCTTAATGACTTTCATCTGTTTGGCACTTTTCTGCATTTGCCTTTGGCAGAACTCGACCTTGAATGCGAGTCTTCAGAGTCCAGGTTAGTTAGCAGAGCCCAGAAAGTGCTGCGATTGATAGTGACAGAAATTGCAGCTGGGTCCGTTGAGTGCCTGCTGTGTGCCAAGCACTGTGCTGAGAGGTCCCATTCATTCCTCCCAGTGACCCCAGGAAAGGGTCGTTATCTCCATTTGGTGTTTGAAGGAACTGAAGTTTAGGAGCAGTGTATTGACTTGTCAAAAGTCACACTTAAGTGGCAAAGGAGGAATTTGAACTTAAGTCTGACTCCAAGTCGTGCTGTGATCTTAACTGCTATAGGGAATGTAGAAGTGGCTGCAAAAAGTCTTAGCTCTAGTCCTGAAGGTTTGGGGAGGGAGAGCTTTTTAAGGCAAGGAGAAGGGGAGGTGCATTTTTAGAGTTAATTGTCTGTGCAAGTGAGGTTCCTGGGTCTCAACAGACCAGCTGTAAAAAAGGTTTGAATCCTTGTTCCTGTCACTTCGGTTTATCATCGGGTGGTGGATTTCTCCACGGATCCTAACCCAGGCCCCATATCTAACCCTTTACCTCGAGGCCTAGAGTGAACCTTGCATCTGCTATGTCCCTGCTCTGGAGCCTGAATCTTGACTCCTTGAGGGGGGCTTTCTGCTGTCAGGGAAGACTGCTCAAACTCTGAGAAGCCTGGGGAATCCTTACTGTGGGGGTTTCTTCTTTCTTGTGCTCTGTTTAGGATATCGCCATTGGGCTCACCTCCTGCTTCCTGTGTTTCCTCCTGCCGTCGGGCTGGGTCCTGTCGCACATGGACAGCTACACGAAGCGGGAGTGAAGGGAGCTGTCCTCCCCCTCACCCTGTGACCTGACCACGCCCTGGCCTGTCCTGATCTTGTCTGCTGCATTCCTGGCTGGCCTCCCCTGGATCATGTCCTTCAGTTACAGTGACCTCTTCTGCAGTCATGACCTCTCCATTTCTCCATGGTGACATCCTGGGACCACATATTATCAGTTTATAAGGCCCTGCTCTGTAGGGCCCCCCTTGTAACAATAAAGTCTGTTTAAACCCTGCTTCAGAAACTCATCATGCCTTTGGCCTGGGCTTCTGCCTGTATACTTGAGTTGAGGATGATGTTGGGTCGGGGTGTGGAGAAGAGGCCTGGCCGCCGCACTTCCCTGTTGGCTGACTGCCCTTTAGGGGGGTGGAGCGCATTCAGCCATCCTCCTTGAGGCCTGGAAGTGATGCTTCCTTTACATGGTTTTCTCTGAATGTTTTCTGGTTCCTGTGGAAAGCAAATCCTGTTGTCATTGGGCAGCCTTTCTTGCTCCCCCTCCAGCTCCCTTGGTTGTGCCAATCTCAAGACTCTGTGTCTCTCTCCCAGTGGGGCCAGCCTTCTCTGTCCTTCTCAGTCGGTGGGCTCCATCCATTTCTTATGTGCTTGTTACCCTTCCTACTGGAGGGTGGGCCACGTTACGGTGTCTTGCATTTTTCTGCCCCTTTCCTTTTAGCACCTGTAAATGCTTGTGCACTGACTGGCTTTCTTATTCTCCCTGCCTGCTTCCCTATCTCCTTCCCTTCTTAGCTTGAAGAGTGCTGTTCCTCTGTCCATCCCTAGGGCCCTTCCTCAGTAATTCTTCCTAGGGGTCGGGAGGGGGGCTTCCTTAGATGGAACAGGCATATGAAGGGCTCCCCACTGAGCTGGAATTCTGACTCAGACCTGCGGACCCCTATCCTAGAGGAGGATGTGGCTTTAGTTTTTGCATCCTTTTTGTTGGGGTGACATGAGTGATTTCTGAGAGCAGACATGGCTTCAGTGTCCCCTGAGGAGCTGCTGGATGGTGGACAGGATGCCAGGTGAGAGCTGAGGGCCTCTAGGGTGTCGGTGACTTTAGGCTCTGGGTGTCAGAACACATACCTCACTAGCCCCTCTTTTACAGGGCTCGTTTCCTGACTTGTGTTGACAGGAGCTGAAGGGGCATTCTGCTCTCTCTCCCTTTATCTAGAATTTTCTGGCCTTTTCATGTGTCCAGTGATGCCTGGTTGCTTTGGGCACAGATTAGGCCGTGGGTCTGTGACACTCAGAGGAAAGCTGTCTTGAGTTTCTGCTATAGCTCCATGGCCCTGACAAGGGTTTGATTGGGTGTTTCCCATTTTTGTGCCCCTGGAACCCAAAGGGTCACAGTGGTCCCCCTGGCCCAGGAGCGCTACCTTAGCCCCAAGCTGTGTGTCTTGAGCCACCCCTCAGACTGATGGGAAGCCAGTGGTCCCTGGTCAGAGGGATCCCCCAGGGAGCCCAACAGCCCCTCCAGCCCCTCCAGCCCCTCCAGCCCTTGCTGTCCCACAACCTGCTGGGCGCTAGATGGGGGTAGGTGGGCAGGGTCATAGGCTGGGGAGTGGATGGGAGTGAGCTGTCCTGCTTGAATCTCACCCTCCCCTGGGCCTTAAATCTAATCTCTTTTCTTTGTCCTCTTATCCCTCAGCAAACCAGAGGCCCTGGGGCCTTCCATAAAGGAAGGCTCCTTGTACTCCCAAACAGCACTGTGTGGGTCTGTGTCTGTGGGTGTCTGTCAGATCCTGAGTCTGGAGGGGTGGATGTCTGTGCCCTGGTGTGCACACTGGGTGGCCGGGGGGCTGCAGACATGGCAGATGCTATAATGTTAAGAATAGTGGACTGGGTGGGAGTCAGGAGGCCTGGGTTTGAGACCTGGCTTGGCCATTTACTCTGTGACCTTGAGCGAGTCATTAAACCTCTCGGGATTGTAAAATGAAGGTGATGTGGCAGGAAGAATAATGTGCCCCCAGATGTCCATGCCTCATCCCTGGAACCTTCCAACTGTGTTACCCTACATGGCAGGGGTACTTTGCAGATGTTATTAAAGTTAAGCATGTTGAAATGGGAGGACATCCGGAGGGCCCAGTGTAATCACATGACTCCTTAAGGTGGTCGGGAAAGGCAGGCAATTCACATCTCAGAGTCTTGCTGGCTTTGAAGATGGAGAAAGTGGGCTATGATCCAAGGACCGCAGAGGCCTCTGGAAGCTGGGACCCACCCTCAGTTTACAGCCAGCAAGGACACGAGGACCTCAGTCCCAGAGCAGCAAGGAACAGAATTCTCACAGCCTGCGTTAAGTAGGAAGCAGATTCTTCCTCTGGGCCTCTGGAAGGAAACACAGCCTGCAGATACCTTGATTTTTAGTCTGGTGAAACCCATACCAGAACTCTGGCCTCTAAAACTGTAAAGTTGTACATTTGTGTTGTTCTTAGCCTCTAGGTTTGTGGTGATTTGTTAATGGCAGCAGTAAGGAAATGAATGCATCATTCCCCTGCGAGGCCGGGGCTCTCCCAGGAGGGGCTTGGCACCAGGGGAAGGAGCCTCAGCAGATCTGAGGTGAAGTGAATCGTGACACATTTACAGGAGGACCATGGGTGGTGTGAGTTGGGGATCTGGGGGCTTTTCCTTTGCTGCTTCTCCCCTCCTCTGCTTGCTTTCTGCCTTAGGTGTTGTGGACCCTGAAGGCAAATATCAACCTGCCCACGGCCTGAAGTACAGACCTTGGTCAGCTTCATCAGCCTGGCCTCCGCACCATCAAAGCCTCGCCAGACCATGATTTGGGAGCTGGCTGCCTGTGGACCACCACGCATCCCTGCCAGGGCAGCTCCAGAGTCCCTTTTTGGGGCTGGGCGCAACCTGACACTTCCCATCTGGGCAGCTGCTGACTCCCAAGGCCACCTCGGGAAGGACCGCTGAGGCCTCACCTTTGGCCATGGCCCACCTGTGAGGACTGTGGCTGTCCCAAGGCCTATGTCATGTCCTTGTTGCCCGGCTTCCTCCCCTGAGAGGTTGGGTGGCCCTGGAAGCTATGAGGCTCTCTAGGGCCTCTAGGCCATTCAGCAAACTCGTCCTCTGTGGCTGAGGTTTCCAAGTCCCTGGGTCCTGGTGGTGGAGGGGGTGGGTCTCCTCTCCCTCCACCTGACAGAATCCTGTGGACATGGATGTGGCGTCTGGACACATTTCTGGCCAGCAGAGCTGTGAGGAGGCATCTATGCCATATCGGTTCTATGGAAAATAGTCCTGGGCTGCTGCCTGTCTCCTTTGCAACTTTCCAACAGCAGCCTGAACCCAAGCACCAGTGCTGCCTGTTTCATTATGGGCATCGACAGGCAGGACCAGCAGCGCTGGACTGTTTCCAGGTTGGCAAATTGGGAGGCAGAGATAAACACCTGGAGCTATGCTGGTGATTCCTGGCAGATATGCTGTTGGGTTTTAGATGCTTCAGCGTAGAGAATCAAAACTCTAAAATGGGAAAAGAACCAGGAGAGATGAAACAAGGGTAGGAGAACAGTTATTACCCACCAAATAAAGTAGCATGCAGAAGAGCGGGGCAAAAATTGACTGGGGTGGGATTAAGAGCCAAAGGTTCCCTCTGGCCATTTCCTTCCCCATTCTACCTGACAAGAGCGGGAGGGTACATTGAGGGTGCAGATCTGTCCTTCAAACCCCGGAACCTTGTGTGTGAAGGAGGCATTTACTTGGTGTTGGCAGCCTGGCTGCAGTCCAGCACTGGGTCGCAGCCAGGATTCCTTCTCACTCTCCAGAGCAACTGTATTCTCTATATCTACCATTAGTCCCAACTCCAGCTCCATCTGTGCACCCCTGCCCACTGGACTCCTGGTCAAAGTAAAGCATGGGGGTAAAGGAGGAGTTGTTTTATTGCTATTTTCAAGATTGTGTAAAGCCAAAGAGAAATCATGTTTTTGTCATCAACCGTCTTGGCTCCTCATTTGGTAATACCAGTTCTACTGACTGAAGATCTGATTGGCAGTTACTGAGTTCATTGTTAAAACTGGGAAAAAGAATGAACAGTTTGGTGGGCATGGAGTCCAAACAGGGTGGACCCTTTGCTTTCTTGAGTTTGGAAACAACTTCAAGGCTCAGTGACCCAATAAATAGCAATTTGCAAAGTTGCTGGGACATAGACTTGGCATTTGTAGTGTTGCTGTAAGAAAGCCACCGTGGCCTGTATGGTGAGCCTAGGCACCAGCTGCCCCTGCTCCAGGGCTGGATGGAGCTCATGAAGACATTTGGTCCTATTCTGCTTCTGTATTGTCATGAACCAAGGGATCTGACTGGGGCCGAGGCACAGTCTCAAGTGCTAACAGAACGCTGTCATGTGAAAAAAGGCCCTCCATAGTGAAAAATTGGGAACCAGAATGCCAAACTCACTTGTAAAAAACAGCATCTTTAGCATCCAAGTCCTTGCCACTTTCTAAGCTTTTTATTTTTAGTGAATTCACAGGCAATTTTAATAGATTACACAGAAAGATTCTGTCTGCCCTTTACCCACTTCCCCCATCGGTAACATCTCACAAAACTATAGTATAGCATATATCCAGGGTATTCATATATAGTTAAGATAAAGAATATTTCCATCCCTGCAAGGATTCTCTACTGTTTCCTTTTCACAATCACACCCACTTCCCTTTAGCCCCCATCTCCTCCTTAGCCCCTGGCAACCACTAATCTCCATGTATATCAACTCCTTTCTTTTAAACAACAAAACCAAAACCAAACCAAAACAAAAACCTGATTTTCTCATAACAAGAAGGGTAGGGAGTCCAAATCAGGTCCTTGGCCCCAAGGGACATGTTCTCCCGCAGGACACCAAAGCCCACTCAGAAACAAGGCTCAGTGAAGAAGGGCGGTGATGTCCCAGGGCTCTGATGTTAGCGCCAGTCCCTCTCCTTGGCCAGGTGCTCCTCACTGCAATCACCTGCTGTCAATTCTGGAGCTCGCAGCAGGAATGTTGCCTTCGGTGATTTTAATTTCCTCTTCCTACTTAATAACACAATCCGTGCTTCAAACTCCAGTGAAAAGAAAACTGAAGTGGCCCCAGGAGGTTCTTATCACCACCGGGCACGTTGCGAGCCTGGGGAAGATGGAGCCCAGCAAGCGTGCGAGTTGAGGGTGGGCGGGGACTGCCTTCCCTTCACGGGGTTTCCGCGGCGGCCGCGCCAGACTGACAGCCCCTCAGGTAACAACGCCCGAGGGGATTCCGTTGCTAGGGGCGTTACCAAGGAGGGGCCACGAGGAGGGGCTCTCTTCCGGGAGGAGGGCAATTGGTAACCCGGAAGCGGTCGGCAGTGCGGTGCTGTTTAAAGATGGCGGCGGAGGAACCTCAGCAGCAGAAGCAGGAGCAGCTGGGCAGCGACTCCGAAGGTACCGAGCTGGGGACGGCCGTCCGGCCTGGGCTAGCGGGGTCAATGCCGGACCGCGGGTTCCCAAGGAGGCCAGGGGTGGGGCGGCTGGCGGCGAAGCTCGCGGACGGCGCCTTCCTCCGCTGCCGCCTCCTCCCCTCCCCCTCACAATGGAAGGAGCCGCCGCCGCGACCCCCAGCCGGGTGGGCGGCGAACTAGCTAGCGGGTCGCGCCCTGGCCCTCGGCTCTTCCCCATCGCGTGCTCCTGGGGCGGGGCCTGGGTCGCCCCGCCCCTCGCCCAGCCCCCTCCGCTCCTCGCGCGGGGCTCCCGAGTCTCCAGCCCTCCGGTCCCGGTCCTTGCAGTCAGGCCCAGGCCTAGTTCGGGCCTGGCAGCTCGCATTCTTCAGAACAGTCCGAGCCCGGGAGGGCGTCGAGTTACGCCGGGCTGCGGAACACAAAGGACTGGGCGGGCCGCTGGGGATGCTGTGGGTGGCCTGGGGTTGTGAGCGGCCTCCGGTGTGTGCCCTCGATGGCAGCAGTCTTCGTTTCCGGTAGAGCCCCCTCTTTCCTCTTTACAGCCCCTTTCCTCCTGTCTCGGTATTGTTTCCTTAGACCCCTGAAGAGTTGGACCATTTAGAACGGTCCCACTCTCTCCTTTTTCACGCCTGAGTTAGACGCTGGGGACCGAGTAGGTCACTGGGGTGGGAGGGACAGTCCTGTTGCAGGGCAATGTAGGAGATGGGTCGAGGCCCAGCTGAGGATCCGGGATGCTCAAGTGCAAAAGGATACTTAAAAATCATTCAGCACACACCTCCCGTTCTAACCACACATTCAAGGGACTGAGCTTTCGGAGACTCAGGCGCCCAGAAGGGCCTTGTTTGAGATCACATAAGTTAAGAAAGAGCCAGGGCCAGGGTTCAGGTCTCCTGGCTCCTCACCACTGGCTGCTCAGAGTGGGGCCCAACGGGTGGACCTGCCCAACTTACTGATGAGTTCTTAACAGTATGCCTTTAAGGTACCACCTCCTTGTGATATTTCACTGAAGGAAGGTGGTAGTATTACTCTTTTTACAGCTGAGGGTAGTCCTCTGCGGTGAAGTAGCAAAGGAGAGTTATTGTGGTAAATAGTTTAGACTCTGGAATTAGACAGACCTGGGTTTGACCACAGGTCTTACTAGTAGTGACTTTGGGCAGATTACTTCAGCTGACTGCATTTGTTTTGTTGTCTGTAAAACAGGAAGCCCAAGACTCTGCCTCTTCATCCTACTTTCCCCAAGAGACCCTGCCTGGGCCCAGAGCATCCCCAGGCTGCTGGGAAGTGATGTTAGAAAGCAGGGGGAAGGGGTTGTTAGAGCTGGAAGAGTGTACCTTGGGGGTGATCACCTTTGCCCCCTCATTTTAAAGATGAGAAAACTAAGCCAGGAGGGGAAGGGATTTTGTCAAGATACGCAGTTGGGATGGAGCAGGGTATGAGATGCATGCTTCCAGGTCTGCTCTCCTGGCCCTGGGCTGCTCTTGTCCTTAGCCCAGCTGCCTGGAGCTGGGACTGTCAGGGCCCACTGTAATCTTTGGCCTTCTTTCTTCCAGGTGTTAACTGTCTTGCCTATGATGAAGCCATCATGGCTCAGCAGGACCGAATTCAGCAAGAGGTGAGGGGTTGTGGCCAGCAGCCCTATTTTGGGGATGCATAGGCTGGGCCTGAGGCCTATTGTTTACCTCTACTTTGGAAGCCTCCTCTTCTCCAACCTGTACCGGGTCCTGGATGCCTTTATTGGGGGGAAGGTGGCTCACTGTGCCACTAGGTGACTGGCCTGGCACCCCTTATTTCGGTGTTCTGGCTGTTAGGTGTGAGTCACTCTGTTCACCTACCAGAGCATGATGGATTTCCTGTGCCCTGCAGATTGCTGTGCAGAACCCTCTGGTCTCGGAGCGGCTGGAGCTCTCTGTCCTATACAAAGAGTATGCTGAGGATGACAACATCTACCAACAGAAGATCAAGGTGGGAGCCTGGCTGAGGGGGCAGGAGGAACCCTCGGGTAGGGGCAGGAGAGTGCCTGCTGCCTGTTTTAGACTTATTCCGTGCTAGGCCTGGCCTCAGACAGGGTAGGATGTTGGGGGAGCCCTCCGGTAGCTGGTTCATAAGTGTGCAGACTTTGGAACCAAAAAGACCTCGATTCAAATCCTGACTGTGCCACACAGCAGCTCCTTCAGTGTCTCGGAGCTGTGGAGTCCTCGTCTGTAAAATCGGGATGATGAAAGCATCTGCCCACAGGGTGGCTGTGAGGTGGAGGGACATGGTACCTGTGGGGCCTGGTGCAGGCGTTGGGGAGCTGATGGTTTCAGTGCCCACAGTGGGGCTGACTTGGGGAGGAGAGTGGCAGCAGGGGCACAGTCCTGCAACCTGCTGTGGGATCTGTGGAGTGGCAGGCAGAATGGGGAAAAGGGGCTTCCAGACCTCTGTGCAAGGCCCTGCTGCATTCCTTACAAACAGGTAAGTCCCTTAACCACTCACTTTCTTCTCTGTGAGCCGGTGTTTGACAGTGAGTATGTGTAAAACAGCATCTAGTCAGCACAGCCTGAGGGCTTAGTAAACATTACTCCTTCCCCTTCTCCCCCAAAGATCAGAGATGCTTAGAACTTACACCTGAAAGGAGGGGCCTTTGGGGTTAGCCCTATCAGGGGCCAGGCAGTAACCCACGTGATTGAAGGGCCACGTCTGGTGGTGAACAGCTGTACCACAGCTCCGTATCAGCCAGTTGCAGGGAGTGTCCATGCCTGTCTCCCCGTCATTGCTTCCAAGACACGCCAGAAATTATTCTGATGTAAAATCTCCAGACTTCTAATAGTTGGCAGCTAATTCAAATTTCAAGTGTTGTGTGGGCCAAACAGCACACCTGCAGCCCAGACCCAGCTGTGTGTGGCCTGTGGTCTACTCTGACCCCTTGCTCAGGGTGTTTGCGATTTACCCAAGAGGCCTGTGGAGAGAGGAAGGCACAGGCTGTGCAGCCTGGTAGATCTGGGTTTGAGTCCTGGCTTCACCACTTCTGTGTGATCTTCGGCAATGCACTGGACTTCTTGGAGCCTCCACTGATCTGCCAATCTCTGGGTGGAGATGCCTGCCTCATTGGGCAGGTGTGAGGCTTGAAGGAGGAGATGGTGGCCAGGTGCTGAGTCCTGGGCCTGGAGCACAGCCACGGCTTAGGAAGCTGAGTCCCTTTTCTTCCCCACATGGCAGAATAGCAGAGTGGGGCCCTCGGGCCCCCAGTTCAAGGCCTGTCACCCTAGGCCACCCTGGTAAGATTGACAGGTTCTTCCCATTGAGTCATTCGGCGAATGTTCAAGTGTCCGCTGTGTGCTGTCTGGGCAGGAGATCTGCCTTGATGCCCTGACACCCCACCCTGGGCTGGGCCTGAGCCCATCCTTGCTCCCTAGGAGGGCCTGAGCCCAGACAGCAGAGCCCAGGCAGACCTGCATGACTCGGGTTCTCTGTAAAATGGGTCCCCCAGGAAGGGGAGCGGGCTAGTGGATGTTAGCCCTCAGCTGAGGGCCCGGCACCGAGGTGCTCAGAGTGACCTCAGTAGCTGTCCTGGTAGCTGCAATGACTTGGGCTCTTGGTGCGCATTTCTTCCTGTTCATTTAACATTTATGAGCACGTACTGTGGGCCAGGCACTGTGTTAGGTACTGGAGCTAGAGTGATGACTGCAGCTGTCAGACTCCTGCCCTCATGAAGATTGTGGTTCATGGTGGAAAGAGACAATAAGTCGGAGGTAATGAAAGTATATGTCTGATGTGGTAAGTGCTGTGGAGAAAAGTGACGCAGGACAAGGAGATGGGGAGTGGGAGGGCTTGCAGTTTTAAATAGGGTGGTGGGCAGAGGCCTCGTAGGGAGGGTAGTGATTGAGTAGTGAACTGAATGAGGCTCGGGAGCGAGCAGGCCGTGGCCGTCTGGGCAGAGCCGGGCAAGCCGAGGCCCGCCCAGGTGTGTGCCGGGCGGTGGCCAGCAAAGCTGGAGCAGAGCTGGGGAGAGCCAGGAGGGTGGGAGACGTGGGGGGCTTGTAGCCAGAGAAAGGACTCAGAGGGAGCTGAGTATTTAATGGGTTCTCCTGGTCACTCTGGTGGCTGGGGTGGGAACAGGCTGAGCAGCGAGGTGGAGGCAGGGAGACCTGTGAGGGGCCTTTTGCAGTAAAACCGTCAGGAGACAGAGTGATCCGCGCCAGGGTGGCAGAGTTAAGCAGTGAGAAGCAGTTGGATACGGGACATAATGAAGATAGAGCCAGAAGGATCTGCTGCTGGGTTGGATGTGCTGTGAGGGTGGAGTCCGCAGTGGATGTAAGGTTTGGGCTTGAGCAGCTGAAAGGTGGAGGAGTTGCAGGTAACTGTGGGGAAGGCCATGAGGAGCGGGGCGTGGGGAGTCCAGAGCCGCCTGTTGGCCGGGCAGGTCAGGGGAGTGGGCCTAAGTCAATTGGATGTGAGTCGAAGTTGGAGTTGAGGGCCGAGAAGCAGGCCTGGCAAAGAACTACGTTCTCCTACAGTGAGTATGGCTGATGGAGAAGCTGCCCCAGGCCTGAGCAGGGTTGTGCCAGTTACTGTGGACGGTCTGTGGTGTGACTGTCTTCTAGAAGGTTGTCTTGAGGAAGGGTGCCGTGTGGCTTGGTGGTGGCCCTGACATTCACAGGTTAGATGAGGAGGGGCAGATGGAGGGGCAGCAGTGAGGTTGGAGGAGGACATGGTGGAGAGGGCTGGTCTACCAGCAGGCGGAAGGAGGTAGGGAAGAGAAGGGCATGGTGGGGCATTACGGGGCGTGGCTGAACGGGGTCTGGGGAGGAGTGGGTTTGACCTTCAGATTTAAGAGGGCATCTGTGCAAAAGCCTGCTTGGATTG
Source organism: Camelus dromedarius (assembly GCF_036321535.1). Classification (NCBI taxonomy): domain Eukaryota; kingdom Metazoa; phylum Chordata; class Mammalia; order Artiodactyla; family Camelidae; genus Camelus; species Camelus dromedarius. The sequence continues at coordinate 7,789,196 of NC_087447.1, read as the reverse complement.
AGTTCACAGCAGAAGAGAAATGGAGGCAGTAAGCACAGAACTTGACAAACAGCTCTGCTCTACAGGAGAGCAGAGAAATTGATGGCAGCTGGAAAGGAATTCATGGGAAGCAAAGGATATTTTTTAAGGGGAAAACTAGCCTTGTGTTTACATGCTGATGGGTCTAAACTAGTAGGGAGAGAAACTGATGATGCAGAGAAGAGAGACTTCCTGGAACAGTATCCTTGAGTTCAAGGGAGAGGCGGCGCTGGTAGCAGCCTCAGACCCTCCAAGGCTCAGGAGAGAGGGCCGGGGGGTGGATGTGCTGGTGCGGGCTGAGGGGTTCTCAGTGAAAAGTCCTCAGTCAGAAAGGAAGCAAGGTCATGGGGAAGATGAAGCGGGGTAGGGGGCGGGTTAAGGAGAATGGAGAAGGTGTGAAATAGGCATCAGGAGAAGGGGAGGGTTCCCAGACCTGAGGAATTAGGCCTGCTTGCCAGACAGCACTGCCAGCCAGACCTCCTACTCCTGTGGGGAGGTTCAATAGAAATTCCGTTGAATTTGGGGAGGAAACTGGAAAAGATCAAACCAGTGCCTGCAAGTGGGCAGGGCAGAGTTTAGAGGGAGAAGAGGGAGGCTGTTACCAGCCCCGGGGCTGCGTGGTGGGAGCCTCACAAGCTGGCCCTGTGCCCCTTTCCCTAACTTGTTTGCCCTGGAACTCCTCTGGTTTGAAAGACTACTCACTGGAAAAGCTGCATTGGTCAAGGACCCATTCACTTGCCTGTTTCTGTGAACAAACAGCCCTTCAGGCCCAGCAGCATGGCATGCCCAGTGGCTGGTGACCATTTCGGTGATCGGTATAACCAGTGTGTTCGTCAGTTTCCCGAGGCTTTGGGGGCTCCTGGCAGCAGGTCGCTAAGGGACTCCAATCATCGGAGTCAGCAGCCAAGCATGGCCGGTGGCTGCTTGGAGCTTAGTTGCCACCTGCTGTGGTATGACCTTTTCAGGGAGGGGTTCCTTGGCCCCCCTGGTTTTGGCCTGATGTTGATGGGCACGGGATGGGGTGGGGGCTGCCTCTCTCCAGGACCTCCACAAAAAGTACTCGTACATCCGCAAGACCAGGCCTGATGGGAACTGCTTCTATCGAGCTTTTGGATTCTCCCACTTGGAGGCATTGCTGGATGACAGCAAGGAATTGCAGCGGTGAGGAGGGTGGGCACTTGGGCACTGAAGGAGGTGGGTAGGGGAGGGTTCCATGAGGGGCTTGGAGGGCTCCCTTCATGTCTGATGACTGGGAGGTGCAGTTCCACCTGAGGCCAGGCTGGGCCCCTGCTTGAGGCTGCTGTCTGAGCTGGGGGAAGTGGCCTCTGGTGCTGGCCAGTCCCCAACCTCTGGGCCCCTGCTCTGCTGGCTGAGGAGCCCATGCCAGCCTCCCTTTCCCTCCCATCCACAGGTTCAAGGCTGTGTCTGCCAAGAGCAAAGAGGACTTGGTGTCCCAGGGCTTCACTGAGTTCACAATTGAGGATTTTCATAACACAGTGAGCCCAGCCGCCCTGTCGCCCGCTCAGCCAGGGTAGAGGGTGGGTGGTCTGGCCGTGGCATAGATGACCCATCTCCTCCCTTATTTTGCTCTCTGTCCCTCCTGGGTGGCAGTTCATGGACCTGATCGAGCAGGTGGAGAAGCAGACGTCAGTGGCCGACCTGTTGGCCTCCTTCAACGACCAGAGCACCTCGGACTACCTGGTGGTGTACCTGCGGCTGCTCACCTCGGGCTACCTGCAGCGTGAGAGCAAGTTCTTCGAGCACTTCATCGAGGGTGGGCGGACCGTCAAGGAGTTCTGCCAGCAGGTGCTGCCCCCTCCCCACTCCTCAGACTCAGGCCCCTCTTTTCTCTCCTGCCTTTGGGGGATGGGGGGCGGGAGGCACTGAGCCCCAGGCCCTGACCCGCCCCTGTGCTGCAGGAGGTGGAGCCCATGTGCAAGGAGAGCGACCACATCCACATCATCGCGCTGGCCCAGGCGCTAAGCGTCTCCATCCAGGTGGAGTACATGGACCGCGGCGAGGGCGGCACCACCAACCCCCACATCTTCCCCGAGGGCTCCGAGCCCAAGGTCTACCTTCTCTACCGGCCTGGACACTACGATATCCTCTACAAATAGTGCTGGCCCCAGCCTGCCACTGCCCTGCCCACCCTCCCCTCTGCCAGGCGCTAGACATGTACAGAGGTTTTTTTGTGGTTGTAAATGGTCATACTTCACGCCCCACCCCTTCCCTATCACACGACCTCGACCTTCCACATTTTATTAAAGGGGACGCTGGTGGTGAGCCACGTGTGTGCGTGTCCCTGCTCTGCTGCTGCCCGCCTGGCTGCTCTGTGTCTGGCTGCCCCCCTTCCCCTCAGGTGGGTTCCTCTCAGCCTTCGGCCTGTCCACCCCCCAAACCTCCCCAGCAGGAGCAGTTTTGAGGGGGTGAGGCCTCTTGGGGACCCCCTCCTGGTTATTGGGGTTCTGCTTTTTACCCTTCAGGCCTTCCCCCCTTAGCTAGCCAGGGGCTTCCTTGGAAATCTGGAAGTTCCTTGGAGACCTGCTGTGGACCAGGACCAGGACCACCAAAGTTTCAAGCTGCTCCCTCATAGGCCCTGCCTCTACCCTTATGTCCTGGCTGCCTGCCCTCCGTCAGGGGCCTGCATGGTCGAGGAGAGCTGGGTGGAGAGGCATGGCATGATGGTGGGGCCTGGCTCAGGGCAGGTGGAGTAGCCCGGGTACCCCAGTGCACCCCAGGTGGTGCCAGCCAGGTGGAGGAGGGGCAGCCCTCAAGCCTGTGCTTGGCCCTCCGTCCCCAGGTCCAGTGGGGCTTGCCAGGCCACCATTCTCCCCCCACCTGCACCCCTCGGCCTCCTGCCTGTGCCTGCTTTGCACACCCTTTGCTTGGGCCGCGGTGTCTGCATTGCCTTCCTTTTTGCCTTCACCTCTTCTCCTTCCCCAGCACATGTGGGGGCTTGGCCCCCAGGCTGTGAGCTCCTTGGGGGCAGGTCCTCAATAAATGTGAAGTGCTGCTGCCCACCTGTGCTGTCCGGCCCGTGCCTCCACCTGCCTGGCTCACTGAGAGCTCTCGCCAGCCCCTTTAAGCCAAAGCACCTGTCCACACCTGGGCTGCCTCCCTCACCCTCAGCCAGGGCTGAGACAGTAGGAGCTGCAACAGTGGTGTTTATTAGGAGGGGGCAGGGTGCGGAGGGAAAGAATAGGGTGGCCAGGCCAAGCCCTGCTGCAGGCTTCGGTGACTTCTTAGAGCTGGGAGCGAGGTCCGGCGGGCTCAGGCCAGTCTGTGGGCAGAGCGGAGACGTCAGAGCACGTGGGCTGTGGACTTGCCCCAAACTGCCTCCCTGGCTTCCCTGCGTGGGGGTGAGCGGGGCCGAGGGTGAGCGGGTGTGTTAGTGGGCAGCCACACAGAGGGCCAGGCCCTGCTTACCAGTCCTGGTCAGGGTAGGCGGTGGGGTGCCGTCAGGCTGGAAGGCAGAGGACAGTGAGAACCTGTCCAGGGTGGATGGGGGCGGGGCAGGGGCTGGCCAGGGCCGCACCACTGGGTACTTACCCACGGGGAAGAAGTAGGGGAGGCGTTGCCGGTAGATGTTTTCGTCCTTCTCCAGGAACACGCAGATGATCAGCCGGTCCACCTGTGCAGGGCCTGCTCAGCCTGGATCGGAGCTGTCCACACCCTCGCTCCCCAGCCTTATAACTGCCCCCACCCCTGCCGGTTTTCATCTGCCCTGCCCTTGGGGTGCTCATCGATGTGAGTTTAGAGCTACACCCTTCACAGGGGGCTCATGGTGTGTGCCCCGCTATCCCCTTCTCCCACCACGGATGATGACCTGGGTGCAGGAGAGGAAACAGGGCCCGAGGAAAGGCAAGGGATGCACAGAGGGCAGGCAAGGCCAGAGCCCCATGTGCCTGGAGCTCTGCACACTGCTCAACCATGACTGGTGGAGTCGGGATGCGCCCCGCCATCCCACCCACATTCGCTCCCCTCAGCTGGGCCCGGGCCTCACCTTGTCCTTGTGTTGCTCCAGCCACTCGCGCAACGTGGTCAGCACTACCTCGGCTGCTGCCTCATTGGGGTAGCCTGTGGACAGGACAGTGGGGCGCAACTGAGTCCCGGGCTCTGGCCCGCCCTTCGCCGCCTCGCCCCGCCCCTCCTTGTGCCGGGCCCGTCCCCTGCCCAGCCCGCCCCGGCCCCTCCCTGCCTCTGGGCCCAACCGCTGCCCACCCGTGCCCTTCCTCTTCTCTACTCACCAAACACTCCGGTGGAGATGCAGGGGAACGCCTGGGGCAGGGGAAGGGATTGGGGACAGCGTCACTCTCTGCTCCGCCTCCCGCCCGCTGCCTCCCGCCTCGGTTCCACGTCACTCCTACCCTCCGCCCCTCGGCGCCACTCACCGCGGAGCGGAGCCGGTGCTCCAGCATCAGGTCGAGGCTGCTCAGGTAGCAGCTGCGGAGCTCCGCGGCCTGGTTGGCACTGGGCTCTCCGTGAGCGATGGGCCCCACCGTGTGGATGACATCTGTGGGAAATGATCAGATCAGACAGGCCCGGGGCTCCAGTGTGGTCCTTGGCTTTCCTTCCTGCCGGCCTAAGCCCTGGAGGGGACAGGAAACAGGTCCCCCACACCCAGTTCTGAGACTTGGGAAGGACCATACCCATGTGGTCCTTTGTGCCCTCGAGCCTAAATCCACACCTCGACATACACAGGCAGGCTCACACTTGGCCCCCTCCCCACATCTGTATGGACCCGGCTGAGAAAGTTGGGCTGTTGTCCCTTAGCTCTTCCCCTGCCTTCAAGTCCTTGCCGCTCATCATTCCCCACATGCATATGCGAGAGGGGCCAGGTCCTGGCACTTCAGAAGTGTCCCTTGAGAAGGCCTCCAGCAATAATGTGGGGCGTGCCGCATAACCCCTAATCACACCAGGCGCCTGTCTGTGCCCCACAGGGGTGGGGGTGTCGGGGACTCACACTTGGCCGGCAGCCGATAGCCGCAGGTGATCTTGGCTTTGCCGGTCTCGCAGCTCTGCAGGGTCCGGCATTCATCGGTGAGCAGGGGTCCGGCGGCCCGGTGGATGCAGCCGTCCACTGCAGAGGAAAGGGTAGTGAGCCTTTTTTTACAGAGAAGGCCGAGGCCCACGGACTGCATACTCCCAAATCCCTCGGCTGTGCTAGAACTCCCCGGGCACCGAGCCTTTCTCCCGCCGCCTCCAGTCTCCGCCGCACACTCGTTTCACATCTGGGGAAACCCAGTCTCGGAGAGGGGCCAAAGCGGGAGCCGGCGAAGACAGGCCGGCAGGGGGCGCGCCCGACCCGCCCTGCCCTTTCCCGGGCGCCGGTGGGGCGCGGGCGGGGCTGGGGTCTCCCAAGGCCGGGCGGCTCCGGGAGGCGGGGTCCGCGGCGGCAGGAAGATCCCATCCAAGGGGAAGTCTGCCCTCCCGACTCCGGCCAGACGCGCCGCGGGGCCCGCTGTGAATCGCTGCCTCCGCAGGAGGATCCCAGGAGCGTCGACCCGCACCGTGCCCGGGATTCCAAGGCCGACCTCCTAAGGCGGGGCTCCTCGGACACACTTTACAAACTCTAAGACCCACTTTACAGACGAAGAAACTAAGGCCACCTAGTTACAAGAGGCAGGTCCGATCCGGACCTTGAGCTGGGCCTTCCAGCTCCTTCCCTGAGTCACGCAGGGAGGCGGACCCGCCGCGCAGGTGTCTCCGGGCGCGCACCCCAGCTCGTTAACGAGCCGCCTCGTTAGTTCATCTGGCTTAATTGGGGCCGGGCCTGGGCTTGTTTATCATAGGGTGGCTCCGGGGTCTCGCCAGAGACCCTGGGGACCCAGACCCAGATAAACAACTCGGCGCGGCAGGAGGCGCAGAGGAGACGCTTCTCCTGCCCGACCTCGCCCCAGCGGGCGCCCTGGGAGAGGCGGGGCTCCGCCTCGGGCAGGGTCAAGTCCCAACTACACCCTCATCGCCTGCGGCACCTTGGCAAGTCCTTCCCCTCTCTCAGCCTCTACGGTCTCATGTAGAAGACAGAGACAGTGACCTCTCCTCAGGGGAGGAGTTAACACCCTGGCCAGGAGAAAATGACCCACCTCTGGCAGGTCCCCAGATCAAATTACACCTTAGGCCAGTGTCAGGAGATTCTTGAACACCGAGCTCAATGCTCTGCAACAGGAAAGGCCTATCATTTCCCCATTTTACAGATGCGCAGACTGAAGCCCTTGCTTCTTCATCATATCCCCAACCCCCAACGTCTTGGCACAGATCCAGGGACACCAGCTGGACCTTTCCTGTTTTCTGTTTTCTTTTGTGCCTTATGAGGCCCAATTAAATGTAATTTTGCGACTTCACTTAGAGCTGGCACCAGGCGGTTTCCTAGAGTATCCCAGGAGTGGGGTGTGGGTGAGGTAGAATGGGGAACCCTGGGACAGAAGCTGGGACTGGGTCCCCCACCCTCTCCTGTGCAGGGATGAGGGCGGCTGCAGCCCATGGGAGGGGGCAGCAGGTGGGGCCCTGGGCTATGTGTCCAGGTGCGGCAGAGTTGGTGTACAACCTGGAGTGGGCAGTGTCCACCTGCAGTTTGTCTGTTCTTGGGTAGGGGGTGTCAGGTGACCACCTAGCATGGTGTGAGACAGCAGAGGCTGTGGAGCTGGGCAGCCTGGGTTCAAATGCCAGCTCTTCTAGTCACAGATGCATGACCCAGGGCACTTAAGCTCTCTGGACCTCAACTGCACCATCTGTAAAATGGGATAACAGTAGTACCCACCTCATAAGACTGCTGGAAGGATTAAGTGAGTTAATTCCTGTAAAGTGCTTAAGTCAATGCTTCGCATGAGTGAAGGAGATGCACATGTTGGCTGTTACAAGGATGGTGAGATGGTGTGGGTGTGTGCCGGGTGTGTGCCTGATGTGTGCACAGCTAGGAGTGTGGTGGGAGGCGGTGTCCAGGCAAGATATGCTCAGGGCCTATGGGGGTGAGCACGGGGAGATGTCTAAGCTGGCTCTCCTGGGGGCCTCCCGGCCTGCTCTGTGGTCCTATCCACTTGGGACCTGGTTGCCTGCCATCTCCCAGTGCTGTCCACCCTGCAGGCGACCTTGGCCTGCTGCGGGGGCTGTGCAGAAGTGGAGCTCAGTGAGATCTGTGTTTCAGGGATGTAATGTTTCCTGTAGGGGTGGACAGGCCTGCAGCCAGGCCTTTGGGGCTGACCTGGGGGCATGAGGTGGGAGGAAGAGGGAAGAATTGATGCTCGCAGAGCTCTTGGGCTGGAGTCCCCCAGCAGCATCCAGAACAGGGCTGGGGCCATGTGACTGCTGTGCAGGTGTCTGGGGAGCAGCTCACCCAAAGCAGAGATGAGGGACAGGCCCCGGGTACCACCCTGCTCACCCTTCCCCCTGGCACTCAGGGCTTCAGCAGCCTGGTCCCTTCCTGCCCACCCCCCTCACCCGTGTCCACACACCAGCCTTGCTGCTTTCCCATCCCTGATTGCCAGAGGAGGCCCCAGCCCTGCTCTTCTTAGCCATAGTCCCAAAGGCCCTCCCCTTACTGTGTTTCCTACCATGAGCCACACCTCTCCTGGCTCTGACCCCCAGGTCCTGTCCTGGCTCTTACATCGGGCTAAGCTGAACCCTGGAGACCAGAGAAGGAGGCTTCCTGGGGTTCCTTCCAAGGGCCATGTCCTTCTTCCCCCTCCCCACCTGACTCTGGGGCAGCTGGCCCCTGGGGCTGCCTGGTGGGGGAAATGTCCCCAGTTCATACTAGTTGACACTGTGTCTCTTCCCTGGGCCCCTCAGCCACATCCAGAAAACCTCAACTCCAACTTGACCCTACCCTGCCCTGAGTCAGCAGAAAACCTAGGGTCTCTCCTAGGGAGACTGAGCCCACATGGGCAGTGGGGCCTTCCTCAGATGTGTCTCTGCTAGGTCAAGGCAGAACCCTTCCTCCATGGGAATGTGGCCCTAAGGCCCTCTCTGCCTCTCCCCTCAGCCCCTTCCTCATTCTTCCACCTTTAAGCTCCCAGATCTGGCTCCTTAATCTTAGCCTCAGCAGCCTCTTAGCACTGGCCGCGTAATGAGCCATGTACATCCACCATCTTCTTTGGTCCTCACAGCTACAGCCACCCTAGGAGGTGCTATTATTATTGTTTCTGCTTTAGAGAAGAAACTCAGGGTGAGAGACTTGCCCAAGGTCACACAGAGAGGGTGAGAGACTTGCCCAAGGTCACACAGCTGGACTGCTCTACTTCCTCTAGGACCATGAAAGGACCTGTGTCTCCCTTCCCATCCTGAGCCTCTCTCCCACCCTGGCTGCCTGTCTCCTGTTTGCCCTCCTCACCCAAACACTTCGGGAAGATGTTTTGTCTAGGCTGGCTGTCTGCTCACTGCCAGCCCCTGTAGTCTGGTTCCTGTCCCCTCCCCACATCTACACATCCCCCTCCCAATAGAGGGACTGCTCTGGGTACATCTGGTTGCTCAGTGGTCTGCACGACTGTTCAGCGGCGCCCATGGGCTGACCGCTAACTACCTCCATCCAATCCTGCAAGGCTGCCTTGGAGACCTGCTCTCACCGACCTGCTGCCTCCCTGATCTCTTCTGTCTCCTTCCTGAGCTCCTCAGATGCTGCTGTCTGGGGCCCCGTCTGCTGTCTCTCTGCGCCAGCCCTGACTCTGCCCTGGTCCAGGCACTTCCCCCAGATAAGCCCAGCTGCCCCTGCTTGGAAGCCTAGCCCAGCCACCTGCCATGGGCATGGCCGCCACAGCCACAGCCCTGCACTCGGCCTTCAGGAGCATCAGTTCAAATGCAGCGAGTCCAGGGCTGGGGGGGGGGGGGGCACCGGGAGACGGCAGGGGCTGGAGCCAGGCCCTCCTCAGAGCTAGCAGAGGCGAAGCAGGCAAGCTCCCATGGGGGCCATTTGCCAAAGTGCGTAGGATATGTTGGCCGCTATTTAGGGTGCTGTAATATTCATGAAGGGAAGATTAGATATTTAAATTTATTCAGCAATAAATGCGTCTCAGTGGGGGAGCATTCCTCATGCTAAACAAACAAGCAAGCAGGGGCTAATTAATTATTTACAGGAACACAAGGAGGCCTGTGGCCTGGGGGAGAGGAGGGCAGCTGTACCCCTGACAGAGGGCAGGAGACCCTGACCGGCCCTGGGCCTGCCCCTCCCCTCTCTCTTCCCCCCATTCCCCTCCACTGTCCTGTGGATCTGGACTCTTGCGGGCCCCCTTCTGGGATTTCTCCTTCCAGAAATCCTGCACACAAGCTTGCTGGTGGCTTTGGAAGAGTCATTTAACCTCTCTGAGCCTCAGAAAGTTGTGGGGAGGACTGAGGTTTGCTGAGAGGTGGCTGGGGGGCTGGGAGACTAAAGGCCAGAGTGATTAAGCAGCTCCTTCAAGATCTCAAATTTATAGGAGGGCTGATGCTCAGGGCCACCTCCCCAGCGCCCATCTCACAGGAGTAGGAACAACGGCTCACAGAGGCAAAGCTGCTCTGTCAGCCAGGTGGGGGTTGTATGGCCTTGCCTGGCAGCCTTCAGCTCTTCTTGGACTTCTGTGGGCTCCCAGGGAAGGGGAGGGAGGGGACGGGGCCTGGGCAGTGCCCTTCCAGGCCCTCATAGCCTCTGAAATGAGCTCACTGGGGCTGTGTAGGGGCACGGCTCCAGGTGGCAGGGCAGACCTGGCCCCTTGAGACCCCAGGCCCCCTCCCCACTGCTTGTCCACCCCTTTGCCGGGTCACGTCACCCTTCTGCACCTCACTTTCATCTGTACAAGGTCAGCAACAGCACCTCCTGTGTTTGGGATGAGCGTTCAGTGCCCTGCACTTTATCACATGTCGCCCCATTTTACAGATGTGTAGACCAAGGCCCAGCCACTGACTCTAAGCAGAAGATTCCTCTGTCCCTCATGCTCTCGGGGCCCCCTTAGCCCAAGCAACTGAACACACTGCCAGGTAGAGATGTTGCCCAGAAAGCTCTGGGTGGAAAGAAGGCTGGGGAGATAGAGGGGTGAGTTTGAGGGCTGAGGGGCTTGGTGAGAGGTGCTCCCCTCCAGCCTGGGAAGGCACCTGGGTCTGGGACCCAGGACTACTCCCCACTTAGACATCTCACCCAGGGGCTGGGTACCCGATCTGAGAGCCCACCTATTCCAACCACGTTGGTGCAGCCAGGCCCCAGCCAGCTGCACAAAGGCCAAATGCCAGGGCTCAAAGGGGCCAGACACCCAAGCCCCTGCACCCCCAGGCCCCTAACCTGCAGAGGGCAGGCTCAGCCGAAGAGCCTGGTCATATGACGCAGCTCAGGGGCCTCTCCAGCCCACCCCACTCTTTCTGGCTCTGCTCTCCATTTTCCTCCCAGGCAGAGCCTTGGGAGCCTTGACCCCATGCAATCTTTGTTGCCTTAACTGCCTTGGCTGCTGACCACACCCTCCCTGTCACTCATTCAATCAACAAACCAGTGCCAGCCCTGACTCCATGCTAGGCTTGGGCTTGGCCCATTGGGGTATGAAGAGCCCACCCTCCGGCCCCACCCTCGAGGTGCCAAGGTGGGTGGGTGCTCCAGGGAGAAGATGGATGGACGACAGCTCTGTGATGTGATCTGAAATTCATTATGGGGTGAGATCAGCTCCTTAAATGGGGATTTGAAAACATTAGGGCTTCATTATGTACACAACGGCAGCGCCTCATTCATCATGCAAAAATCACTCCCGTTATTAAAAATCCCCACGGCAGCTGCAGGCAGGGGCTTGGTGGCATCTTGCCCGCTGGGGGCAGGGCATGGGACCCACAGGCCTGTGGAGTCCCCAGCATTCTCTGTCCTGCCCCAGAGGGCCAGCTGAGGGCTGGGGGCGGGGAGGGCATTTCAGCTCAAGGGACTTGGTGCCTCAGTTTCCTCATCTGCAAAGTGGAGATGCTAATGGTATGTCCCATTAGCCCTCCTAATGGTGCTGTGACAAGGGCTCGTGAGATTCTGCGGGGAGAGCCGCAGTGAGGCCCTGGAATCCACGCAGTGAGCGCTCCGCACATCAGGCAGCCGTTAGTAACACCACCACCACCCTCCACTGGGATGGGGCAGGGCGGCAGGGGGCCTGGTGCCTTTACTTGGGGAGACGGTGTCACTTCTCTGCTGATCAAACCTCCCACAGCTCCCACGAGTCCATGAAATAACATCAACTTGGAGCAAGGCTGGGGCTCCCTCTGGCCTCCACTTTAGGTGACATCTGGCCTCTGCGTCCCTCCCACCTGACTCAACATGGGCCTTGGGCAAGGGGGAGGTGGGCCTGCCAGGCCCAGTGCCAGGGAGGGGAAGTGCACCTCTCATGACTGTGGTGAAGCGGGAGGAGAAAACAGTCCAGAGCAAGGGAGGGGGGCGGGGGCGGTTTCAGGGTTGGGAAGGCACCTCTGAGGAGGTGGCATTTGAGCAGAGCCCTGAGAAGTGATTTGGGGAAGGTGGGGAAGAGGGGTCCAGGCAGAAGGCTCAGCAGGGCAGCAGCCCTTCAACAGGAGCAGCCGCAGCCGGGTGAGTCTGGGGGAGAGGTGGGCAGGGAGGGCTGCACCTGCAGGAACCAGCGCCATGGGAAGTTCTGAGCAGGGGAGGGCCCCCTGGGGCCCTCTGCTGGACAGACGGATGCACAGGAAATAATGCCCTCCCCTCTCTGCCCAGCACAGTCCCCCATCCCAGAAGACTCCAGGTCAGACACCCGGCCACACCTGCCCCGTGCACCCAGGCGCCCTGAGCCTGGCACAGAGCCGCGCTCAAGACCACTTTGTGGACTGGCTGGTTGGCCCCTCGGACCGCCTGCTTCCTCTGAGCTCAGCCCAGGAGGGGTTGGCCACACCCGGCCTGGCCTCAAGAGGGCCACAGGGGGCCCCACTATCTGTCCACTGTGCCAGGCCCCGGCTAATTGGGACAGAGCCTCTCCCGGCAGTTGGCTGCAAGAAGCAATCACAGATTAGCAGTGATGGTAGATGGGAGATAGTGCAGGTGGGGTGCGGGATGGTAAGCATACTGGGCAGGAGTCGGGGCCTGAATACGTAGAGGCCTCTCTAATCTTCCCAGGCCTGCCTGTCCATGAACAGAGGACCGCGTGCGTGAAAGCCGGCATGAAGGAGGGAGATAGATGGAGAGTGAGAGCAAAGACAGCAAGAGACAGAGGGTGAGTGAGAGAGAAGCAGAAACAGAACCGGACAGAGAGAGACAGAGAAAGTGAGAGACTCAGAGAGAGAGGATGCCCTGTCCCCGGAGTCATGGGTACCTGTGTGAAGGGAGCAGAAGGTGGCAGGTTCTGCCCGTGCCATGTGCCACCATGGTGAGTGAGGGAGGGGTGCACACAGGGATGTGGGCTAGGGGAGGGGCTCCTGGGCTCGGCCGGCCACATGCAGGTCTGTGCTGAACACCTACTCTTTGCCAGGAGGTGGACAGACAGATTGCCTGTGTGTACCTCTTAGCAGGGGAGTCTGATGGGGAGCAGCTGGTACTTAATAACACAAATGGAAGTCTGATTATCAAGGGTAACAGAATGCTATCCCAAGGGGCCAGGGTCTGCTGGGTCCCAGTACTGAGGACAGTGTTACAGTGCTAGGAATGTGTCAGGCCCTTGATAAATAGAAGTGAGTGAGTGAGTGAGTGAGTGAGTGAGTGAGTGAGTGTGTGTGTGTGTGTGTGTGTGTGTGTGTGTGTGTGTCGGGAGCCTGCTGGTTGGAGGGGCTGCCTTGATATGGAGACAACACAGCAGGAAGGTGTGGTAGGAGGGCAGAGGAACCCTCAGGCACAGGAGTAGCATGTGCAAAGGCCCTGTGCCAGGAGAGGGCCATGCAGGAAGCCAAGCCACCCTGGCTTCTCTGGGATGTGAGATGCCTGGGACCTTGCGGTGCAAGGGACACACACAGGGACTTGCAATGTGGGCACAGGGAGCAGGCCTGTCAGAGCTGACAGGCAGGAGGGCAGGGTGGCTGTGCCCTCCCAGGCACGCTCTGGCTTCTGCAGGTTTGAGTAGGGCTGCTGACCTCTGGAAGGGAGGGTCCTTAGAAGTGAGGTGTGTGTGTGTGTGTGTATGTGTAGACAGGGCTCCATCCTGCCCTGCCCAGGACCTGCCTGACTCTGGTGCCCACCCCTTGGGGCGCTGGCCAGGCAGGAGCAGAGATGGCCGCTGCAAGCAGAGGAAGGCGGCCCTGAATTAATCTGTCACTAAAGCTTGGCCATGGCAGGCGCAGTCATGATTTAGATGAATAATTGAAACGCTCCGATACATTTATTATCCCTTTAGTGCGAAAGTGGCAGAGAAAGACGAGGGGTAATTGAAAAAGAGCGCACAAATCTCCACGAGAAAGCCGGCTCCTTATCGCCGAGTAAACATTTCAGTCCTAATAAACAGGAGAGACATGCGTCAGGGCCCTGTCGATTCCCATCCTGATTTAGGGCCCGCCTCCCTTCTTACCATACAATAGGAGTGTTTTTTTAAACAAAATTTTTTACTGAGCTAGTAAAAGGCTCTCCAGGAAGGAGGCGGGAGCGAGAGTGGGCCTGGCAGTCCCCAGACCTGAGCGTCTCCCACCGCAGACCCTTGGCCCTCTACCTAGTGGGCCTCTCCATCCCTCTGTACCTGTTGAACTCCTATACAGCGATTAGGGCCCAAGTCAAATGCCCCCTCTGCAGGGAAGACATCTACCAAAATGTGTCTCTTTGAGGGCAGAGTCAAGTCTTGGGTTCCAGTGTTTGACCCAGATGTCCCCTGCCCCTGCCCCCGCCCCCATACGCATAACCCCAGAATGAGCCCTGGGAGGAAGCAGGGAGCAGGGGGCCTTCCCCAAGTTTTATCGGGACCACTGAGTGAGGCAGGCCCAGTGGCCCCTGGGGGGTCCCACTGAGGTTTGAGGTGCCAGCTGACTCCCTTCCCTAGAAACTCACAGTAAACACTGTGGGCTCACCACACCAAAGTCCTGCAGGCCAACGCTGGCCCCTCTTCCAAGAGTCTCCTTCTGAGCTGATAGCTGCCCTCCCCCGATAGGACTGGATGGGAACCCCTGGGCAGGGCTGTTAGATCTGTGTCCCAGCTCCTAGGGCAGCAGCCAGCACATGGGGGTGCAACGAACCATCCCATAAAGGCTATTCTAGGGGCTTGGAATCCCCTGAATCCTGCTCCTGGGGAGAGTACGTTCTAGTTGGGGAAAGGCGATAAAAACAAACCTAAAACACAATCATGTTTAGAGGGGACAAGTGCTCTGGGAAAAGCCACAGAACTGGGTGAGAGATCAGCCTGGCGGGCTGTGGCTAGCTGGGGGAGTTTTAAACAGAGTGGCCAAGGAAGGCTGAACGGGACTAGTGCTGATTAATGCATGGATGGTGGGTGATGGGTAAACGGGTGGTGATGGGAGGGTGGAGGTGGGTAGAGGTCTGAACTCCTGCAGGGCTGGACTCAGAAGAGGGCATGCGGCAAGACCGGGGTCTGTCTGGGCAGACTCAGGTGGGCACCCAGCCCCCCAGTCCCAGGCTGCTCCTGCTTGTGCCCTCCACCCTGGCAGGTCAGTGGGTTAAGGCTGGAGGGATCAGGAGGTGATAGAGGGCACATGTGGCAGCCGTGACAGCAGAGGACGTCCCAGGGGTCTGGGGCCTGTTTTCATTCCCACCCCAGGTGGGCACCAGGCCCCTACCAGCCCCAGCCTCGCCACAACTCCAGTCTTCTCCCCGCCACCTCCACCTTGTTGCAATCACATTAGCAGAGTGACAGCCCCAGCGAGCACTGGCAGCGGCTCCATAAATCTCGCCCGGAGTTAAAAGGCTGGACTCCGGGCCCACTTCCTCCCAGGTCCTGGCCCACCCCATCCATCTCTGCATCAGTCAGGCTGTGCTTGGGGCCTGCTCCAGCCTCCTCTCACCTTCAGTGCTGCAGGAACAGGAGCTAGAAGGACCCCACTGGGCCTCCCTCCTCAGTCTGGCCACCCTCCCAGAGTGAGGTCACCAGGCCATCTATGAGCCATTCCCTGCTCTGCCTGAAGCCTCAGTGGCTCCCACCACCTTTGCCAGCAAGTCTTTTCCTTTACATGTGAGGCCATCCCTGCCTTTACCTGTAGTTCATTCATTCATTCATCAACCAGTTACTGAGCACCTACTATAAGTGCCAGACCCAGTTCTAAGAGCTGGAGATACAGTCATGTTCTCTGGTGCGAGGAGACAGACAATAAACAATGAACATAATAAGTAAATTATATGGCACGTTAGGAGAGAGTTACTTGGAGCAAAATAAAAATCAGAGCAGCATGAGGAGTCTGGGGAGTGCAGGGTGAGCCTCACTAAGATAGCATGCAAATAAACACTTGTAAGAGGTGAAGGGAGCAGCCATATGGTGATCTGAGGAAGAGTATTCTGGGCAGAGGGAACAGCCAGTGCAAAGGCTCTGAGGCAGGAGTGGGCCAGGTCTATTCCAGGAACAGCAGAAAGGCTGGTGTGGCTGGCCCAGAGTGGGGAGGGTCAGGCAGTGTGGTGGGGAGCCTGATAGGTAGCTTGAGACCTTGTGGGCCATGCTGGGGACTTTGGCCTTGGCTCTGAGTGAAGTGAGAGGCCTGAGAGAGTTTTGAGCAGAAGGGTGATGAACTGATTTAGGATTTACAAGGCTCACACCTTCCTTTTTGTGATCTGAAGTGAATGGCTAAAAACCAGCTCCTCACATGGCCTCTGAGGCCCCACATCATCTCCTGTCTCCCCTCCTCCTGGCTGGGCTCCAACCACTCCAGCCTTTGGAGTCTCCCCAATGGCCCCACGTTCTCCCTCACTTCAGGTCTTCGCCTGTACTGTTCCCTCTGCCCAGCACACCCTTCTCACTGCTCTTTGCCAGCTGTCTCCTACCCATTCCGTGGTCCTCCGGGAGCCTCCTTGGTGCCCAAGCCTGGACAGGTGCTCCTCATTGAGGCCCCAGCTGCCATCACACAGACCACCCTGTGTCACGGTGGTGCTCCTGTTTGCAGGGACCGGGCCCCTCTGGTGCCCAGCAGATTTGTCCCAGCACACAGCTCAGGGCCTGACACACAGTAGGCTCTCAATCACTGGGTGATGAAGGAGAGGGTGGTATGGGCACAGTAGGACAGGTGTCAGATCCACTAGGGTCCCTGAGTCCTCCAAAAGGACAGCCTTCAGACAAGGATCCTAGATGTGCCTGGCTGCGGGCTCCCAGCCCCCAGTGAAGCCCCCCTCATTCTGTGAGGCTTCCAGGGTAGCTATGACCTCCACATGGACAGCTGGAGGAGAAGCGGGGGAGGGAAAACATCTCTAGTCACAAACAGACCCCCCCATCCTGCATCCTGGCTGGTCACCGACAGCTCTTAATGCTGCTCTTATTTATTCCTGACCTTCTATGCCCCTTTTATTTTTCCCCCTTTTAAAACCTGGCCTGGGCCCCGCCACCACTGCCGTAAACACGGCCCCCGGGATTTATCCGACGGCGCATTAACCCCTGCCCTCCGGCTCACCAATCATCCTGCTGCCTGCACAGACAGTGGGCAACCCAGCCAGCTGGGGGCTGAGGGCTGGGGGCGAGGGGCTGGTGTGGCCAGCCTGGGCAGGGCTGGCCAGGGGAAGCAGGCACCAGGGGGCATAGGGACTGCCCCCTGCCCCACCCCCGGCACCTGCAGACCTTGGCTTGCATCCCTGGGGGCCAGGCCCACTCTCACCTCTGACCTCCTGCCCACCTGGCCCTGCTGGAACCCCTGTTTTGTGCTGGTCCTTAACAATAGTGAACACACGTGCATTCTCCTAGACTTCATGGTTGGTGGAGCTCTCCCTGACTTGACAGGACCTTGTCCTGGCTGCAGAGCTGCCCTGCGAGGCTTCAGGGCAGAGCAGAGATACTAATTTTGCCCTCACAGGTGGGGAAACTAAGGCCAAGGGGTCACAAGGCTTGCTGAGGTCATGTGGGCACCAGGGGCAGGGCTGGGCTCTCTCCATCACACTTGTGGCCTCCAGTCCCAGGAGCAATCTCTTTTAAACCTCAAGTGTCCCTCTGGCCCCCAGTTACAGACTAAGAGGCCTCTTCAAAGGGTGGGACCTACCGCGGTCACCTAGCAGTGAGGGAGCCTGGCCTGCTGTCCAGGTGTCCAGCTTCGTCAACAGTGATGGCTGACAAGGCGAGGCCAGGAGGGTGGGAAGCAGTAAAGAAGGGCAGAGATGGAGAAATGGGAGAGGAGCACAGTGGGGACGAGGGGGAAGGCTGTGGGGAAGGCACAAGGCCCCAGGTGGGCCCAGAAGCTTTCCCAACCCCCCACCCACCCCGCGCCCCAGACCGCAGGAAGGGTTCACTCACCGCCGCCGCCTCCAAGCAGGGAGCTGTTGGCTGCAAGAGAGAGACAGAGAAAGGCTGTCAGTCGGGGAGTGGCTGGTGGGGCCGGTGGCTGTGTGGAGGGGGGCCCGAGTGCCAGCCAGGTCCCTGGGCACAGAGTCTCCTCTGAGGCCAGGGCAGATAACCGGGAGGTGGAGGGGCTGGGACATCCTCTCCCGCTGAGGCTGATGTGCCTGGGTTTGTAGGGTGGCAGAGTCAGGGGCACCAGGGTCTGGCCTGCTCAATGCAGAAGCAGCCACACGTGGGGTCTAGAGGAGCAGACGACCTTCGGCCATACACGTCCTTTTGTTCACTCATTCTTTTCTTCCCACGGTGCCTCCTTAGCCCCACCTGCGCCAGGCCTGGTGCAGAGACCGTGGGGGTCACAGACCGGAGCCATCACTGCAGCCGTGGTCAGAGCTGCCCAGGAAATGAGGTTGTGGGGGGAGAACTGTGACCCCGGGCTGGTGGCCTGCACGACAGCCCCCGTGTGCGAGACCCGGGCCCCACCACTGGGCAGCACAGTGAGGGCCTGCGGCACTGGGACTGGAACAAAAGCCAGGTTCAACACATGTGTGACTTGAGCCACTTTGCTGTGGGCCTGTTTCCCCGTGTGTCAATGGGAAAACAGGCCGTCTGGCAGGGTGGGTGCGAAGGTCAAGGAAGAGAGAAGGCTCCTCCACTCCAGCCCCCAGGCCCCAGCCCCTTCCTTCCTCCGGAGCCTGGCGGAGGCTGTGGCTACCCTGTTTGTCTTGCTCTACCTGGCCGGCTGGCCTCTCTCACCTCCCCACAGGGCTGACGCAGGGGCAAAGTGAAGCTGGCAGCCTCTCCGCCAGGAAGTCAGGGCTCTGCAGGCCAGCGCCCCTCCCAGCCCGGGCTCCAGCTTCCGGCCACACAGCTGCATTTGCGTTAAGCACTGGTGCTAATCAAAGCAAGTGATGGGAGACCCAGGGCAGGTGCATTCCCCAGGCCCAGGTGCCGCCCGGGGTTGGGGAGGGGATCAGCTGTGCCTCAGCCCCTCGGGCCCCAGGAGTTCTGGCACCAAGCAGGGCCATCAGCTCTGACTCCGCTCTGGCAACCCACCCTCCCTTCCCAGGTCCTGAGGCAGCCCCTCTGTAGGAGGTCAATAGGGAGCAGAGCCCAGGCCAGGAGCGGGGACCATTTCCGGGCCGACCAGGCCGCAGGCCCGGGGTGCTGTGCAGAAGCTGTGGACGCTGCTAAGTGGTGTCGGGTGGCTCTGAGTGGCTGGTCTCCCAGAGCTGACAGCTCTTCACTTGGGGAATAATTAATTCCACAGACTGAAAACCCAGGGCTGCAAGTTGCCACGTTACTTGCAAGATTAATACAAGCAGCTAATTAAGATGGAGAGGCGAGGAGCAGCTGGGCGCTCCCAGAGCAGGGGTGGGGGGCCACGGGGAACGCGGGAGCAGGCGGGCTGAGCAGGCAGGGAGGCAGCCCAAGTCAGAGTGAGAGCAGGAGATGGACCACGGCGGGACACCCAGGCAGGCACGGCAAGCCGCTGAGGGACTGGGCTCCCAAAGGCTCCGGATGTGGCCTCTGCCCCAGGAACACGTTTCCAATGACTGACCGCAGGCTACTTGCCAGGCACAAACTGATCTCTTTTAGTATCATAACAAAGCCACAGGGGAGGTGCTGTTGCTCCCATTTTACAGATAAGAAAACCAAAGCTCAGAAGTTGAAAACCAAAGCACAGTAGCAGGTTCAGAACTGGGTCTCTCTGACTCCAAAGCCAAGGCACAAAGTGGACCAACCTCAAGGCAGACTGCCTGAGGGACCGTCAGAGGGAGGCTCCTCTCTGCCAACCCCACTGCCAGGCTGGGGTCTGCCTCCTCCACACACAGGCAGAGCACACAGTAGATTCCCCCAGATCAGTCTTGACCCAGCCCCGCCCCAGCAGGTTGGCTACAGAGATGAGGGGCTCGATACCTGGACTATTCAGCCCCAGAGCCAGCAGGGAGGCCCCAGCATCTTGGGTCAGTCTGGGTCCAGTCCTTGGCCCTCAGGGCGGTCCTGGCAGCTGTCGGAAGCTGCCCTCCATGGCCCTTCCCTACCTCCCCCCATCACCTCTCTCTCTTAATTAACACTGGCTGCAAGCGAGCTGGCTCTTGCTCGGGGAGGGCTCAGTGCCAAATGGACTGGCAGCGAGCCTCGAAGTGGGAGGGGAGGGGGCACTGACCTGCTGTTCTGCAGGCCCCTCTTGGAAGGAGATGCCAACACCCACCTACCTGGTACCCACTAAACCCCACTGTGTGTGGCCCTGTCCGGGTAAGGGGACTGGGGTGAACTGATCTGATGTTCACCAGGCCAGGAACATCCAAGGGCTGAGGAGGGAGGTGGGTCTGGACAGCCTGAGCTGAGGAAGGGGGACCAGGTAGCAGGTGCCATTACTGGCCACAGGTGGAAAAGGGCAGGTGCAGCCCAGCACTGGGGGCTCAGACGCGAGCTGTACAGAGGACCTGGTCACTAGCCTGTCCCCAAGCTCAGCAGGCCTCCCAGGAGGCCGGTCTGCTGTGTCCCCTTCCCCCAGCCCATGGCGCCCAGCAGTCTCATGGTGGGGGACTAGGGGGAATGGCAGTGACCCCGTGGTCTGGACCCTGTTCCTTCACTCCTCTTTCCCCCCGACCCCTGTCTGGCCCTCTCCCCAGGGGTCTGGACACCTGGCCTCATGGTGCCCCTTAAGGCTTCGCAAGGCGCTCACAGGTGGGCCAGGCTGCTGCGGGGATGGCCTGGAGGCTTGGGGGGAACACTGAAAACGGGGAGCCGTGCCAAAGATAACATGGGCAGTCAACTGTCGGCGCCCATTTTCTAAACCCCTGTGTGTTGTGCTCCCTCTGTCTGGAAGAGCCGTCATGCCGAGGTGTGGTGATGGGTGAGTGTGATGTGGACGAGCACTAGACTTCAAGTCCAAGCCAGAGTTTGTGACTCAGCCCCACCCAAAGGACCCAAACCTGCCCCAGCAAAGCAGGGTCAGCGAGCTTGTGAGGGGCTGAGCAAACAGGGCGCAGGCCTCACCAGGGGGTTTGTAGTGGGGGAGCTTAGGCTTGTTCTGGCTTTGGTGGGGCGTAGGCTCCTGGGCTAGAGTGTGCGCCTCCAGGACTGTGAGCTGCCTGGTCTGAAGCCTGCCATCCGAGTCTGCGTGTCTGTCCCGCTGCGCGGCGAGGTGGTCCAGCCCCGCTGTGTCCCCTGCCTGTGACCATGCATGTGCCGTGCTCCGCCGGACAGCTGACGGGCTCCGAGCCTCAGTGCTGGGCTGTGACCTTGGGGTGGAAATGAGGTCCACCCCAGCCACTGCCAAATCCTCTGTCCCCTGATAGCAGCCCACCAGGCCAGGGGTGCCCTGGGGGCCTCACTCCCCGCCTCCCACACATTCTGCCAGCCCTTCTCTGCCCCTACGCTGCCACTCATGCAGTGCAGTCCCCACCCCCAATTTCGCCTTCTGCCCACTGCACACCTTCTCAGGCCCAGGGCACCTGGGGAACCCCAGCCCCTGCCCCACCCCTCAGCATCTGTTGTCCTTGTGGGCAGGAAGAGCCACTCCCCAGTCTGTGCCCCAGTCCCTGGTCCCATTCAGGTTCTGGCACGTGGCCACTGCCTGGTGAAAGGGAGAGGGCCAGACCCGGAGTGCTTGGCCACTGTCACTGCAGGGGACCCAGCAGCCCCTCCATCGCTTTCTACACACAGCCTTTTAACTGGGTGCCAACCATGTGCCAGGGGCCACCAAGCACACAGTGATGAGCAAGACACAGCCCCAGAGCTCAGAGTTGGGTAGGGGGAGAGTGTAAACGTCCCCGTGAGGGGGTTACCAGAGCTGGAGCAGCCTGCAGGCTGGGGGCTTCCCAGAGGAGGTGGCAGGTGAGCTGAGGCTTGAGGGAGGCAGCAGCACACCTTCCAGGGAAGGAAAGGCACGGAGGGGGCACGGCCCATGTGAAAGGGCCTAATGAGTCTGAGCATCTCCCTGGTCAGGATGGGGAGCCGTGGGGGTGCCTTTGCTGGGGAAGAGTAAGGTCGGCTTTGCCTGACTCTCCACAGGCCCAGCGAGGAGCAGAGGGGCCAGAATGCGGTTGAACCAGGGCAGCAGCAGCGTGAACCTGTGAACCGGGCTGGGGAAGAGGAGGAGGGGAGAGGGAGGATGGCACACAGACACCTCTTCCCCTTCTGGTTGCTGCCCCCTGCCCCCTCCGCCCTGCCAGGCAGCACCTTAACAGAAGAGCTGTCCCCACTTTGAGGGCCAAGGTGAGCAAAGTAGGCACATCCCTGGGGACTGTGAAAATGTAATTTCTCTTAAAATTGGAAGGAAAAAATGAACTTTGAGGTTGAAGAAAACATATATATAACATTAAATATATATAAATACATAATATCAAATGTTAAAGTATTTGTCTTTATGTTATGTAATATTTTTATAGCGGAAGGGCCCATGGTGGCAGGAATGCCTGGCTGGGTAAGCTCTGTCCTGGCATACAGAGGCTCATTTCATTCTTATCCTGTGTGGAAGGTATTAACTGGCCCATTTTACAGATGACAGAGCTGAGCCATGGAGAAGGATCTTCCCACAATGCAAATGTGAGCATCTCCTATGTTACCCCCAGCTTCCTGATTAAAGGTCCAAAACTCCCTTTGGCTCTCAGGATAAAGAACCAGCCCCTCACATACCACAGGCACACGACCCACTGACCCATCACCTCATCTCTTTCCTCTCTCCCCTCACCTTTCTCTCGGTCACACTCTAGGTCCTCAAACTTGCCCCATTTCCTCTGGTCCCCGGGCCTTTGCATGGGCTTGTCCCTCTGCCTGGAGGAGACCCTCACCATCCCCCACCCTGAGAGCCAGGAGCACACCCAGCTACCCAGGTCTGGAGCTTGTCCTCCGCTGCACCCTCCGGTGGGCCATGAACCACTGCCTCCAGCATCCTCACATCCCAGGTAAGTGCCTACCTTGCTACCCTCCTCTCTGAGTCCCGTGTGTCTCATCCACAGTGTGTTCCCAGTGTCCAGCACAGAGCCTGGTGCACAGCAGGTGTCCACTAACAATTTATAACAATTTACTGAATGAACCTGACAGGTTATGATTGTGCCCAGAGTCACTCAGCTAGGCTGCCTGGATCCCCCTGCTCTGAAGACCCAGCTCTCATCCCCCGCGCCTTGCAGAAGAGCTCACCTGGGGGGTTCTAAGAGGCAGGACCTGGGGTGGGGGCTGTGCAGGGGACAGGGCTGGTTCAAGGGCAGTGGCAGGAGGCAGTATTGGAGCTGCCTAGGTTTCTCCCTGACAGGGGCTAAATTCTCCAGCTGGGGCGGGGGAGTGCCGAGGGCACCGCGTGGAGGCCGGGCCACTACAGAGGAGACTCAGTGATCCGAGGAAAGCGCTGAGCAGGTTACTGGGCCAGGGAGAAGCCGGGTGAGCGGGCACAGTGGTGACTTTGCGGCAGGCACAGCCCCTCTGGGGGCTTCCGGCAGCCGCTGCCATGCCCTCCTCCAGGCCTCCAAAGTCTGGGAGGCTGCCAGCCAGGCTCGGGGAAGGAGGCTGCTCCCCAAATCACCCAGCCCTTCTGCTTGGCCCCTTGTAAGGCCAGATCTCAGTTTTCTATCATTTGACGAAGATGCCTCCAGTCCCTATTCTATGCCAGGCTCTGAGGCACAGACCGGCAAGGCCCTGCTGGCATGGAGTGTGTCATTTAGCAGGTAGACAGTTGAGAAACAACAAAATAAACTTAAACAAGAAGTCCCATTAGCACCAGAGGTTGCGAAGAGGATAGAAGGGAGGAGAGAGTAGCGGGCAGGCAGATAGGGGCTCGTCTAGAAGGAGTGGAGGACCTACTGAATAGGGGAGCTGTTTGTGAGGAGCACATGCCAGACAGGGCCAGCCTGTGCAAAGGTCCTGGGGCAGGAGCCGGCCTGGTGTGTTTGAGGCACAGCCAAGAGGCCGCTGTGGCTGAAGCAGAGTAAGTGGGGGGAGAGAAGGTCAGAGGGCAATGGGGGCAGGAAGGTGACCTGGGGGGAGGGGTACTGCACCTGTCCAAGTGATATCTTCCCAGACCTCCTTCTTGGTACGTCCCCAGTACCAGTGTACCCCCCAATCAGCCCTTGCCATTGCATTGCAACTGCCCCATTCCTGGCCTGCCTCCCCTCAGCTGAGACCCCACTGTTCACCTACACCCCAGACTCAAGCACAGCGTCTGATACCTGAAAGGTGATGACTGACTGACCAACCGCCTGGCGGGGTAGTGTCAGCCCCAGCCCCACCGGGGGGTTTGAGGGAGTGGGCTTTATTCCCAGGAAACCAACACCGTTGCCTCCCCCACTTCCCACAGGCTTTCGGTGGGTGTTCGCGGTACTTGAGGGCGAGCCGTTTAAAACATGTTTTAGATTAGAAACGCCCCGCAGATGGAATAAAATGTGAAATGTGCTGAATTTTTGAAGATAAAACAAGAGACTTCAAAGGCATCTCAAACTGCATGAGCAGTTGCCGTGTTTGACAAGCTCTGTCCCCCAGGCCAAGGTCACTGTCCTGTGAGGTGGGGTTGTCTGCTGGGAAGTGTGAGGCTTACCCGACATACCCCAGGCTCGGGGGGGCCCTCATGGGGGGCAGGGGCTCACACTTACCACACCAGGCTTTCACACAGACCTCTGCTGATCATCTCAACATGTGTGCACATGTGTACACATGCCCCTTCCCATCCTGTTTACAGATGCGGAAACAGGCCCAGAGGGGTGAAGTGACTTGCCCAAGGCCACAGCGCTTATATGAGGGGAGCCAACATCCTTGTACTTTGTAGGGCCTGGTCCTGTGACCCGCCCCCAGCTGTGATTGTGGCCCAGTTGCTCCACCCCCTGGACCCTCAGCGGGTTGCCTCATCTGCAGGGAAAGTGAAGCCTTGTGGGGGCATGGGTGATAAAGTTTAAAATGCCTGTAAAACTGTTAGAGCATCGCAGAGCTTCATGGCGGCAATGGGCGCTGGAGCTGGGGTCTCCTGGCAGGGAGGATCCCCAGCTTCTCCCCGATCAGCCAGGGAGAAAGGTGAGAGCAGCCTGCTGTCAGGTGGGGTTAATAACAGCAACAACAAAACAACAGCAGCTTCTGATCTTCAAGGTTTGCTCGCCAGCCCCTGAGGGAGAGCCATGGGGAGCTTGCTGGTTGCATGGCTCCATTTTACAGATGAGGAGACTGAGGCTCAGATAAGTGCCTGGCCCAAGGCCACACAGGTATGGTGGTGGAGGTAGTATTTGAATCCCATTGGTCTGACTCTGGAGCCTGGACCATTAAGCATCCTGCTCTGCCAGGTTTGGCTTATTTGCTTCTTGGGACTGAGCTCTTCACTCCATCTCTGAGTAGGGCCCTGGGATTCCTCAGATCTGTTGGAAATGTACCCAGCTGGGGCCCCCTTCTAGAGTCTCACCCTTGGCCTCCTCCTCCCACTGGCCCTGTGCCAGGCCCTGCTTCCTCTGCTCTTTTGGACCTCGATGGACCCCCCTCACCCCTGCCCATTCACTCATGTCCATTCCGCCTCTGCAGTCCCCTCCCTGGTCTACCCTGGGCATCCTACCCCATCCCCCTCCATACAAAAGCCGCCTAGTCAGCCATTTAGGCTCAAAGCAGGTGACTTGGCTGTGGTTCCTGCTGGCCTAGGCCCCTCTGTCATCCCCTCCTGCCTGGGTTCCTTGGGTTCTGCCCCTGGAGATCCAACCTCCCAGCCAGTGGCCCCCAAGCTGGACCCTAAACCCTTGGGCCCCCATCCCCCTCAACACCCACTCTCCAAGCCCCTTCTCCAGACACTTCTACTTGTTGGTATTTTGTTTTGTAATAAATTCATGTTCATTGTCCCAAATTGGATAATATATTTAAAAAGAAAAGTGAAACACCTCTTAGCTCATCACACAGATTCGGCTAGCCACTGTTCACATTTTCCTGAGGGAACTTTCAGACTTGAAGCAAAACCAAAAAATAGTTAATGACACATTTATCGAGCAAATTCTTTGCGTCAGGCATTGGGCCAAGTGTTTCCAGTGGATTCTTTCATTTTATCTTTCCCTCCTACGAGAGCCTTATGAGAAGATACTATTATTTTTTCTCACTTTACAGATAACACAATGGAGGCTCAGAGAGGTTGAGTAACTTGCTGAGGGTCACTCAGCTGGGAAGCAGGGAGCCAGGGTTTGAATCTGGCAGTCTGATTTTGACGGAAGTGCTGAGTCTGCAGTGCTGTGGGACCCTGGCTTCTGTCTGGGCCTCCCCTCCCCCAGGAGCCAGGGGCCTGCGCTCAGTGTCCCACCATTAGCATAACCACGAACATCCCTGAAACCCAATTACCAGGAGATGACTTGGGCCCCAGCCAGCCGGGTGCAGTCTCCATCTATGCAGGACTGAGGGGCTGGGGCCCAGGGGAGCCCTGGCGGGTGGGAGAGTGGACAGCGGCGAGGGAAATATATCCTGGAGGAGGGGCCTGGAGAGGCCTCTCACCCACTACTCCTGGGGGTGAGGGTGGTGTGCCTGGGTCCTGAAGGCATCCTTCCCACTCTGCTCACCCCTACCTAGATAGGCACACCCACCCAAGAGTCACAGATTCCTCTGCTCCCAGCTTGCTGGGTGTTTGGAGGCAGCCCCTTGACCTCTCTGAGCTGCAGTTTTCTTCCCAAAAGGAGATAACCAGGGAATAATTGAGCAAAAAACAAACCACGGGTTGGGAGGAGGAAAGAGTGCTGTTTGTAATACTTCAGGTTAGGACTGTCCCACACTCATCCACCCATCCCTCCGCTGAGCAACAGTCAAGTGTGTCGAGTTTTGTCTCTCTTGCTAACCTGGCTGCAGTAGCATCATGCATACGGCCTGTGAGACCCCATGTCCGAGTTTGTCTCACATACACCTGGGATCAGGACTGCTGGGTTAGAGTATATGCACCTCTTTAACTTTAATAGTTATTCCCAAATTGTTCTCCAAAGTGGCTGTTCAGATGATCATTTTAAAATATAAATTAGATCAGTTCACTTCCCTGCTTAAAACTCTCAAATAGCTTCCTATTACACTTAGAATAAAATTCATGTTCCCCTCCACAAATGCATGGTTGCATCCCATGCTCCGTTTCCCTCAATTCCCTGATCTCCTCTCTCATCCTCTAATAGATCTGGCTCTTTCATGCCCCAGGGCCTTTGCACAGACTGCTCCCTCTGCCCTGCACACTCTTCTTCCAGCTCTTTCCAAACTGGTATCATCCTTCAGGTCTTCAATGAAACTGTGGCCTCCTCTGAAAGGCCAAGGAGAGATTGATGGAGAGCCAGGAGTAGAGGCAATGCTGGACCCATAGGGACCAATTAGAGGACCAAGGGAAGTCAGGACTGGATTGGGCATGGGATGGGCTTCCAAATGTGGCTCAATCCAGTCGATGGAATGAGCACTTTGGTGAGAGGAAACAGCAGGGGCTCTGGCCTCCTCGCTGCTCCCCCCACCTTCTACCCCTGCAGGAAGCAAGGAGGGAGCTCTGGTGATTTTGAGAGGGCAGCAGTCCAGAGGTGCCTCCTTGGAGCCCAGTGAGGCACCCTGGCCAAGCCCAGCCCTCTGTGTATAGATGGGGAAACTGAGACTCTGAAAGGAAAGGAACTAGAGGAGGCCACACAGCGAATCCTCACCCTTGTTGCTTTTGAAATATGAGGTGTTGTACTGAGACCAAACAGATATTCCCTTCTCCATAAAGGTAGAGGAAAGCTGTGGCTGCTGTGCAGAGTATTTAAGTCAGATACCAGGAAGGACTTCCTTAGAAACTCCACCCACCAGACACAGCCTTGTCAGGCCTGCCGCCTCTGGGCAGCCCCTGACTGACAGTCCTATGGCCACCTGGAATTCTCAGGACACAAAGTTGGGGAGGTGGCTCATTCAAGGTCACTCAGACAAGAAGAGGCAGTTTTATTGGCTCTGGAAGGAGTGCTCCTGTGGTGGGATGGCCAGGGGTTGGGGTGAGGAGTCCCAGTCCCCTCCTGTCCCAGGCCCTGGGGGCCCGGGAATCCAGGGCGCCCCCTGCCTTGAAGGCCTCAGGGCAGCCTTCTTACCCCCTCCCAGGTTGTCCCTATACCCCCTATAGGGACAAGACAGGACCCCAGCCTAGTTCTCCCCAGGCTGGGCACCTTCCTGGGTCCTCCTGCCCTCCCAGCTGGAGCTCCACTTCGTGGAGGGAGGAGGAGGTGCCAGGGTGGCAGCCATTGGTATTCGAGACCGAGCCTCAGCCCTTCAAGGCCCAGCCTTTCCGCTCAGTTCTTTAAGGATCCCTCCCTGGCAGAGTCAGCGTGGTGGTTGCTGGGCAACCCCATCCCCCACCCCCCCATCACTGGCAGCCTCTCCCTCCTCCCTCCCCTCCTCCTCCTCCATTGCTCCTCCCAGCACCCAGTCTCAGGGGTATACTTAGCTCAGAACCTGCTAGGCCTGGCTGCACCTGTGATGGGCAGGTGAGGGGCCCTGAGTGACTCCACCCAACCCCAGCCCTGGACCATGGCTCTGGCTACCAGGACTCGGGAGGGGGACCCCGGGCTCAGGACCCTCCATCTGCAGACCCCCATCTTCAGGGGCTTCAGCTGCCCTGAGGTGTTGGAGCTGGTTGGGGGACAGAGAGAACCCAAAGGGGAGGGCCCAGGAACTGTCTGAGTCCCTGGGGAGGTGGCCTACTCAGGGCATCCAGTCTCAAAAGCCCCTGGGTAGTAGAGGAGACCAAGGCAGTAAACTCAGACTGGGGCAGGGGTGGGAAAGGAGGAGATGAAGAGGAGGACAGGGTCCTGAGCCCCTGAAAAGGTCAGCCGGGATCAGAAGAGGCAGTGATGGGGTGGGAGAGTTGTCATCAAAGGCCTGGCTCCAGCTGAAGTCTCCAAGGCTCCAATCTCAAAACCCCATTTTCCACCCCGCCATCCTCTACCCTGCCCTCCCCTTCTCTCTCAGGCAGTCAGGGAGACACTGCTTTCTGGCACCCCAAATCTTGAGGACATGCCCTCTCTTTTCCTCCCTCCAACTTCCTTCCTGGTCGGTCCTGCATCTCTGGCCTCACCTCTGACTTCCCTTCCCACAAACCTCAGTCCACAAGCTGCTGGTCATCCAGCCCTCTGTACCTTGGCACATGCTGGTCCCTCCACTTGGACTGTCCTTTAAATACAGTTCATGTCTCCCTTCCTGAGATTGACCTGGGATGTGTGTAGCAGGTGAATGATAGTCAGAGTCCAGAAATGCTTAAATCACCATCAGAAGCATCACTTCTGCTGGGAATAGTGGCCTAGGAGTGTGTGGGTAAGGGAAGAAGCAAGCAAGAGGCAGCCCCGGGTGTCTGGAGGAGGTGGGGGGTTGGGGGTGGTGGTGATGTCATTTGTGGGAGGAAGAGGAGGTTCCCAAGGGAGAGAAGGGCCCATCAGAGACAAGCCAGGCAGCAGCCTCAGTCCTGCCAGTGCCGGGGAAGGTGGGCTGGTGTGGAGCCCTTGTCCCGGGTGGCCTGGTTCTGCCTCTGCCCAGGGCCAGTTCTGATTCTCTCTGGTATCTTTCTCTCCACCCACCCAGGGGCTTGGGATGGCAGCTGTCAGCCCTGATCTTTCTCCTTCACCTCCCATCGCCCCCCCATACCCACACACCAGGACCCCCCACCCCCGCCATACTGCAATAGCTGGAAGAGTGCCTGGCCTCCCTCTGAATCCCTGGAACCATCATCTTGGGCAGTTTTAGGAATCATGGTTGGCCTTGGGCAGCGCTGTCACCATCGCCTGCAGGGCTGTTTCAACCTGACACTCAGCAACGCCCGCCTGTCTCCCCATGTGCCCAGGACCTGCAGCAGGTGCTGGAGACCCACAGGGACCACAAGAGGCCCAGACTGTGACCACATGGGGGCTTCCAGTCTGCTGGGAGAGACAGACACTAATAAAACACAGGACACTGAACACGGGCTCCATCGATTCTGAGTCTCACCAAGACTTCATGTACAACTGAGGAAGAAAACATACTACCATCCATGCCCCGATTTCAGACATGTGAAAAATGGAGTCACGCAAATCACTTGTAAGCACAGACTGAGTGAAGCACTACCAAGGAGAAGCCGAGGGGGCAGAGGGAACAAAGTGGCCCAGTTGGGAAAAGTGGGTTCAGGGAGGCCTCTCAAAGGACAGGATGGTAGAGCCCCGGACTGAGGGGTGAGTAGGAAGAAGGGTGCAGGGAAGCGGGACCCCTGTTTCAGCACCCTGGGCAGGAGTAGGGGTGCTCCTGGCCTGGCCAGAGGCTGCCCAGGCCTGCTGCCCTGGCCACCCTTCCCCACCACTCCCGGTGTCCACCCTTGGGAGTTGCTAGCTTCGTCCTACCTGACTTGTCCCTGCAGTGCCCACTCCCTTGAGCAGCCTCTCTAGGACTTCCTCCCGGGCTGGGGCCTTGCTATCTCTGAAATTCTATGCTGGGACCCACCCTAGCCTCTCCTGTACCCAAACCCCATGCTTCTGGGGAGAAGTCCCAGCCCTCTCTGCTGTGAGGGATGGAAAGGTTTAGTGTACAATGGTGGAGGGGGAGCATGGTGGCATTAAGATTTGGATCAGAGAAGCTGGTGGGACTTTTCAGTGAGGACTGGTATGCCCAGCCAGGTGTGCACAGCCAGCCAACCCACAGGCCACATGCCCATGATTCATGGAAACATCACAGGGTATACCTGGGTATCACTGGGAGGCCCCGATCTGAGATGGCCAGGTGATCAGTGACTGTGATTCTCTGGGGGCCCCCATCAGGTGCCCCCAGATGCAGGGGACCCTGGGGATCTTGGAGGGCAGTGATCTCCAAGACCGAGAATCCACAGATGGGGCAGAAAGTCCATTAGGAGGCTCTCTGGTTCCAAGTTGGGGGCTGGAGGTCTACCCCTCTTTGGAAATGACGCCGAAGCTGGGGCCTGTGGGGGAGGCTGAGCCTCTGACTCTCAGGCAGTCGGCTGAAGTCCAAGGCCATGCCCTCTGAACAACAGCTCTTGGCCTTTTCAGTAGTGCTGACCCCTGCTCACTTCCTCAGTGGGCTTCATTCCTGGACACCCAGCACAGAGCTTGGGACTAAAGGGTCCCTGGTGATGCCAGCTGACCACCCAGTGGGGTAGACCCTACCCCTCTCTTGAACCAGGTCAGCCCCTTCTGTTGCCCTCAACCCAGAACAGGCCCACACAGGGTGGAGGGTGGTGGAATCTTGGTTGACAACAGTTTAATCATGGTGAGCTGTGTTGTCGCTGCACTTTACAGTATACAAAGCACTTTCCTCTTAGGACCTCATTAGACTGTCACACCAGCCTTAGGGGGTCTTGTGATGGCCCTATTGAGGAAAGGAGCAGGAACTGAGATAGCGCCCGGGGGTCAGCAGTGGATAAGCGGTAAGGTAGAAGGCAGAATCCACATCTGAGGACTCCGGAGAAGGTAGGCAGGTGGTGGGTAAGGCTGGGGCGCTGCGAGCAGGGCCAGTGTGACCTTGGCTGCCCAGTGGTAGGGCCTGCTGCACCTGGATGCCAGACAGTGCCCAGGTTACTGCTGCCTGGGGAGCTGGGGCTTGGCGAGCCCAAGGTTGAAGCCACAAATTGTCCCTGGGTGGCTTGTGTTGTCTCGTGCTGAGAGCATTTTCATGAGTGCCTGGCTCAGTCCTCCTGGGCCAGGGCCACCCTACTGCCTTCACCACTGCCTCATGCCCTCAGGAAGCCCCAGAGCACACAGAGTCTCAGTAAGTGTTTGTTGAACGAACAAGTGATCTTTCTGAATCTCATGGCTGATAGCTCCCCTGCTATACTTACATTGCCTCCCTGGCACTCTACCTTTTCCAAGATAAAGGCCAGACTCTCCAGGCTTGTCCAGAGCCCTGTACACCTGGCCTGGCTGACATTAGTCACCTCACCTTCCACCATGGCCCCCCTTGACTCCTACCTCCCAACTCCAACCAAGAATTCCAGATCTCCAAACCCTAGCCTCTTTCACGTCACAGTCCCTGAAGCTGAAATGAGCTTCAAGCGTCCGCCTAGAACATTCTTCCTGACCCTCCAAGACCAACTCAAGAGCCACCTCCCCTGGGAAGCTACCTTGGATGTTGCAGAGCACTTGGCCTCTGTATCCCGGAGTCACATGGTAATGATGTCTGTTTCAGCAAGATCCTGCTAAACCCTAACTGCCTAGGTACCCACCCCCTGGCTGGATTTCTGGTTTTGCTAGGATGGGGTCCAGCAGAGCCTGATTCCCTTTGGCCTTTGGTCCCCAAAAAGCCCCCTGCACCATGGACCTCCATAAATTTTCTTTGAATTGTCTGCAGCTGCCAGGCATGGCTGAGTGAGTTAGGGTACATCAGCTTGTTGGAATATCATGCAGCCATAAAAAACACTATTATGAAGATGGTATTTTGATATCTAAATGCAATCTGTCAAATACAGCTATATCCATACGATCCACTCCACTCTGGGGCCCTGAGTGCCTGCTTTGTGCCAGCACTGTGCTAGGCCTGGGGGCGGTGGGAATGGAAAGGAGTCCCTCCTTCAAGGGATTCAGTTTAGAAGAGGAGGAAGACAGGCACATAATTCCCCAGCAAGGTGCTAAGTGCCATGATGGAGGGATGATGGAGCCCCAGGGCCCTCACGTCCATCTGGGAGTCTAGGGAGGCAGAACGGAAACCATATCTCTGTAAAAGTTACAGCCGACAGGGCATGGACAAGCCTGGAAGGGAGCAGAAGAATGGAGGCTGTTGACGCCACAGGGCGGTGGTGTTGTGGGTGATTTTTCTTTCCTTTATTGTTGATATGATGGTGTTTGGACAATAAATAAAAATTGGGAGAAAAAATAGCTGTTTGGTGAATTGAGTATAAAGCAGAAGAAAGGGAGATAAGGAGAGGGAAGCAGGGATAGAGGGGTGAGGAGGGAGAGGCAAGAAGGGCCAATGAAGGGGTGCTCACTGAGAGGACCGAGGCAGCAGCCTCAGGCAAGGCCTCAGCCTGCTCCTGGGATGGAAGAGCACAGGATGCGGGGGAGAGAGGGGCTGATGTTCCTTAGGGTGATCTTCCCCTAGGGAGAAGCTGGGAGGGCATCCCAGAGGAGAGGTGGCTTGGCCAGGCCTTAAAGGACAGCAAAGCCCAGGGTGTGCTGGGCTCCTGGAAGGTCTAACATGGGCCTGCAGTTGGGATAGTGGGTGGGAGATGCTGGGATGGGACTGGGAGGAGGGGTCCCAGCCAGATTGTGGGGAGTCTGGGCATGGACCTGCAAGCAGTGGGGCCTGGGTGGAGGTGGGGGGGTTCTAGATAGAGGCAAGGACTCACTCAGAGCAGCCCTCTAGGGAGAAGGGTGGCAGGACCAGATGACTGAGCTCTGTGACAAGGTCTGGTCTAGGGATGCCAGGCAGACAGAGAACTCCTCAGTATCCCAGAGAAGGCCAAGAGCATGGGAACTTCCCAGGCTCAGAGGAGGGAGGTCTAGTCCACCCCTACCACCACACTGGAACCTGCACAACAGGCGTAGACATTTCCTGTCACTAATGTGTGCCAGGCATGGCCCTAGCTACTTTCCTTTTCAAGGTCTCCTTCACCCTGCTGTTAACCCTTGGAAGTAAGTTGTTAATGCTCCCATTTTATAACGGGGGACACTGAGATTTGGAGGTTAAGTAACTTGCTCAAGGTCACAGTCAGCTAATGAGGGGGAAAGCGAGGCTGGGATCTGACCTGGGAGCAAGGCAGGTGAGAGGGTCCCAGTGGGGAAGGGGCGTCAGACAGGGAGAAAGGGGTTACCCGGGCACGCAGAGGAGGCGGTGGGTACCTGTTTGTGAATGAATGCATGGGTGCACAGATGAATGAATGAACGGATGGATGGGTGGAAGGATGGATGAATGAGTGGGTGCAGAGAGGAGGGGTGTAAGGGGAGGTGGCGCGTGAGCGTGAGTGAGAACCCTTCTCTCTCTCCCCGCCCCCGCGCTGGAGGCTGGCTTTGGGAACCTCCCTCCTACCCCCCTCCCCCCAGGACCAACACCCCAACCTCCCTGCCCACCCCCATCCATTTTAGCGGTGGGTAGGGGGAGTGGGACGCGAAGGCCGATTCTCCCAGGCTGGGCCCGAGTCCCCGCGCAGCGGCGCAGCCTCCCACGCCGGGTCCCGCCGGCCAGTGCGCAGCGCGGCGCCCCCGCCCCCGTCGCCTCCTCCCCGCCCGCTGCTTCCCCCCTCTTCCCCCCTCCTCCCTTCCCTCCCCGCTCCGCGCCTGCACGCACGGCCCCCGCCGCTGCCGCCGCTGCCGCCGCCGCCGCGAGGGGAGAGGCGGCCGCACAGCCTGATTCCCCGCGCCCTGCTCGCCGCCGCCGCTCGCGCAAGCACCGCTGCTGGCCCTCGCCCCGCCGAGCGCACCCACCCGGGCACACGCACCCCGGCCGCCAGGCGCACCCCCGCGCACGCCCCCCGCGGCTACGCCGGGCGCCCGAGCCGGGCAGATGCGCCGCCGCGCGCTCTCCGCCCCGGGCCCGCCACCGCGCTCCGCGGAGCGCTGGGGTCTCCTCTCCCGGGCCCCCCTGGGCGCCCTCGGGCTCCGGTTCCCGCCCGCTCCTTGGAATAACCCCTGAGGCTCCAGCTGTCATCGCAAAGTTTCCCGAGGAGACCCGCCTCCCCGGCCGCTGCGCAGGTAAGGAAGGATGCACGGGGCGGGGGGCCTGGGTCCGCGCGCGCAAGACGGGGCTATGGGGCCAGCGTGGCGGGGTGGGGGAGCGCAGGGAGGCGCCGCGGGATTCCGCTGCCCGGCTTTGCCCAGCTGCCTCCGGGACCGATCAGCCTTTGGGATTTGGGGTGGGGGCCCCCGAGTGGACAGCCGAGTACCCGCGGCGCTGGCTTCGCCACGGGGTGGCACCGGGTGCGCGGCCAGCGGCTTCGCTCTCTTCATCAGAGGCTGGAAAGGGCGGGGGCTCGGTCGGAGCCCGAGCCCTTGCTGCGCCCCCAGGCAGGAGCCCCTACCCGCGGGGGTCGCCAAGCTGGGCTTGCCGGTTCGGCTCCGGCCCAGTCCCCGGGAACCGGCGGGCTAGGGCGAGCGGAGAGAGGCAGCCGGCCGGCCAGGGCGCCGCGCTCCGGTCCCCACCAGCCGCGTGAGTCACGGTTGGAGCGAGGTTTTATTTTTAAAACGACTTCAAGGGGGGCATAAGCAGCCTCCAACTTCCCTCCCTGTGCGCGCAGTGGACGGTCAGCCCGGTGCGGGGCAGGGGGCCAGGGCGGTGCACCTGGCGGCTAGAACAGTGCGACCGCTGGGCTGGAGGCGGTGGGGGGCGGTGGGCAGCAGGTGCCCCCTCAAGCCGGAGGCCGGGTGCCTGCCCCTCCTCGCGGGGACTGGAGGCCCAGGGGCGGAAGGCTGGGGAGCGTTGTTGGTTGTTGCCCAGCTGCAGGGAACCGTGGCTGATCACAGCTCTCCAAGGAGGAGAAAGTTGTGGAGCATCACATCAGGGAGCTGCCCCAGGTTTCTCGGTGGCCCTGGAGGGCTGGGAGGCTCTCTAGGGTGAGTGGTTTTAAGAGAACATAGCCCAGCTGGGGTGTGCAAGGCCCCTGTAGCCCAAGCCAGAGCCCTGATGTGAATAAATAAAGCCTAGACTAGGGGGTGGGGAGGGGGCAGCTGGGTCCTGCCTTGTCCCACCCTGGCCCCTGCACCCTCAGGGAAAACAGAGACCAGTCCCTCTTCTCTCCCTCCCCAGGTGGCTTAGGAGTTGGGGAGGAGGCTGCCTGTGTTGGGGCACAGAGCCCCACAGAATGCAGGATGCCACTGGCAGAGGGATGTGGGCTGGGGCATGCCCCTCTCTGCTCAAGCAGCCATGGGGAAGGTGGCCACACTCAGGGGCTCCAGACTCAGGTTTCTGGAGTAAAAGCCAACTGCGTCTCTTCCTGCCAGCCCCAGGAGGAGAGGCGCAAACATCACCTGTCAGCTGGTGCCGATTCCGTGGGCGACTGTTCAGGGCTTCCTCAGGGGTTTAAATGGAAATGGCCTGAGCTGCCAGGACCCATGCCCAGGAGGGGTTACTGCCCAGCTGAGCAGGCAGAGAGGGGGCCCTGGTAGGTCTGACGGGCTGTCATATCCTGGCTGAAGGGCTGGCCATGGGCAGGTTTGAGAGGAGGAGAGAGGAGGGCAGACAGGGTGTCTGTGTCTGGGGGGAGCTATGTGCACCCCAGGCCCTGTGATCTCACATAGACACCGAGACTGGACACTCTTCTGTAAAAAGCCACCCCAGCGTGAGTTTAAGCAGGCATGCCCTGAGGCTGCTGTAGTCTGCTGCGATGTCCCCTAGACCTCGGTCTGTATGCCTCCATCCTACCACTTACTGGTTGAAAGTCCCTCTGCCTCTCTGAGCCTCAGTTTCCCTTGTCAGTAAAATGGATTGACTGTACTGACCTCCTGAGGCTGAGTTTGGGGGTGGCCAGGATGTATTATAAAATGGGTGGGGTTGACAGATGTCCTGCTCCTGGGTTGAAGGGGTCCCCAAGGTCTGCGGGCACCTGCAGAAGCCTTGGAGGGCTGGGGTTTGGGGGTCAGATTCCAGCACTGACCCTCAGTAGCAGCGCTCTCCCTGGTGTCCCCCTGCCACCCCACACCTCCCCTGAGGCCTCCCATCGTCAGCTCCTGGGAGGTCCATCCAGCTGGTCTCTAAGGAGGCAGTGGGGAGGGGTGTTGTCACCCCATTGCATCACTTGCTGTCAGGGCTTTGTGAGGAGGGCGTTGGTCTGCAGGACTCAGCTCTGTGCAGACTGAGGTCTGGTGGCTGAGCCTCTGTCGCCCACTGGGTGACCCCAAACCTTCACCCATGGGGACCCCACTTCCTTGCCTGCACAGGGGGATAGAGCGGCTGCCGCACGCTGTGAGAATGAGTGCACATCCTGAGAGTGGGACAGGAGGGAAGGGTGGTGCACAAAAGAGGGGCAGGTAGTGTCTGTACTCACCTCTAAGTTAGCTGAGAGATGGACGGGACCTCAAATGGCGGGTGTCAAGGGACAGAGAGGCAGGCTTGGAACTGGCTGACTGCCTGCAGAGGCCCAGTGTGGTGGCAGTTGTCAAGAAGAGGCTTCCCTGGTGCAGGGGAGGATGCAGCCCTTGTGGCCTGCTGGGCACAGCCACCTTTGCCCAGTCAGGTGGGACAGAGGCAGCAGGCAGAGGCAGCAGGCAGGGCAGGGAGGCAGTGCTGGGAGGGGCAGGGCAGCTTGCCCCCTTCCTGGGGAAGGGGCAGATGGCTCATGACTGACTATGAGCAGAAGAAGGCCCTGCCCCGTGGTGTGTGTCTTCTGGGAACTCCCCAGCCAGCCAGGCTGCCCTAGAGTCAGGGCTGAGAAATGGCCTGATCACAGAGATGGGGCCTGTCTGGGGCTGTGCAGGGGTCTGGCTGGAACAACCCTTCCGCTCCAGGGTCCTAGGAATTTGTGGTTCCTGGGGAGGGTTTCTCAGCCTGGCCTGCTGCCCTCCAGCGAGTTCCTGGATCTTGTTGGGCCTCGATATCCTCATCTGTAAAGTGGGGTAATACCAGTATCCACCTTAGGGGTTCCCACTATGAGATGATGCATGTGAAGCTTTTAGCAGAGTTTATGCCTAGCAGTGTGGCCACCACTGTGATCCCCACCCCTGCTTCATGCTGGGCTGAGGGCTTTCAGCTTCTTCAGGCCTCGGAGTAGCAGGAAGGACCACCTCAGCCACCACCACCCCACCCCCCAGCCCCCAAAGCCCATTCCGTGTGGGATCTCAGCCACCTGCTGGCTGGGGTCGTCAGCTCCAGTGCCCAGCCCCAGAGACAGCAGGGATGTCCAGGAGCAATGGGGGTGAGGGCGAGGGTTTTTGCCTTGGAGCCCTCATGGGACGGGGTGTGTGGGCTGTGAGTAAGTGTACAGACCAGGAGGGGTGTGAGGGATGTGGGCATGGCTGGAGGTCCTAAATGCCTGCAGTGGGGTGGGTGGGGGCTGCTCACCATCGGGAAAAGCCGCCAGGGCTCGGGGAGGCTGAGGCTGGTGCAGGCCTCAGGCCTGCTTGCTGCCCTTGATATGTGAGTTTGGGGGTCCCCTCCCCCAGAACCTGGGTTGCTCTCCCTGAGACAGAGTTCAGGCCTGCTCCGGCTTGTGCCAGGGTATAAGGCAGCTGCATGCTGTCCTCTGCTGTGAAGCAGTCACCCCAAGAAGGCTGGGGGGTGGGGGGATGGCCTGAGGAAAAGACAGGGGAGAGGACAGCGTGACCCCAGGGTGCTCCTGCCATGCCCCGCCCCCCATGCGGGCCAGCATGGCATCCCCTAGCAGCAGCTGGAGCAGAGAGGGCTCCACGGAGAGAGAGCCGTGTTTGTGCAGGCCTGTTTGCCTGAGCGGCGAGTGGATGTCTGTTTACCGCTGCCTGCGGCCCCCAGAGCCCAGCCGCTCCCTGGGGTCAGCGGCTCTGCAGATGATGTCAGCATTTGGGGGCCTCGACTCGCCTTGTGGAAGCTGTTTGCTGGATTCGCTGCAGCCCTGGGTTTTGAAACTCCGACCGTGGACTTGCGCGTGCTGCCTCCCACCCTGTGGAGCTGGGACCAGTGAGCATGGGGGAGGGGCACGGGGAGGGATGGGGAGACCCCACCCGCCATTGGCATTGTTTTGTGGGGTAAGGGGTTGGCTCACAAGGTGCCCTGCCTGGCTCCCTGGCTCTTCAGTCTTTCTTTCCGTCAGTCCATCCCTCCCTCATTCATTCATTCATTTGGCATTGAGCACGGGTCACGGTCAGGGGCCAGGTACAGTGCTGGGCTCTGGGAGGAAAGGAGGGAAACGAGCAGCTGCAAGTCTTGCCCTCAGGGAGCTGTAGTTGGGAGTGGGGGTCAGACAGGATCAGATACTTCCTCTCCCACGGAACCTTGGACTCTGAAGGTGGGAAGGCAGCCCTGTGAGGTGGGCTGATAGGGGAGCCTGCTGGGGGCTGGGAACAGGGAAGGGGGTGCTTGAGCCAAGGACGTGAAGGTGGAGCAGTGTCGGTGAGGAGGAGGGGCAGGAACGAGGGGCCTGGAGGACGGAACCCACATAAGGGACTGCGTGTGGACCCCTTGGCCGGTGTGAGGAGCACAGGGGGCCGGGGAGGCATCTGGACCGTGGGTCTGTTTGGAGCTTGTGGTCTGCCTCCTTGGGTCTCTGCTGGCCTTTCTCCATCTCTTGGACTCCTGGACCTGCCTCAGTGACCTTCTGCCTAGTCCTCCTGGGTGAGCCCTTGGAAGGGTGGGCTTCCTGGGCTCGATCAGTCCCCTGTTCCTGAGAGCTGTGTGTCTGCCTGTGTGGGCAGCCTGACCCAGCCTCTGATGGGCCAGGAGGGAGAATATTTGGGCTTGTCTGTAATGGGGCAGGGGTCCCAGTACAGACTGATGGGTGACAGTGACAAAGCCTCTTCTGGCTCTGAATGTCCCTCAGCTCGGGGATGGAGCACTGGACAGAGGGGCTGGGGAAGCGAGTGAAGGCCAGGTCTCCTGGAGGCACCAGGACCCAGCTGTATGGGGCTCAGCTAACCACTAGGGGACACTGCCTCCCAGGCATCCAGAGGGCGGAAGGGGCCCAGGTGCTGTAGGCTCTGCCCTCTGGGGGTTGGGTGGGGGACTCGCAGGCAGGGAGGCAGCGGCTGGGCCTCTGGGGGATGGCTTTGTACTTAATTGAAACTGGGATTAAAACCGGGGTGGCTGAGGTGCTGGCCCCGGCCGTTCCCGTCTGCTCTGCTCCCAAGAAGCAGCTCTGTGACAGCATGTTTTTTGCTCCCTATTCCCTCCTTCTGCCTGAATTAATCGTTGGCACCAGATTACAACAGATTTAGCAAACTGTAAAAAAAAGAGAGCGAGAGCTGGAGAGAGGAAGAGAGAAAAGAAAGGGGGACTCACTTCGGAGGAGAGGACGACGGCATTTATCTACACAAGCAGCAAATTGCTCTCGTGGACTGGTCGCCCCTCCACCCTCCACCCCTGGTTACGCCTGGGAAGTGCTGCCCAGGAACCAGTCCTGGCGCCAGGATGGGCTTTTCCTGGGGGCGGGCTGCCAAGGGCTGCCTGGTGGAGTAGAGGGGAGAGCTGAGATTTCAGGGGGTAGTGGCGGGTGCCCTGGGCCTCTCTGGGCGGGAGCTGCCTGGCTGGCTGGTCCTGAGTGGTGGTGGGGCTGGGGATGAGGGGTCAGAGGCCCCATGTGGCAGGGATGGGTTGAGGGCAGGAGTTGTGTCTGTCTGTCTTACTCACTGGTGCAGCCATAGGGGACATGGCACATAGTAGGTGCTCAGTGTGGTGCAGGGTAGGTGAACAGATGAGTGAAAGATGAAGCCATGGCTGAACTGCCTCAGGAGCTGCTGTGGGTGGCAGCGGAGGGTCCATCCTACCAGCTGGGACTCCTGGGGACTCCTGGGGACTCCTCTAGACTCAGCTGCCCCTCAAGCGACACACCACCCCTGGATCCTGGATCAAACATGGACCGGACCCAGGATCCTTGCAGACCCTGCCCAGGAGCTGCCTGTGGCTTTCCTGGGATGACCTTCATTAAAAACATGCTCTTCTGAGGGGAGGAGGGTATAGCTCAGTGGTAGAGCGCATGCTCAGCATGCACGAAGTCCTGGGTTCGATCCCCAGTACCTCCATTAAACAAACAAATAAATAAACAAACCTAATCCCCCCTCTCTTCCCTCCAAAAAAAAAATGCTCTTCTGCCAGACCAACTGGTTCTGTCTCAGGGGAATCTGGTTGCCGGCAGGCCTGCTGGGCTCCTAGACAGGGCTGGGCTGCCCCTGCCCTGAGTAGGGGGCTCAGGTTCATTGGGGGCGGGGGGGGTGCTCATTCTCTCAGAGAAGCTGCGTGGGGTGGGCTAGGCCCAGAGCTGGCCACAACTGAGTTATCCACAGTCCCAGTGGTGGCAGGACCAGATCAGGACGGGAGATAGATATTCACCGTGCCCACACCTCCTGCACGCTCACACACACTCACACTCCTGCACACACACGCTCACACCCACCCTCTTAACCTGCCTTCCCTGAGCCAGCCGAGCCTGGCTCTGGTGAATGAACCCTACAGCCCACCCCCTCTCCAGGACCCTGCTGCTAAGAAGGGCCTTGATGCCACCCACCCATCCCAGGGCCTCTTCCTGTGCAGCCCCTGCCCATCCTGACCCCATAGACAGGGCTGTCTGTCGCCCATATGCTTTCACTGGGTCCCTCTCTGGGAAGGGGGTGGGTGCAAAGGAGTGAGAAATCCAGGGTGAGAGCCCCCTCCCAAACCCTGCTCCAGCTGAGGAGGCCTTGTAGCCTAACCCAGGAGGGAGCCCAGAAGTCAGGCTGGCACTGGGCAGGGCCACCTGCTTGGAGCCAGCAGGGGATGAGAGAGTTGGCCGGGTGCTCAGGGCTGGCCAGTGAACAGAGAGAGGGCTCCTAGCAGAGAGAGGGCAGCGAGGGTCTTGGAAGTCCTTCCCCCACCAATGGAGACTGCACCCCCTGTAGTCTGCCCACTTGTCCCAGGGAGACATACCATACACAATCCCCTACCCCCTAGTCAGAGACGGGGGCTCTCTGTGCCTCGGTTTCCCCAACACTGCTGGCCAAGGGGTTGGACTGCCAGGCCCCAGAGTGCTCACCAGCATCATGGCTCTGGGACTCTGAGCCCTGAGACCCCGCCAGCCTTGGGCTGCTGAGAGGGCTGGGCAGTGTCACATCCCCGCTGTGCCTGGCTTTCCACTGTGAGGAGGGAGGCTGAGGCACAGAGTGGAGAGAGGCCTCCTCCAAGGCCATGTGGAAGTCAGGCTTCACCACGAGGCATCTGGGCAGTGAAATGACAGTGCCCAGGCTGTGGAGTCTGGTGGACCTGGGTTCTAATCCTACCTCTGTTACTTATCAGCTGGGTGCCCCTGGATGCCCCTGGATGCCCCTGGATGCCTTACTTCCCCTCTCTATTCCTCAGTCTGCACATCTGTGAAGTGGACCAACAGGGCACACTTCCCAGGGTCAGTGTGAAGATTCAGTGTGATGGTGTCCACGGAAGGGCTCTGGAGGAACCAGCAGTTACTGTACTTTAGCTAGTAGGTCAGGCTCCTGCCAGACTTGGGGCTGGGATACTGGCCCTGCTTGGGACTCCAAGGAGCTCAGGGCCCCAGGGAGGGCTATGCACACCAGCCTCCTGCCCTCAGGAGCGCCTACCCTTCCTGGCCAGGAAGCTCACCACGCATTTGCTGAACACCCTTCCTGGCCCCCTCATGGGGCAGAGGTTGGCCCCTGAGGTCTGCAGCCCAGGTGGGTAGCAGGTGGGTAGATGGGGGAGGGGAGGGGACTGCAGACCACTCAGCTGTGACGAGGGGCAGGTTGGAGTGTGGGTAACTCTGGGGCGATTGGGGAGAACTGGGCCCCTGAGGGCTCCGGAAACAATAAGGGTTGGGAGGTGAGAGGTGTTAGGGGCCAAGTTGTGAACAGGGAGAGTTTGTGTTCCAAAGTCACCTTCTGCCCAGGATGAGTCCCCCTGGTATGGTAAGGCAGGACCCCCTTGGGTATTTACCAGGTGCCTCCTGTGTGCCAAGCCTTGGGGTGGAAGCCTGGCACAGGGGCCAGTGTGACTAGATCCGTCCTGTGAGGGCAGCAGAGAGGCCATATGGCTGCCTTTATCGAGTGTTTACTGTTTACACCACATGCCACGGAGCATCATGCTAGGGACTCTGCAGGATCCCTCTGAGGCTTCATAGCAGCCCATTTTACAGAAGAGAAAACTGAGGCACAGACAGACAAAGTGACTGGACTGAAGTTGCATAGCCAGAACAGGGCATCTGACCTCCTCCCCCACATAAGGAGATGGTGGTCATTGTCCTAGAGATAGTGGCCGACAGACTGCACTTGCTACACGCTCGGCGGTATTAGCTGGTTTAATCCCCCCAATAAACCTTGGATGCAGGCTCTCTTATTATCCTGATTTTACCCCCAGGAATTGGAGACACAGCTGAAGTGACTCGCCCAAGGTCACACCAAGGAGGGGGCAGCAATGGAGCTACCCTTGGTCCCAGTCTTGCCTGGGTCCTTACAAATGCCCTCGCAGACTGGAAACCGAGGTGCAGGGGTCTCCAGGGCCCAAGCTTCATCTCTGTCGTGCTTCCGCCTCCACTTTACCCCTCCCTGGGCGCCCTCCACTCAGCCTGCCCTCCCTGACGCCCTACTGTGTGCTTTCCTTGGTGAATGAAATGTGGCGTCATTTAACCCGAGTCGGGTGAGGAGTCAGGGGAGGGCTCCCAGCGGAGGTGCCTTGGAAAGAGAGCTGGGCTGGCGGGGTCAGCCTCCCGCCCGCTGGGCCGGGGGTGGGCAGGCCGGGTGGCGGCACGTACCGCCGCCGCCGCCTCCCGCTTCTCTGCTGCCAGCCGTGGCCATGACGTCAGCGGGCGGCCCAGCCGGGCCGCACTGCCCGCGGGCCCGGGAGGAGCTGGCGGCGCGGGGGGCGCGGGGGCGCGGGGGCGCGGGCGGCCTGCGGTCGCGGAGCAATCTCCATTAGGGCCCAGAGCGAGTGGCTGCAGCTCCTGGAATCCTATTAAAAGCTTTTTCATTGTTCCCTGCGATATGCTCCGCTCCGCCGGGACCTCGGCATGTTGATAA
This sequence comes from Camelus dromedarius, assembly GCF_036321535.1. NCBI lineage: Eukaryota > Metazoa > Chordata > Mammalia > Artiodactyla > Camelidae > Camelus > Camelus dromedarius. The sequence goes on along the minus strand of NC_087447.1, from coordinate 7,746,340 downwards.
TTTATTTGTGGAGGGAAAGGGGCGAAGAGCGCAGGAAAGAGGAGGAAATGTCATTCTTTACTCAGCTTTTTGCAGCGCGGCCCTTCAGTGGGGCAGCTCGAGTAGGGGCGCCCCAGCCTCCCCTGATTCAGGAGGTTGGGGTGGGGAGGAGCAAGGTCCGAGATTGTGCGGCTGGGGTGGCCTGGGCCCGGGGAGGAGGGAGGCCTTGGGGAGGTGAAGGCCGAGTCCTCTGGGGGGTCTGGGGGCGGTAGGGGGGCTCCTGGTGGCTTGTTCAGCACCAGACTGATGTGGGCTAGGGGTGCGGCTGAGGCCTGTTGCTGCCCTGACTCTGGCAAGGGTGGAAGTGATGGCAATCTTGCCGGGTCTTGAGGGTGCACAGTCAAGAGATGGCTCCTGGGGTCTTCAGGGTGGGGAGGGGGAGCTGGTTATTGGGAGGGAGTAACTGGGGGTCCCCACAACCCTGCAGTCACCACTGTGTGGTCACACGAGTCCTTGCACCCCCAGATGCCATAAAACAGGAAGAGGCCTCGGCCTCTCTGGCGACAGGAAGGAATTCAGAATTCATGCATCTTTACTCGCTTTACAGACATGGAATCGGAGGCCCAGAGAGGTGAGGTCATTTGTACAAAGTCCAGGCAAAGCTGGATTTGAACCCAGGCTGGCTCTGGGTTCTCAAAGTATCCCCTATGCTGGGTGCTAGGCTGCCCACAGGGACACGTCAGAGTAGCCCTGGGCAGTGCTGGCTTTGGGACTAGGACCCCACAGAGGGTCAGGCTCTGGATGGCTCTGCTTGGCCTGAAGTCTCCTTTACACCCACTCCTGACCGACCCACTCTTTAAACTGTGGTGGTGGAAAAGAGGATGCCACATGGAAATTTCTCCATTCCTTTCCCTCTAGCACAGATAATGCCAGACGTTTAAAGAATTCATCCTAATTCAAGTCACTCACTGGCTTTGAGATCATCAGTGGCTCCCTATTTCTGGAAACACTGACCAAAGCCCTTGGCCTGGCATTTCAGACTTGCCCAGCCCAGCCCTGGCTGATCCACCAGCCTCTCCTCCAGGACGTCCCCCACTAGGCCTGTGGATACCATGGCTCACACTTCTGCTGTTCCTTGTATACAGACCACCGTCAATCCCCACATTGAGTGAATGCCTCCTCCTGCATGAAGCCCTCCCTGACTGACTGTAGGACCAGCCCTTCTTGCCTCCTGGCCCCCCAGCACTTGGCAGGCCTCCCTGTGACAGTGTAGGTCACACACATCTGCCCCACCTCCACCCACCTTTATTCCTCCTTCTTCCCCTCCCCAAGCCCTGAGAGGTGCTGCTTAACCCTGGAGTCGAATTGTTCATTCATCTAGCCAAGGTTTCCTGAGTCTGAGGTGTGTTGATAAATGGCTTTCTCTTTCCAGCAGCCCTGGGAGTGGGTGGCGTTAGCCTATTTTATAAAGGAGAAACCAGAGACTCAGGGAGGTTCAGTCACCAGGCCAAGGTCACCCACGCTGAGCTGGGGATGAAGCCAGGTCCCAGAAAGGAGAAGTGATGGTGTCGTGATCAGGATGGCAATCCCCGAGTCCTCATACCTGCCTGGCACTGAGTAGAACATTAAATGCAGGTCTCAGTTGATTCTCACAGATGCTCTGGGGGTTGGGGTAGGGGACATACTTGGAGGCTCCATTTTACAGATGAGAAAACTGAGGCTAAGAGAGGAAGGGAAGTAGAGAGGCAGAGCCCTGACCCTGCTGTGACTTCCTGAGAGCCCTGGGTTGGGGGGATAGGGGCTTTTCCATGTTCTTTGTGCCAGTCCTGGAACTATCACTTCAGAGCAGGGACATGGGCAAGCCCTCCCCGCTCCCCCTGAGGCTCAGCCTGGCTCTCAGGCCTGTGACCTGTCCTGGCCAGGCATCCTCCGAGAGAGAGGAGGCTGGGGAGGTGGTGTGCCCAGCAGCAGGGTGGGCATGGGCCCTGCCCCCACGGCAGCTGCTTGCCTGGCCTGGTGGCCTCACAGACAGACAGGGCTTGTGAGCGCCGGGGGCCTTCAAGGCGAGCTCAGCTCCGGCCGGCAGCTGCTCAAAGACTTCATTGTGGCAGGAGGGCCCTCCTCAGGCAGCTGCCCCCGCCACAGGCACAGACAGAGCCCAGCCTTTGTGCCGGAACACTGCCCCTGCCCCGACCTGAGGTCAGTGGGACAGAGACTCTTGTCTGCAGGAGGCTGGGGGCCTCCCCTGGTGGGGGGCTACCCTGAACCCTCTGATGGCCTAGGATGGGTGTGGTCTATGTTGCCGAGACCCAGGAACCCCTCCCAGTGCACAGATCCAGCCTTAGAGGGCGCTGGCCCCTGGTCTGACTCAGGTTTGGGGAGGAGGTGTTGAAGCTGGAGGGTCAATAATAATAATAATAATAAAGAACAATAACAGTAATAATGACAACAGCTACTGCCGTCCGTGGAGCTCTGCTCTGTGTCCGCTGACAGGCATGTATGTGTATTATCTCATTGATTCCTCAAAGCAGCCCTCCAGGTTGTGGACAATTATTTGCCCCATTTTAGAGATGAGGAAACTGAGGCTCTGCGAGGTTAAGACATTCACCACCGTTCACATAGAAGGGGAACACTGGGTTCCTCACCACCCAGAGCCCATTCTTAAGTGCCATCCCTGCTGAACACCCCAGTGGCCACCACGGTACGCAGAGGCAGAGCCACCTGCCCTGCCCCTTGGAGTTCCGAACCATCAGACTTGATCTGCACTGTGGTCCTGTGTGAGGGAGGCCCTGTCACCCTATTTTAGAGCCCAGGAAACTGATGCTCTGAGAAATGTCTGGGTGCCTGCCAGACATCTGGGTGGCTGGTGAGGGACAGACGGCATCTACCTGTGACATCCCCACCTGGGTCCTTCCTCAGCCTTGCCCTTTGGGTCAGGTGGGACGGTTGCCTAGACTTTGTGGTGGGGGCGCCAAGGTCCCAGGGTGGGGGGTGGTGGAGTAGGTGATGGGTCCCAGCAAGAGACTGAATGATTTCAAGGCTGAGCCTCCCCCACTGAGAGTCACTCCTGGGAGGACCCTCGGAGACCATGTGTTACATCCCACACTGTGTAGTCAGGGAAGCTGAGGCACAGAGAGGGGAAAGGGGCCTGACTTAGGCCCCACAGCCTTGGGGACTGAACATGGGCCCAGCGGCCCCCAAAGGCTGTGCTGTTCACAAGGACACCACCACTGACCCTTCGCGAGCGTGGGGGAAATAGCAAGCTCTGAGCACTTTGTGTGTCCCAGACCCAGTTCTAAGCATTGACCCTCGTAACTAATTAATGTGCACAAGGACCTTATAAGGGATGTATTGTTATTATCTCTATAATTCAAACCAAGACATCTGCCCCCAGGCCACACCCCCGAGGTCTCCTAGCTTAGCTGGTTAGACAGCTCTCCTCTCCTCTCAGGATTCTGACCTCTGGCACAGATACCCTGATGCCTCAAGGTCAGAGGTGCCTGCTGAGGGAGAGACAGGGGCTTTGGGTGGGACCAGACAGATGCCTCAGTGACCTTCTGCAGGGCAGTGTCCTGCTGCTAAACTGGCCTTCTCATCCTGAGCTAGGTTGGTTTCTCCATCTGTGAAATGGGCACCCATCCTGTGTGGCCCCTTCCTAGGCAACCCATGGGTGAAATCCTGTCTCTAGACACCCTCATTGATGGGGCTGGGCTGGGCTTCCTCTCACCTCCCCCAGCTCTGCACTTGAAAGGTTCTGTCCCAGACCCCACAGCCAAGCCTTCCTCAGAGACTGGTGGCCTGGGGATCACTCACAGCCAACCAGGCCTGGATGCCAGATTAGAAATAATTAATGCTATTAATATTCATAACAAGCAGCCGAGTGAAATGATGAGGGCGATAGTCTGCTCACCCCTTGGGCTCTCTCCCAAGGATGGGAATCAGGCCCTCGGGCACTTATGCCCCAGCACCTCCTGGCCAGGTGAAGTTGACCCCTGCAGGGGAGCCAGGTGTCAGGCTGGCTTCATGTCCCCTTCTCAACCCTGCCAGCTCCCCGCGAACCCTCACACCTGCCTCCGGGGTGGGTGGGGCTGACTGCTCCGTTTCCCCCACAATGGACCCGAGTCCCAGAGAGAAGCGGTCCTGGAAGACTCGCAGCTACAAAGTCCAGGGCTCGGTCCCAGGGTGACTGAGTCCAGCGCTCTCCCTACCGGCCCTTCCAGAAATGTGTAGGCTGCCCGAGGACAGCTGGACGAGGGCAGCAACGTGGCCTGCCGGCTGCCCCAGGGGCGCCTGCTGTCCTGTGGGGAGAGCTGTATGCAGCCTTCGGGAGGACACAGCGGTCCCAGCCCTGCTCCTCCTTGACTGTGTGGCTGTGGATGCTTCTGGGCCTGCACCCTCTCTGTGCTTCAGTTCCCAAGGGTTAGCCGGGGAGGACAGACCCCTTCCCAGGGCTGTGTGCACAGCCAGCGGACTGAGCACAATCCTTTTCAGCTGAACCGTGCTGGGTTCCAGGTGGTTCAGCCCTGCCCTGCACCTGAGGATCCTAACTGGGAAACTCAGACTCGCATAGTCCTGGGCAAACCACACATACCTGCTGGGATGGGAGTGAGGGCTGGGCTGTGCCTCAGTGTGCAGAAGGGTCACTGGCCCCGGGCAGGGTCCCAAGCAGGATTCTGACTCCTGGGGAGAAGCAGGGAGCCCTGAGAGCGGAGGCTGACTCTCCTTTGCCCCGATGTCTGAGCTGGGCCTCCGACACTCAGTCTCACCCCTATCCTGCCTCTAAGGCCTTCCTGTTGTAGGTGGCCTTGATTGTCCCCTCAGCCCTCATGTCTAAATCCTCCTCATTCAGCCTTGCCAGGCAAGTTGATGTTGCACACTGTGCACTCCAGGGCAGTGTCAATCTGGGGGGCTGACTCCATGGAAGCCACCTCTGGGTGCAGCTCCCAGAGCCCTAGCCATGAGTCTCTATAGCCACTCAGCGACCACCTCTCTAGGCCTCAGCTTGCTCATCTGTAACATGGGGCCAGGGATGCCAAGTCGGGATGACGTGGGCAGAAGCTCACCTCTCATAGATGCCTGGTCAGGGGAGGGAAGGGACTGGTCCCTCTGGGTGAAGCAGCTCTGGGAAGGCACCAGTGCTGACAAGTGGGTGGCGGGGTGGGTGTGTGGGTCTTCAAGCTGGGGAAGAGCCGGGGAGGGGGTGGGGGACTCTGGCAGCTTGGCCCGACACTGCTGGTAGTGACAGCGAGTGGCAGCCCCTCCCTCCCCAGGGCCTGGTGCTGACTGAGTCTCATCATTGCAGGGTGAGGGCACCCTCGCTGGAACCTTGCATCTGGCTCCTGGGCTGGCGGCAGAGCTGTCGGCTGAGGAGGCTAACAGCTGTTTGCACAGAGACTAAATCTGTCTGGGTCTGACAGACTGGCCTCAAGCCGCCACCGCTGCAGTTCAGTGCAGGAGAGGGCCGCGAGCTGATGGCCGTGTGTACACGGGGCCCGGGCCTAGATGGCTCTCTTCTCTGAGCCTGGGTTTCTGAGCATGTGGGGGCAGCGTGCCAAGGCTGGTGACTTCCTCCCAGCACAGAGAGCTGGCCAGACCTTCCTTAGGCCTCATCTGTGAGATGGGCAGGGCTGGGACTTGGACCCTTAGGGGTTCCCTCCCACCTTCATGAACCTTCTACATCCTAAACTGATGGCCAGAATGCCTGGGGCCTCTGGTCTCACTCTCTGCCCATCCCCTAGGGACTCTGGGGCCTAACTAGGCTCCTTTAGATCTTGGGGGCCACCCCCACCCAGTTCCCAGGTCCTGTCTTTCCTCTCTGGGGGTGCTTCGAGAAGGGCAGTGAGTGAATATTCCAAGGCCACTTGGTCCCCATGCAGTGTTATGTCTTTATGCCATTTCTGCTCGGGAGAGAAGTACGGGCTGCTCATGAACTTGGCTGGCATCTTGGGTGGCGTTTGGGGGAGGAAGTGGGCAGGGTCTTCCCACCAGCACAAATTCCTTCATTGGAAGATGCTCCCACCCTCCTCCTTCCAGTGAGAAAGATTGCCCTCAGGGCCTGGGGATGGCTCCAGACAGGCCATCACAGAGCCTCAGTTCTGAACCTGCATGCTGAGTTCCAAATTTTGAAGGGTGGCAGGAGGCATAAATGAATGTTGTCTGTTAGAAAAATCTTTTTCAGCTGTGCGGCCTTATAAAGATTTGAAGAGTTGTGAAAATTATTTTCCTCTGACTGTGGGAAAGGTTTGAAATGTTGAAACAGGGACTTAGCCTCTTTAGAGGCTGGCAGGACGGTTGGGCTCAGAGTGGCACATGAGCCTTCACTCCTACCAACTGCCCTGAGCAGACATGGCTAATCAATCCCAGCACATTCTCCTGCTGAGCTGCGGAGGGCCTGCCTGGGAAAGGAAGTTGCCAAGCATCCCTGGCAGGTGTTTTGCAGATGAAGAATGGGGACTCAGAGAGGCAAAGTATCTTGCCACAACCACCCAGTCTCTAGACGTGGAGATGGGATTTAAACCCGGTTCTCCTCCCTCCATTAAAAAATAAATAAATAAATAAACCTAATTTAGTGGGGAGGGTATAGCTCAGTGGTAGAGTGTGTGCTTAGCATGCACAAGGTGCTGTGTTCAATTCCCAGTCCCTTCATTAAATCCATCAATCAGTAAATTAAACCCAGTTCTCCTGACCCCAGAGCTTCATGATCATGGAAGCTGGTGGTCCAGGGGCTCCTTGCCCAGATGGAGTTCTGCCTTGGTGCCAACGGTGCCCCCACTAGAGTCCATCTAGCTTCCCATGGGACAGGCACAGTTTGGCCAGGCTTGGCCTCCCTACCATGGCCATCCCTCCTTCCCGGCCTGCTAACCTTTGTCAGCTGCTGCCTGCCTGTGCTCAGTCTAATTACAGCCACTTACATTCTGGGCTCCTAACTGTAGCCAAGCAGTGCATATGAATGTGGGATTTCTAACTCCTGCCAGCACGCCAAGCCTGACTGAGGGGTGTGTGGGGTCAGGGAGCAGGTCAGCAGTCACCAGGCTGATGTAGGCTGGGAGCTGCCATAGGCCAATGGCTGGGCTGGGCCCTAGGGTGGGCATGCTGGGGGGCTGTGGGGGGAGGGGTACAGGGGGGCTCCCCTCTTTGACTCCAGAGGGGGCTCCCCTCCTCAACTCCAGTGCTGCCTCTGCACAACCTCGCACCTTGTTAGGAGATAGTGCTGCTGGCTTCCAGGTACCCTTTTAATTAAGCCAATTAATTAGTGCCTTTAATGAAGCAGATTAACCAGGCTGGGCTCTGCATATTGGGCTGTTGCAGCCCACAGTTTCCTGCAGGTTGGGACTTGGAGGTGGTTGCTAGGCCAGGCCTGCAGTCCTGAGGGGCTGAGGTGCTGGGGCAGGCTGGGGCAGAAATGTATGTGTCCCCCATGGGAGTGTGGCCAGGAACCCAGGCCTGGTGGGAGGCAGGTAGGGCTGGCCTGAGGCCATAGGGACACTTCTGGACCCAGATGCCTCAGCATAAATAGCCCAGAGCTGGAGCGGGATGGACGCAGGAATCCTGCCCTGGGGACCCAGAGGGGAATGCTTGCTCAGTGGGGTCCTCAGCAGGTGTGATTGCCTGGGAAAGGGGGCCTGGGGGAGCTGGAGTACCTGCCTGCCTTGGTCTCCCCTCTCTGGCTGCTCCCAGCCTGGCGGCACAGCCACCAGCTCCAGAGCCCCTCACTCACCTGCAGATGGGAAAAGAGACTTGGAGCAGGGAAGGGGTCTGCTTAGGGCCACCCAGGAGCTAGTGACTGGGCTAGGATGTGAGGCCACGTCCCAGTTCCTTCTATACCATCCTACTTACCACCTCGATGGCCTGGGCTTGGCTTCCTTACCAAGTACACTTCCTGTGTACTAGGCACTGTGTTGTGTGCTCCACCCAGGTGATGCCACTGCATCTCCCGGCCAGTTTAGGACGGGGGGGGGCCTGGCCTGGTGTGGTAGAGGTGCCCCAGCCCTGTGAATGGCCCAGGCTTCTCCCACCAGGCAAGAGAGAGGGACTGGGTGCTAACCAGAGCCAAAGGGCAAGTCCTAGCTCAGAAAGGAGCTTTGGGTAGAGGCCCCAACTCCCTGGAGACGTCTTTGTGAGGTGGGCACTCACTAGTGTGGGGAAGATGAGGCCTCAAATGTACTTCTGCCCTTAGTGCCTGTAGCCAAGGGTGCAGGATCCTGGGTGGGGCAGATTGCAGCCTGCTCCAGGAGAGACAGTTGGCTCAGCCACAACAGGAGAGATTTAAGTTAGACAGAGGAAGGACTGCCTGACAGCAGGGATTATGAACAAGTTTGTGAAGAAGACAGCAGCTGCTTCCCCAGGAGACCGCGCTTGGCAGCGGGCTTGATCTGAACGCTTCGGAAAACACGCTGCCCTACAAATGCAGGGCGGCGTTTCCAGCAGATATCAACAAAGTGGGTACTGGGCTCCTGGTAGGATGCCCTCGGGCCCTCACCCCTTTCATCCTGTCTCAGCCCAGAGTTGCCTGATGGAGTGCAGGCCGGCAGCCAGCCAGTGGGCCCCAGAGGGTCTACGAGCCAGGGCAAGCTGTGGAACCTTCCTGGCCTCAGCTTCCTCATATTTCAAATGGGTGAGTGCCTCCTGGGGAGAAAGATGACCTCGTCTCTCACTTCTCAGAGAAGATAGGAATTACCCTCTTTTTGCTACCCAGCCCATAAACTTTCTTCCTCCCGGCTGCCACCCCAACCTGGCCAGCCCTTTCCTGCCTTGAGGGGGTCCTCCCTCTGACACGCAACCTCTCTCTTCTTGAGTGGCCACCCCTCCTCAGGTAGCATTTTCTAGGCAGGTTTTAAGGACTTTGAGTGTCTCCTGTTAAAAACACCATCCCCAAACTCTCCTTTCTCCTCCAGCTACTGCCCTTTCTTGCTTCCCCCTTCACAGCTGAATTTCTTGAAATAGTTGATGAATCTCCCACCTGCCATGGGAACTGCCATGTCCCAATGCACTGAAGTCCACTTCCTACCTGCCTTTTCTTTTCTTTGCTGACATTGCCTCCTCCAGGAAGCCTTCCCTGCTTTCCCAGCCTCGTCCAGAAGTTGACCCTCTTTCGTAGCCAACCAGTGACCCGAGAACAGCCCTAGGCCTTAGTTGTCCCCGAAGCTGCCATGCCCTGCACAGGGCCTGGCATGAAGCCCAGCCTGATGAAGCGCTCCTCTGGGGCCAGAGCATGGGTGAGGGGCAGCCAGTAGCTCTGTCTCCAGTCTACCTTGAGGGGACCACTGTGGGGTGGGCGGGAGACAGGAATGGGAACAAACCCATCATCACACTCAAAAGACACCTCTTTAAATACCAGCTGGAAGCAGCCCAGTTTCTGGGTGGGTGGAGCTGCCCTTCATTAGCAGGAACCGCAGGGGACAGGCTTCACACAGGCCGTGGGTGGGTGGGGGGAGGGAAAGCCAGAGCTGGGGGTAGGAACAGGCAGCTCAGCGTCTGCCTAATCCCGTCCCACGTGCCCCCCCCCCCCGCCATACGGTCAAGGAGGAGCTGGAGAGCATCTTACCTGTGTCCTTTCCCAGCACTGCGCACAGCGTGACATTTTCTATCTAGAGCGTGGCTCCTATCCGTTGTCTGTGGCCACCAGGCAGAGAGCGCCACAAGGGCAGGAGCCTCAGCTCTCGTCTGTTCCCCAGGGCCTGGCACGTTAGACAAGCAGTAAATATCCCCGGGTGGATGGAAGGTGGGACGTGGGTGGAGTGCCAGTGGATTCCCTGCTCCCCTGCACTGCCTCGGTTCACCCTCCACACAGAGGGCACTGGTCTAGGTACAGTTCTTAGCACCAGGCCTGGTTTGTGACTGCTGGGTGTGCTCTTGTCCCTTAGGGCTGCTGGCTCTTGTCCCTTAGGGCTGCTGGAGCAGGCAGGGCACAGGAGAGTGGGGACAGAGGTCACACTGGCTCTGGCTGATGGCCACATGGGCCAAGCACTTGGGGAGCTCTGTGAGCAATGGGCCCCCAAGAGGTGTTGTCGGTCCTCGGGGTCTCAGGCCTCCCATCCACAAAATGGGAGCACAGGTTGTCCTTGCTGTGGGGGGAGGATGTATTAGAGGAGGAAGGGTCTACTCTGAGCCCCCAGTATGGAGACAAGGCAGTTGGGACCACAGCCCACTTTGCTCTCAGTCTCAGATACCATCGCCTGTTTGGCTTCAAAGGAGAAGCTGTGGCAAGCAAGCAAGCCATGGAGAGGCTGAGGGAGCCGGACCTCAGCCCTGGTCTGCGGGGTCCCCAGGGAAACCCACTCTTCTTCCCCAGCCCTCCCCCAATTGCTTCCTACTCTCTCCCCAGGCTTGGCTGAACAGAAGGAACAGATTCTCCCTCCTAGTGGAAATTCACACCCACAGCCCCACCAAGCTGTCTGCAGGGAGGAGGGTGGTGAGGAGCGGGGAGCAGATGTAGGAACAGGAGGCTCTATGAGAGAGTGGACAGACGGACAGGGGGACAGAGCCCAGGTCCCCATCTGTAAGTGACAGCCAGGGGCCAGGCGTGCCACCAGCCCCACCACCGCCACCAGCCCCACCACCACCCCCAGCCCAGCCCCCATGGCCCAGAGGTATGGGGCTGGGGTGGTGAGTTCTGAGTCTGGTGGCAGCAGGCAGGGTCGGTTGTGATGAAGATGCAGGGCCAACAGGTTGTGGGACAGCGGGACTCCCCGGGGGCTCACTGGGGACAGCTGAGAACATGGTAGGGGTGCTAGGCCAATCCTGGGTTCTCCATGATGTGAGGTGGGGGTGTTATGAACCTCGGGCTGAAGTCAGGGGTCTGAGGCACCTGGTGAAGGCCTATCCCATCCACCCTGGGAAGACCCCTAGTCTGTCTTAAAAATTACATCTATGCTCCCCAAACTCAAGGCTCCAGGCTTAGTACTGGTCTACACTCCAGACTCACTGCCACAAGGACAGCCCCCTTCTTTCCACCCTGCATCCCTGCCCAGCCCAAGGCCTGCCCTGTCCTTCCTTTTTGCCTCTGCTCCCATGTCAGTTCCCCCAGGAAACCTCCCTTGGCCACTCTGGCCCCTAGGCTGCTCCCTACGGGCCAGTTTGCACTATACCAGTTATCACTAAATGGCGCTCTCAATACGTGCATCTGGTTCCTTGCACCTGGTGGCCCTGGGTGGCCCTGTGCCACTCTGGGCCTCAGCTAGCTGCTGGTTTATAAGGCTAGGAGAAAGGGCAGGAACCAGGTCTCTGGGATGAGCTGGCTGAGGGCTGGATTTAGGGGAGGGGACAGCCTCATCCGGGTTCCTCCCAGGTCTCCCACCTGTGGGCTGAGAGCAGATGGAATCCCTGTGATCAGGCCAGAGGGATGGTGGGACCTCTTGTCTGCACAGCTTCTGCTTGGTAAGCAGTTTCACCTGCCAAGGTGCAATCAGCACCTCGGAAATGCCAGCTCCAGGACAGAGAGGAGCCAGACAGACCCCGTCCCAGCCCTCAGGAAGCTCCCGGCTAGCGAGGACTGCTGGCATGGTGTCAGTGCTCTCGGGCCAGACAGACCACCATGGCCCCTTTTCAGATGAAGAGAGAGGGGCAAAGGGGTGGAGATCTTGAGGACATCTGGCTCCTCTCTGCCTGGAGAAGGGGGTCTTCAAACAGGAAGGGGACTCATGCATGTCTCTGTGGACCCTGGAGGGCACATAAGTGTGTGCAGTGGGAGGAGAGGGGAGGCCTGGCCAGCACCCATTACCCTCTGGGCCACAGAGGCAGGCCCAGATTTGTAGAAGGGGCTGCAGAAAGGTCTTTCTCATACAGGGTCCCCCTTTCTGTCTACAGATCTGAAGGAGACCTTCCTAGAAAGGGGGGCCTGACAAGGGGGGATGCTGGAGATCTTGTGGGCGGAGAGGGAGGGGACAGTCATTTGTTGAGCATCTACTCCGAGTTCAGCGCTGTGCCAAGTGTTACGTTACCCAGCCCACTGAGTTCTCACAAGAACCCTGAGAGCAGGCAGCAGCACCCCCACTTTACAGATGCAGAAATGGAGGCACGAATTGGTGAAGTCACTGGATTTGCACACAGGCGGGTCCAATCCCAAAGCCAGTTCTCTTTCCCCTGTGCCACCCCTGGGCCACAGCTGCGCACACGGCTGCCGGCTGCCTCCCCAACGCCGGTCTGGAGGGGCAGCCCAGCCCCAGCCTTGGCTCAGCCCTCCTGGGACAGCCATCCCTCCTCCTGATCTGTGAGCCACAGCATGATCTGCTAATACCAGGCTGCGTTATGTACAATTGCAAACCCATTACAGCCCTGCTTTCCTAATATATGACAGACTGTCACAGCCCCCAGGAACGCTGCGTTTCTGAGCACTGTCCACCCACAGAATCACTCATCCTCTCATATGGGGGCCAGCAAAGGGGCAGAGGCATCTGGGCAGGGTGACCTGCTCCTTCTGCCCTGAGGTGGGGCAGCTGGGGGCCCCTGCCAGCCCAGTGGTGTGCCCCTCACTGCCCAGATCAGCTCCTGGCCTGGATTCTTCTGATACTTAGAAGCTACTTAGGGCTCTGTCCAGATAGTCACCAATAGGTGAGAAGGGCCTGAGGAGTGGGACCTGGCACTGCTCCCTGATGCCAGGCCTGGCTAGGGGGCACCTGAGCTGCACACCTGGATAGGGGAGAACCAGGGCAGGCCTCTCTCTAGACAGCCACCTGGTGCTGTCTGGAAGGGGCAGCAAATGCTCCAGACCCAGAGATGCTGTGAGGACACCAGGGAGGGGGCAGCAGCGGAGCCGGCAGCTGTTGGGTGTAGCGGGCAGGGCCCTGTAATTGGGCGGCCTGTTCGCAGATAAGGCCGATGACACTGAACAGCTTCCTGCTCCATGCGGGCTGTGGCCGCTCATTTCCTGCTCCTGCAGCCGGCGATGCCAATTACCTCGCCTCCTGCTCGCCAGCGGCGGCTTCTGGGGCTGCCAGACGAACCCTCTGTCATCGGCCAGGCCTGGATCCTCTCTGGAGAGCGGGAGGGCGGTGGTGGGGGGTCATACTGGGCATGGCTAGAGGTAGAGGTGTGACACACAGACCCAGGCCACCCTGGGAAAGCCCCACTTCTTTCCTGTCCCCCACCCAAAATGGGTTCACTGTTTGCTGAATGGGCAGAGGAGCTGGTGAGTGGGCGTGTGAACAGAACAGAGAGCTTTGCCCACTCTGCGCTTTCCAGCAGCCTTGCCCTCCTCTCCCTCAGTCCTGAGCCCCGCAAGAGACCCTGGAAATGTCACTGAGCCCCTTGGGACCTCCTCTGTAAAGCGAGGTGATAGAGGCAGTGAGATGAGACCTCAAAGTGGAGGTGCGCTCCTGCTTTAGTGCCACACACTCAAATCATGCTCCTAGGATGAGGATGGGCACCTACCTGGGGGAAGAGGGAAAGGGGCAGCCTGTCTGAAAGGGCAAAGTTTGGCTCCAGACTCCCATCACCCCTCAGGGGAAGTGGGAGAAGCATATAAGAGGTGTGGGCTGTGAGGAGGGAAACTGCAGGTTCCTGCTCCACTTGGGGTGGGCATGTCCGGCCACTGATTTGGCGGGCAGTGAGCACCTGTCTCAAGAGGAGTGCCACAGAGCTGGCTGCTTGCAGGGGCTGGGAAGGCTGGATGGGGAAGGTGGCTTTACCTGTTCTGAGGGGGCATTCCCAGGGCCTTTCATGGCTGGACTGTGAAGGCTCTGGGTTCCCCAGGCCATACCTGCCTGCAAGGCACCCCCATTCTGATTGGGGGAACAGGTAGCATAGATGCTGTAGGCAGGGAGGCGGCTGTGCCTGGATAGGGGGCCTATGGGGGCAGCCCTGCGGTGATGCAGCTAGGGGAACTGAGGCCCAGGCCCAGAGAAGGGTAGATCACCCACCTCCTCCAGGCTGAATCAAATCAGGGCCTTCCCTCCCAAATCTGGTCTTCCCTCTACAAGGTGTTTCCCATGCGCATTTTGAGGTGGAGCCCAGGCGAGCTTGACCTCGGCAGGTCCACCCCTAGGCACTGACTGGTTGCCTTTCCCACTCTGACCCAACAGAAGGGGAACCTGGGCGGCCCAGGGGGCAGGATTCCAGACCCCCCTCCCCCTTCCGGCTCTGGGTTAGGGGGGTGCTCAGGTGGCCTCTCAGGTTGGGAAGGACAGCCTAGGCAGCACAGGGATGGCTAGGGGCCCCCTCCCATCTGGCGGGGGGTAGCGGGTGACCAACTCCCTAAGGGGCAACTAACAGAGCAATTAAGCTGCCAATAAAAAATTTAATCAAGTAATAATGCACCTTACTTTGTTTAATTAGTGTTCTGTCAAGTGAATGAATATTTAAGGCGCGGGTGGTGGTGCCAGCATCTGCCCAGCGGGCAGAGAGGCCGAGCCCACATTTCAGTCAGCCTGACAGCTCCCCACGCGGGCATTGATCGCTGCCACCGCCACCCAGGAGGCCCGAGCGCAGCGCAGCAAGGAGCTCTCCATCTCTGCGCAGGCAGACTGCGCCGGCCCTGCCCCTGTCTGGGCCTCAACTTTCTCATCTGTCAAGTGGGGGCAGGAGTCCAGGAGAGCTGTCAGTCCTTTAAAAATCCTTAATTGATTTTATTTCTGGAACCCCAGTGTCCTAGGTGGGTGCAGAAGGCATTTGGAGCCTGAGAGCCCAGTGCTGTTCACCCCAAGTCTGTGTCCCCAGGATGCCCTGTGTCTATCAGTGGTGTGGCTACAAGGTTAGAGCTGTGTGTGCCTGTGAGTGGGGATCTGGAGAAGACACCAGCTTGGCGATACCCTGGGAGGTGGCCCCTCCAGTCTGATGAACAAGAGTGGGTCCTCAGACTTGTGAGACTCAGGGCAAGGCTTGTCTGGGCTATACTTCATCCTTTCATTCATTCAGCAACTTGCGGGCTTGTGCTCTGAGCGGGACCCAGTGTTTCCTTCCTCAAAAAATGCAGGACTTGAGCTGCCTCTCGAAGGCACAGTTTTGGAACCCTGCAGACCCCAGGTCGCCCCCGTTCCCCTCTACGAGTGTGGGCGGTGGTCTGAGCCCTCCTGGCAGGTGTGTCAGCCCCGCCCCGCCCCGCCTGCAGGGCTTGTTTGCATATTCATGATCTGGGCGGGCATGCGCACAGCGTCGGGGCGGGCGCCGGGGCATCCTCAACCTCGGCCTGTTCCTCCCTTTTTTTCATGGAAAGGGCCGGCGTCCCTCCACCTCCCTCCACAACCACCTGAGAGCCTCGCGCTGGAAGGACTTCGGTAATTATTTGTTTCAGTTGAGCTGTTTTCAGTCTAGGCTAGGCTGAGTCTTGTAATGAGTATGGATTTGCCAGTAAATAAGTCTCCCGCTTCTAACCCCTGTAATAAATGCATTTGGAGTAATCTGGCGATCACGCGGTGTAATTGCTGGCTGTCAGGGCAGATGGATGCGCTGCGCGCTGACTTTGCCGCCGACCGCCCTTCCTTCACGCTGTGCCTCCGTCGCCGCCCCCAGCTGGAGGTGAGGGTCCTTCTGCTAGAAGAGAGGAGTGGGCCTGGACTCCTCGGACCCCGCTGAGCCTCGGGGCTTCGGGTCCCTCTTTGCCGACATGAGCTTTCTAAGTCACCTGCTTCTGACACTGTAGCCAGAGCCTTGTTCGAAATGCATGGTCCAGGGTGCCACCCCCTACTTGCTGGATTGAATTATCTGTGGGTGGGGTCCTGAGGTTAAAACACCTCCCTCTGGACCCAATGTAGGCAGCCAGGGTACTTTTGGGAGCATCCCTCAGGGGAATATCAAGTTCCAACTTTACTTTTCAAAGGAGTAAATGAGAAACTCTTGTACTTGACCCCACTGTCTCATTTCTACTTCCTTCTGTTGGCTAATTTTCCAAACATATATTGTCTTGCTCAAGCCTCTGACTTGTCCACCCACCACCTATGAGGCTAAAAGAAACATCAGAGATTTCAGCCAATTCAGCTTAGCCTCCTCCTGCACTCTGGCACCCAAACTGGAGTGAGTATGAGATTCTTGTAACAACTGGGTCAGCGTTTACTGAGCCCCCACCCTGTGCAGGCACTGTTCTAGGCACTGTGGTTGGAGCCACACTGACAGATACTGACATTTGATGAGACTGACAAATGCTGGGGGTGGAGCCACACTGACATACTGACATTTGATGAGATTGACACCATAGCTGGAAGAGGGCAGGGCTCCTGCCCCACCTCTCAGCTGAGAGGGGATAAGATGGTGTGAGGGCTCAAACACTGAACTGCAGTCTCCATTCAAATGAAGCCTTTCAGAAAGCAATGCAGGCAGCGGACAGGCCACCGACGAAGGAGCAGGGTGAATTCGGGCTGTGTGCCGTTGGGCTGATCACTTTACCTCTCTGTGCCTCAGTTGCCTCATCTGAGCAGGGTGGAGAGTGATACCAGTGCACTCATCATAGGGTGAATATTGGCTGCAGGACTTCATGATTATAGAACACCTAGACAATTGCCTGTTTATGGGAAGTGCCACACATATGTCAACTAAAACCACAGCCCATATGTAAACCAGGTATCAGGGAAGCCCAAGGAATGAAGGAGGGAGAGGAGGAAGACTTCCAGGGGAGGTGATGTGCTTTTCTTGAGGACGAACTCCTGTTCGTCGAGGAGTTGGGGAAAGGCAGTCTCAGGGCCCCAAGAAGCCTCCATTACTGGCCGGCAACCCTCCTGGCAGCTTCCTCCCCCTCCGCTCACTGAAGCTCATGTGGGAATAAAACCTCCTCTAGAGGAGAGAAGAATGGGTGACATGGGTGTGTGCACTGGAGGGGGCGAGAAGTAGGGGGTGGCAGGGACAGGCCTCAGTGTGTGCTGAAACCTGGCCCCCCTGACGGGCGCTGTGCTGGTTCTCGCCCGGCTGTCAGCCAGCAATCATGTTTAATAAAGGCCCCAAATTAGACAGCCGAGCACAAGTACCTTCGGTCTAACAATGCAATTAGCACAGACAAAGCCTCCCGCTTCCTCCCTGTCCCCAGAGAGGGTGGCGGAGGGCAGGGGACAAGCTGGGCCCACCCCAGCGAGCTGTGGAGAGGTCTGAAAAGGAACCAGTGATAGACGAATAGGTGACAATGAATCGCATCCGAGTGACGGCTCCTCTTGTTGTCAGGCAGCCGCGGGGAGAGAGCGCATCTTCCTGGATCTTTGTAGGTTATCTGGCTTTGCACAGGGACACCCGCACAAACCTGACGTCTCTTCCTCTCCGAGCCCCTCAATCTCTCCAAGCCCCTCTATCTCTCCCTCTCTCTCCTGCATCTTCTCTCTGGTCTTCTGAGGACAGACGCACGCAGGCTGGGTTTACATGAATAAAACATCAGTGAAGGGGGAAAAATCCCAAACTGCACAGCCCAGGCTTGGGGACAGAAAGCCAGCAAGCAAGCGATGTTGCCAGTGCCACGTGCAGCCCTGCATGTCCTGGGGGTGGATGTCTCACCAGGGAGGGCCTGCTTGTTCAGGGTAGACCTGTCCATTGCCTCTGGCCCCACGGGGAGGGGGATATGGGGTCTGGGAGGCCGATCGATGTCCGTGCTGGGGCTGGGGCCCCGGAGTCCTGACTCCTCAACCTTTCCCTCCCAGCACTGGGACAAGCAGTCTTTTTTCTCTTGGTCAAAGAGCCAGAGGCCTGAGGCCCTGCCCCGGCTGGGCATGCGGGGTCGGGTGTATGTGTATATGACACTTGGCCCTCACCTGTGACCCGCCTGCTGGATCTGGCTTCTCCTCTCCAGCCCTATTAAAACCCAGAGCGCGTCCTGACAGCGTTAGAGCGGGGTGCTGAGGGAGGAGCCTCTGGCCAGCTATTAGACAGCACGGAGCAGGGAGCTATCTCAGCAATCCCCTCCCCTCTCCCTGGCCTCCCAGCAGGCAGCCAGGCCTGGCTCCCACTGCCCAGCGAAGTCTGGCAGAGGGGGCTGCCGGCCAACACCTTGGGCACTCAGTGGCCAGGAACTTAAGAGTTTTACAAAGACCTTAGTCATAATTCGTGTTCATTCATTCATTCACTGACTGCCTCCAGAGCCTACCTAGGACATGCCAGGCAGGAGGGACACCATGGCCACTGAGACAGACTCAAGTCCTCCCCTCCCCTCCTCCCCAGCGCAGTCTAGTGAGGGGACAGGCCAGAAATGGGGCAGTTATGGTGCCAGGGACATAAGCCATGTTGAAGGAAACTGGAATAGGCACCTGACCCAGACTGGGGGGCCTCAGAAAGGCTTCCCAGAGGAAAAGTGAGCTGGTCTTGGGCCTGGAAATGAGGTGGTGGTGGCAAAGGAAGGGGGTGCAGGATGGTGTTTCAGGAGAAAGGCTGGGCTAGGAGAGGCTGAGGAGCTAAGGTGCTGTGGTCAAGATTGAGGGGAGCGTTAGGTGTGTGAGAGGTGAGGTGGAGGGCAACAGGTTCCGGCAGGGGTGGTGGCAGGCCATGGGCAGGAAGCTGAGCTTTGTTCAGGGCTGGCTGGGGTCTTGGACAGCTGTAAGCCAGGGTCTGACATGGTCAGATCTGCCTTTTAGGAAGATTTCCCTCCCTCTCCCCTTCTTCCCTTCCCAGACCGAATATTCACGGAGGCTGCAGTAAAAGTGGCAGGGTGTGTGCTTGTCCTGAGCTAGAGAAGGTTTAAAAGATAAAAAGGAGAGAGTCCACCTTCCCTCGATGCACAGCCAGCTGAGTGGGAGAAGGACGCAGCAAGGTTCGCCCCAGCTTCACGAGAACACAACTCATTCTGTCTCAGGAAGGCTTTCCAGAGGAGGTGACCTCTGGGTGGGCCTTAATGGATGAATAGGAGCTTGCAAAGTGGCTATTAAGGTGTATTCAAAGTGTTATTCTCCTTTGGAGAGGTCTGCCTCCAAGCTGGGGATGTGGTGAGGCTGAATGCTTCCAGGTGCTTTTGAGCACTTTGACCCACTTCATCCTTACAATGCTCCTCTGAGGACCCATTTTACAGAAAGGCTGCTTCACTGTAAAGCATATGGCCAAGGATCACACAGCTGGAAAGCAGCAGAGCCGGGATTTGGACCCAGGCATCCAACGACAGCGCCCACACAGACACCCAGGGTGCCCTGCTGACCCCGTGCACAGGAGGGGTCTGTATTGAAAGCCTGCTGTGTTGGGCCCCTGCCAGGCACTGCGGAGGAGGGACCAGAGCACCACCAGCATCCCGGCCCTCCTCCCCCAAGCTGGGTGGACCCTGCGAGACTGTGTGAGGTGTCCAGTGACTCCCCAGTGATCAGTGTTGTGGCCCATCCAGGGGCTCGGCAGCTCCCCAGGAGACCTGAGCAGAATGTAAGTGTCCTGTTTCCCCAGAGCAGGCCTGGAGGTCGGGCGGGCAGGGTAGTGGGGGTGGGAGGCCAGAGCGCCCACCTGTAGGAGCAGTCGCTCCAGAAGGCGGGCAGGGAGAGCCCGCTGGCCTGATTGGCACGGCAGCTTCAATAACAGGACACCTGGCAGCCTCCCGGCTGCTTGTCTCCCCTGGAGAGCAGTGAGGGGAAGTCCATTATCGGGCAAAAAGCAGCTGCTGACGTGCAAATGAAATATAGGTTCAATACCTGTGCCTTTCGACTCACAAATCATGTCCCCAGCCCAAGTGACAGCCGGCACAGATGCCGGCTCAGCTAATGGAATGAGAGGGGACAGACCTCATTCCCCAAATCCCCAGCAAGTCTCCCTGGGGCTCAAGTACCCAAAGGGGAGACCAGGCTCTGGCTCCCTGCTGCCCTCAGCGGGTGACACGCAGATGTGCTTGTGGCTCTTGCACTCACATCACCTGGTGTCCCCAGAGCGGGGAGCAGAGGGGGGAAGGAGCTGCCCCAGCCAGCGGCACTGGACACATCCTGCGGGGGGCCTGGCAAGTCCCGCTTGGGAACTTGGGGGTGGCTCCAGGCTGTTTGCCTTCTAGACTGCAGGTGGCTTGCCACCCCCGAACTCCTCAAAAAAACGAGCACCGAGGGGGTCCGGGAGGAGCTAAACGGCCCACTTCCTGTTCTTGTCCATTTAGCCAGCGTTCGCTCGACTTTTACGAGTGGGCTGGCAGTGAACTCATCCCCGTTACAATGCACTCAGGGACCCTGACAACTAATTTAATTTAAAACAGCCTTGCAATAAAAGCTCAGAACGGAAAATCGCCGAGTCTTGGGGGTTATTTAACAAATTGCCTCACAGATAAATACATTAAAATGATTCTCAAACCAGAGTTGTGTGAAGTTAAAGTAAAATTAAGAAAGTTGAATCAAAATGTAAATTAATGGCGTTGAGATACTGCGTTTGAATTGGCAGGAGTCATGCATGCAAAGGGAGTGTTGGCAAGGGCTCTGCCTTCTGTTCAGGTGACGTGGCGCCTCCAGGCAGTGCCAGAAACCCCTTCCATACCAGGCATTGGGGAGCTGGGGGCAAGGTGGCCCTGACCCCATGCAGCACCCACGTGGCCCACCCTTCCACCTTGGGGGACACTTACACAGACTGGCCCCAGCAGGGACCCTGGCTGGCTTGCTCCCTGCCTCCAGCCCAGCTCCCAGCATGCCCCAGCCATTGCAAAATGGAGGTACCCACCACACCTGTGTTGGCAGGTGGCAGCAAGAAATAAAGAAGCTGGGCATATCAAGGCCTGGCACAGAGTGGGGCCTGCCATAAGCCTGAGGTCCTAGGATGATGATGGTTATCACTTTTGCACCTATTTATTGCTGAATGAATGTCAGAGCAGCCTGCAAAGCTGGCAAGGCCAGCATTCCCATTTGATTAACAAGTAAACTGAGGCCAGGGAGGCAGAGGTGGAAATGGGAAGGGCTCGACACACTGAGGGCTTTTGCCTCAGTCTCTTCCAGCCAGCACGGAGGGTCCTAATTACACTTCTCTGTCTGTGTCTCTCTGTTTCTCTCCCCACTGAGGGCAGAGAAGCCAGGGCTGAGCCGGCTGCCAGCCTGGTGCCAGGATAAGGGGCTCAGATCCCGGCTGCACCCCTGTGGGCATGCTCACCCCCACCATGGGCCTCTGTCCCTGAGCAGCCCTCCCAGCCTGGCCAGGGTCAGCCTCTGGGCTTGGTTGGAGGGGCTGAGAACTGTAGGGGACTTGGTGGGAGATGGGCAACCACGTAACCCCCCTTCCTCCAGGCTGGAGTGGCCCCAGGTGCCGACAGGCAGCGTTGGGAACATTATCTGGAGCTGCCTTTCTTGACAGTACCATGAGCTAATCAGTCTGGGAGGGAAAAGAAGAGGGAATCCCCAGGGGATAGTGGCAGGGAGGGGTGAGGAAGGAGGGAGCCTAGGAGACAGAGCGGGGGGGGGGGGGTTGGGGGGTGTGAGAGAGCCACTCCTCCCCCAGCCTGGGATTGCGGGTGGTCCAGAGAGGTGGAGGGAGGGGGAACAGGAAGGCACAGTGCGTGTGTGTGCGTGTGCGTGTGCGTGCGCGTGTGTGTGTGTTGAGGGTCATGGTGGATGTCTTCACCTGGAATCACAAGCCTATCTGACACTGGAGACAGCTCTGAACTGGGAGGAAAAGGCGCTACCGGGCCTTGCTGAGGGGCAGCCTGTCAGCTGTCCGCGTCTGGTGGGGCGGGAGGCCTCCCTGGACTGAGTAGGGGATGGGTCTCTGGTGAGCAGTCGCTGGAAGCCTGGGTGGGGGGCTCTCCCCGCCCAGGCAATCCTCCCAGATGTGGGGCCTATTGTGGTGGTGGGGGATCAGGGCTGCTGGCTCTGTCCTGCAATGGCTGGACCCTATCCTGGGCAGGGGGGAGGCAGTCACCTCCCCACAGGGACACATGCAGAGTGGGGTGCTCACGTGGGAAGGGGCACAGTGACACCCCGGTCCTGGCCTGGGCAGCTTCATCACCTAAATGCTTCCCCGGGAAACCTCTGTGAGCTGGCAGTGCTGAGGACGCAACAGGCTACTTATTGATGGTCATTAAGTCTTTAGCAAATGGTTTTGGGAGAAAAAAATAGCCACGATGAGGATTCATCTTGGGCGCCCATCCCAGACCTCAGTGGTGAAGGCGTGTGCTTCCCGACCCCTGGCATTGGCTCGGATCCATGTCCCTCTGCAGGAGAGCAGAGCAGGGGGTCCAGTAGACCTGTTGGAAGCTGGGGGCATGGGGGGGGTGATAGTGAGAGGCATCGGCAGGTACTAAGCTCTGCCGTAAGTGCTCCCTGCATCCCAGGCCTCATGGCGGCCTTAAGAAAGAGATGCTATTATTATTATATCCCTTTTACAGATGTGGCAACTGAGGGCCTGAGAGGCCAGGTAGTAGGCCACACAGCTGGTGGGTGACGAAGATGAGAACTGAATTCCTGCTGCACCAAGTGAGGTGACTGAGACCAATGATCAGAGCCCAGCCTGTCCCTGTCCAAGGAGGCCAGGCCCAGTTCTCTGGGGCCCACAGAGCTGCAGCTTAGGGTTAGGACTCTCCCGGCCTTGGGCAAGTTCCTAGCCTTTCTGAGCTTGAATTTCTTCTCCTGTGAAATGCCGGGCTGGGCCTCAGGAGGAAATGTGCGGGAAGTGTTTGGAAAACTACAAAATGCCAGACAACAAGAGGCTGGTGGAAGCAGCCCTACACCGCTCACAGGCGAATGGAGGGCCACCTGAGAGCCAGTGGCAGGTCTAGGGGGATCCAGCCCCACCTGCCACTCAGGGGGAGGGCTCCTGCCCCAGTGGTGGAGAAGGAAACACCATAACTAACCCGGGCGTGCTGGGGCCATGGGGCCACCCAGCTGATCAGGGCAGATTTAGCAGGACTTTGAAAAATAAAAAACGTAAAACAGCAAACCGCTGCCCGCTCCTCCCGCTGCAATAAAAATGGATTTATTTGTTCGTGGAATGAAATTTAATAACTTTGGTGGGAGATGAGGCGTGAACAATAATAGTTTTTTTTGCTCTTCCTCATTTTGGAAGTGGGGAGAGGAGGAAAGAGGAGTGAGGCAGGGGCTCCTATCTGGGACCCTGTTGGGGAAGGGGATGCTCAGGGGTCCACGTCCTCCAGGGGTTAGTTAAGTAAACCAAGGAGGGGCTGTCTCTATTCATTGCTCCCAAGGAACAGTGCGTACAGTTCATCAAACCTTCACATTCCCCTGCTGGCGGTACTCACCCTGCTGTTCTCCCCCTGTGCTCCCCAGTGGGACACCGGGCCTTTGCCCTGCTGGACCTTCTGCCTGGGGTGCCTTTCTGCCCTCGTCAAAAGTCCACTCATCCCTAGGAGGCCCCTCAAACAAACCCTCCTCCCAGGCTCCCTTGGTGCCCCCAGTCGGAAGCAGCCTTCGAGCCCTCCTGACCTCCGTCAGCACCAGCCCTCACAGGGAACCCACCTCGATTTCCACCCAGTGTGGGGCTGTGTGGGGGCCCAGGATTCCCTGGCACAGAACAGCTATCTGGCAATATGTGTTGAATGAATGCGTGAGTGAAGGTCATGGACAGAGACCCAGTGCTTACCTTTCCCTGTAACCTGGTATGGCCGGGACCCAGCTGAGGCCAAGGATGGAGTCCCTTTGCCAGCTTCCCAGGTGGCCACTGCTCCTGGACTGGGCTGGGACCAACCTGGGGCCTTTCCCAGACCTGGGGGCCTGCTCTGGGAAACTCCTACTCCTTCAGGTACAGCTTGTGTTGCTTCACCTCTCTGGGCCTCAGTTTCCCCATTTGTGAAGTGGTTGTGGGGTCTCTAAGAGACAGGGGCCCTTTGTCAAGCAGGAGGCCCTTTGTCAGGCATGGAGGAGACTGGGCCTGTGGGACCCAAGACTGTGGGGGACACAGACCTTTAGGACCCAGGGCTGGGAGTGGCAGGACGCCTTGGAGGGGGCTGAAAGGACCCCCACCACCTGCCCAGTGGGACTTACAGGTCCAGGCTCCACAGCCTGGAGAGGCCTGAGCGGCCGAGGGGAACGAGCTGGCTCTTGGGCTATGCCGGTAGGTCGATAACAAAACAAACGCACTATTGACCGGCCTCGCACTAAATCCTCCCGGCAGACAAGATGATGTGAGCCCGAATCGACTGCTGAACTCATAACCCGGCGGCCCTGCTCCACCAGCAGCCAGGGAGGGCGCAGGCAGGGTGGAGGCTGGGGCCTGGGGGAGGCAGTGGGGGCAGAGTGCAGGGCTTCACTTCATCCTTCTACTGCCCTGGCATGGAGGGCCCGGTCGTGACCCCATTGCTGGGCCAGGCCCCAGGGAGGCAGGCGGAGTGGGTAGGTCCAGGCGGAGCCCTTTGGGGGCTGCCTCAGGAGGATGCTTTGGAAGCCAAAAGTGCAGGCTTCCCAGAAGCTAAAATTAGGAGGTCAGCTGATCTAGTTCTTTTGTCTTTAATTAAAATAATTACGTAACATTAGATAAACACAAAAAATACATGTGGCATCTCTGTAAGTCACGAAGCATAATATAAACCGCACGCTTGGAATCCGCCATGCAAATTAAACCCAGCGGGTAAATGCCCACACTGCTGGGTTAAAACGCCGCTGCGCCGCTTCCTGCTGCGTGGCCTGGACACGCTGCTTCACCTCTTTGTACCCTGGTCTCCACAACCAGAAGATGGTGATAATAAAGAGCAGCCCCACCCCGGTTATAGCGTTGTTCTGAGATGAAATGTGTTAGGATTTCTAAAGCCCTAGGAGCACAGGAAGAGGTAACTGCCCTTGGACTCTGGGGTTTTCTTCTTCCTTGCTTCCTGTTGTAGACACCTCATCTGTTCCAACTGCCCCATTTCGTGAGGGGTCTTATGGCCCAGAGGGGGCAGACCCCTACCTGCAGTCACCCCGAGGCAGACCCAGCTGCAGATGCTCAGGATGCCGGGCCACAGGCAGGGAGCCTGAGGAGGGGGCCAGAGACCCCCACTTCAAGGTTCTGAGGGCCATGGGGCACCATGCACAGACCTCCAGGGCCGCCTGATGCTGGGCACCTGCTGTGTACTGATGGTGTCCGGTTGTGACCAACATGCCAAGGTCCCTGCTGCCCCCACGTCCAACCTCACTCCTTTCTGAGGCAGCCAACACCAGACCTAGGGTCCCAGATGTCTGCCTTTGAACCCCATTTGCCACTTTCTGGCTTCTGCTCTGGCCAGGTGACTTAGCCACCCAGAGCCTCAGTTTGGGCATCTGTAAGACGGACAGGATGAAACCAGGAAGTTTGGGGAAGGACTAACTGAGGTCACATGTGGCACCTGTTAACTTATTACTTCAAAATTCATGCCAGTCCCCTGCCGTGCCGAGGCCACCCAGCTCTGGCCCACGTTCAGGAGGCGCAGCCCGTAGACGGCACTGGGGGTGCACATCTGCGGCTGGGCTGTGAGCCTGTGTGGTCTGGCGCGTCAGATGGTGTGTGAGTGCGCGTGGGTTCTCGCCTCCTAAACACACTCCTCAGGGAGTAAAAGCTGGGCTTCTGCAGGGTAAACACTGCAGCCTCCCGCGGAGAAGCCGGCGTCCAGCCCTGCGCTTGGGGCGGGGAGGCCCCGCAGCCCTGGGAACCTTGCAGGGGCCAGAGCCGCAGCTGGGTCTCTGGGCTCTGGGGCTGGAGGCCTGGCTGGACTGAGAGCACACGGGAGAGAGGCTGGCCCTGGTCACTGGGGGTGCCGTGGAGGCCCAGGCACGAGGGAGAGGGAGGCCTCTTGCCAGCCAGCCATGTTCCCAGCCGTGAGTGACCTGTCAGCCCAGCCAGCCAGAGGGATGGTGGGGGATACCCCCTCTTCACTCCAGTCCTGCCTTCCTCCAAGGAAGGGTCACCTAGAATGTCACAACTAGACATGAGGCTGGCTCAGGGCAATGGTCTCCTTTTATGATGGGGAAACTGAGGCACAGAGAAAGGCAGGGCTTCCCCAAGGCCCCAGAATCCTATTTGTGGGGTTCTTCCCTCTCTCTGCCAAGGGGTAAGGCTTATGAGGGAGGTTCCTTCACCTTTTCTACCGCCCAGATTCCTATGGATCCCAACACCCCAGCTCTAGGAGAACTCTCCTGACGCCCGCCCTCTCACCTCTGAGGATTGTAATTACAACTTTCTGGGCTGAGCCCTATTGTGTGCCACCCCTTCACCGGCCCCGCTGCACACACAGGATCCCACGTGACTCTCAGAGCAACGCTGGGAGGGAGGACTCGTCTTTGTGTTATAGAGGAAAGGAGCTCAGGGAGGTTGAGTTTCTGGTCCAAGGTCACATAGCAAATAAGGAGTGGACAAGCAGTCTACCTCTGTGCCCTCAGCCTCCCTCTCTGCATGGCCTTTATTATAGCCCTTCTCCCATCGCTGTGTGATGGCCTGCACTCTTCCAGCGCATCCCGGATAGTCAGATCCCCTTTCTCCAAGGAGCCACATACCATTCAACTGTGCTCTGGGCCCCTGAGTGGCTGCCCGGAGGCCTGAGGTGACTGGACTCAGTGCTTCATTTGCAAGAAGCAGGTTATCAAATCAAATCACTCCCAAGTTCCTGGAGCTCGGGGTGGGGAAGGCTCTGGTTGCCCCAGTGGTCTCCAGCCTCACTCTGGGATCCTGAGTGAGGGGTCTCACTTTCCATCTGGTAGCCTCCTGTTCAGTCAAGGAGATGCCACCCAGAGGCCGAAGGGGTTACTTCCCTGTCAAGTCAGCTGGCCTTCTGACTTCCCCAGGGCTGAAAAGGGAGGTCTGGGATCTAAGATCCTGCCCCGGCCCCCTGCAGGACAGAGGAAGGGGATAGGCACTGGGGGATCTCGTCCTTGAGGAGGCCTGGTCTCCGCTATGACCCCAGGAAGGACTTTATCCTCTCTGG
Organism: Camelus dromedarius; assembly: GCF_036321535.1. Classification (NCBI taxonomy): domain Eukaryota; kingdom Metazoa; phylum Chordata; class Mammalia; order Artiodactyla; family Camelidae; genus Camelus; species Camelus dromedarius. The sequence goes on along the minus strand of NC_087447.1, from coordinate 7,719,702 downwards.
GTTGCTTTCTTTTACTGAGAAGACGGGAGGTGAGGCTGACCCCGGGGGACTCTCTGTGGGAATTCTGGGACACATTTAGACAGGCTGGGACCTGCCTGGCCAGCCCCTGGCCCCGCCTTCCTAATGAGCCCCCATCACCCCATCTGGATAGAACTGGCCCTGTGGGGTGACCCTCGTGGCTCTGAACCATTCCCTGGGCACCATCTAAAGCCTGGCATCTAAATCCTTCACTTCTTTGAATCTTCATCATAATCCACTATTATTCCTGTTTTACAGAGGGGGAAACTGAGGCTCAGAGAGACTAAGTAACTTGCCCAAAGCCACCCAGCTGATAGGTGGCACAGTCTCAAGGCAAGGCTCAGGCAGAGATAGATGGATCATCTGGCCCCGCTGCCCCCTCCCTTCGGTGGCTAGATTCCTGTCCCATTCCATCCTCATTTGAAGTGACAATCTACCCAGCTCCTAAGGAAAGGGAAGGGGAGACACCCTGGACCTGGCTCTGGGGTGAAGGGAAGCCAGAGGTCCTGCTCCACACTGTTCTCACTCCCTTCTGCTGCCCCCTCCCTGGCGCCCCTACCCCACAGCCAGAGGCATCTCCCTAAAACACAGGCTGACCCTGCCAGTCACCTGCCCAGCCCTGGGGCCCTGGTGAGACCACAGAGGGCCTCCACCTCTGGCCCCAGCGACCTTCCCAGCTCCCCGCTACCCCATCCCCATCACCCCTTCCCCTGTCTCCTGTCCCTCCTCAGATAAGCCCTGCCCCATGCTCCCTGCCCCACTTCATTTCACCCTGCAGGCTTCTACTTCCTAAGCAAGGCCCTCTGACCCTTCTTCAGGGACCCCACCCCCGGACTGAGATGCCCCTGACCTCCCACCTCCTGGGCCAAAGACGCCCCTCACTGCACCCTGGTTCAGCAGCTCCAAGGGCAGGACAGGTCTGGGGGCTCCCCGGGTATCCAGAGCAGCCTAGTGCTCTGATCCCTGATCCGTCTCCAGCGCCCAGAGCAGTGCCTGGCATATCACAGGCTGGCCTTATGCTCTGGGCGAATGAATGAACAAATGTCCTGTGTGGGCAATTGGGATCTAGAGATGGCTGACTTTTATGTCACCGCTCTAAGTGCTCAGCCAGGGTCAGTTCATTTAATCCTCACAACAGCCTTATGTGGTGGACACCACTATCTCCATTTTCCAGAGGAGGAAGCTGAGGCACAGGGAGGGAAGTGAAATCACTCAAGGTCACACAGCCAGGGAAACATGGGCCCTCGCTGTCTTCAGGAGCTGGAGGTCTGGTCCAGGCAAACACTGAGATGACTTGGGTGGTCTGTGGCACCAGAGCAGAGGGTGTGACAGCTGCCCCAGCAAGAGAGGGGGCAGGACCCAGGGGACTAGGCAGCCAGGATGGCACAAATACCTGTTGGCCACTCCCCATTTAGCAGTTGTACTGGCTCAGGCAGGGAGGTGAAGAGAGACTTCACTCAAGGAAATAAAGTCACCAAATTTAGCAAATAAAAATACCCAATGTTCATATATCCAGAGAAAACTCTAAAATCAGAAAGATACACACACCCCAATGTTCATAGCAGCACTATTTACAATAGCTAAGACATAGAAGCAACCTAAATATCCATCAACAGATGAATGGATAAAGAAGATGTGATATATATGCATGTGTGTGTGTGTATATATACATATATATACACATACATACATACACACAATGGAATACTACTCAGCCATTAAAAATGAAATAATGCTATTTGCAGCAACATGGATGGATCTAGAGATTATCATACTAAGTGAAGTCAGACAGAGAAAGACAAATATCATATGATAGCACTTCAATGTGGAATCTAAAAAAAATGACATGAACTTATTTACAAAACAGAAACAAACTCACAGACATAGAAATCAAACTTATGGTTACCAAAGGGGGAAGGTGAGGGAGGGATAAATTAAGAGTTTGGGATTTGCAGATACAAACTACTATGTATAAAATAGATAAACAAAGTCCTACTGTATAGCACAGGGAATGATATTCAATATCTTGAATATAACCTATAATGAAAAAATATGAAAAGGAATATATATATGTATAGCTGAATCACTATGCTGTACACCAGAAACTAAGACAACATTGTAAATCAACTAGACTTCAACTAAAATGAAAAAGAAAGAAAAAAATACCAGATGCGCGATTAAACTTGAATTTCTGAGAAGTAACCGATAATTTCTGTAGTATTAAGTAAACCCCAGGTGATCTTTGGGACTTATTTATACCAAAAAAAGTATTTGTTGTTTGTTTGAAATATACATTTAAGTGGGTTCCTATATTTTATCTGTCAGCCTACAAAGAAGAGGTAGAAAGGAGCTAGGCTGTAATGTGAGATTACAGCCCATTTTCTAGATGGGGAAACTGAGGTCTAGAGCAGGCAGGGCCTTGTGACTGACAGAGCCAAGATGGGGCCCAAGCTCTGGACTCCAAGCCCTCCTACTCAGTGGACTGCCCCAGGAGGCCAGGCTGGTGACCCCACCCCCACATCTCGGCTGAGCTGCCCGGTGCCCCTCTCAGGTGCCTGCTGCAATCCACAGACCACACCGCCAGAGGTTCTCCTCTCCAACCTCCCCCTCCACCATCCCTCTCCTTCTCAAACGCCCACCCTCACTCATCTCCTTGGCTTGGGGCTAAGACTTCCTCACGTGGAAGGGATCTGCATGGAGTGAATTTTCACAGCTGGGTTATCACCTCCTAAAAATAGGGCCGAGTGATGGATGGGAGCTGTCGCCAGGCCCTCCAGCCATGGGGAGCAGTGGTGGGAGTGAGGGAGGGGAATGGGGACCAGTGAGGGGTCCACAGACCCCAGCCAGTGCTCTCAACCTCGGGGTGCCTCCCCAGCCCTGGGTGGGCTTGAACCCCCTCTCATTGATGAGGGGGAAGTTGCTCTGCACCAGAGGTCTTCAGAGCTGGGTCTGAGCCTCTGGGAGGAGCAGCCCTGACAGGTACCAGCCACACCAGGCCAAGTAATTCATCTGCCCAACAGGTGCTGCCCCCCACCTGCCGGCAGCTGGAAGTATCTGTATCAGGTGGGGTTGGGGCCAGGCCTCAGGCAGGGGTGTCTGGGAATCAGAGACCCTGTGACAAGGCCGCCCTGCTGTCTCCCTCTCCCTACCTGAGCCCCATTCTCAATTTTGTCTTTTAGCTTCTTGGTTTTTAAACACCCATCAGCCCGGCCTCAGGATTCAGGTGCTGATGGGCATTTGTGGAGACATGGCTGGGATGGTGGGGGACACGGGGTCTCCTTGGCCCCAACACACATGCTCAGCCCAGACACTCAGGACACACTGATGGGCATACACAGACTCACAGACAGACACTGGGCGTGCACACACCCACCTCTTCCCCTTGGTCTCTGGAGGCACTAACATGGGGTAGGGTCCAGCTGGTGTCACTGCCCATTGCGGCACAGTCACCTAGCACTGCGCTGACATGGTCGAGGATCCCCTGACCCACAGCTGGTCTGGGCCTCTGGCCGACTGGGAAGGCTGCTGCTTGGCCACTTGGGCCAATAGCCTCCCATGGTGATGGGGGTGCTTCAGGAGACCATTCTGGCCCAGCCTGGCCTCCTTCCCCAAGTCTCTCTTCAGCCAGGGCCCCAGGGGCTCTCCCCACACCTGGGACCTGGGGTCTGGGAGTGGCCTGCCTCTTCCAGTCTTTTTCTCTGTCCACAAGTGTGTATGGGGTGCCCCCTGACTATGGGTGCTGGCGACAGCCCTGCCCTTCCTTCCTGGTCCCGAACCCCCTGCCCAGCCCCGAGAAGCTGGAAGAACAGCCTGTGCCCCTTGCTCAGAAAGATGTTTCCCCCGCCAGGACAGAGATAGGCATGCTCGCCTTATGCACAGGTGGGAGCTGTGAGACCCCTGCTCTGGCCTCTTCTCCAGCCTGAAGCCTCCGCCCAGTCCCATCTGTGTCCATCCGTCGATGCTCTCAGCGGGCGAGGCGGCCTCGGAGCTGCGATATTAAATGCAGCTGCACCGAAACATGGCCTCAATCCAATTACACCAGGAAACAAGACGAGCCGCTTAGGCTAATCTGGTTATTCTGCCCTGGCCTCCCTCGGCAGCCTCGAAGGGATGCCCAGGATGGGCAGCCGTCTGGATGGGCAGTGGTGTGAATGCCGCCCTGTGCCCTGCGGGGTCCCACTGGGTGGCCGCAGGACGGGCTGCCCATCTCCCAGGTGATGTGCCAGCGCACTTGGCTCCTGCTGGCTGGGAAGCGACGGGGCTGCGGAGAAGCTTCTTCGCTCGCAGCCCACAGCTAGGCGGGCAGGAGAGTCCTTCACTAATCATCCTGTAAATATTCACTGAGCACGAAGCTTCCAGGTGCCTAGGGCCTGATCTGAGTAGTGGGTGAAGGGACAGTGGGTCTCTGCCCTCTGGGAGGTATCCGAGCTGGGGATACAGGACACAAATAAACCCAAAAGATGGTTTCAGACTGGGTGATGGAAGGGAGGAAGGCCCTGAGGAGGAGGAGGAGGAGACGCTGGAGCAGAGGCTGGTGGAGGGAACAGCAAGAGCTGGGGATCGGGAGGGATGGGGCAGGTTCCAGGATGTAAAGGAAGACGGTATGTCTTAGGGTGGTGAGTAGGGGAGGTGGGGGCCTTGTGGACCCTGGTGAAGAACTCAGATTTGTTCTAAGTGGGGAGCTGCTATGGGATTTAGGTTCCCAGGGGCTCACTCTAGCTGCCAGGTGGACAGGCCACAGTGCGGGGTTGGGAGAGACCATCCTGGGCTCCAAGCAGAGGCAGTGCTTAGGGCAGGGAGGGAGACAGACATCGGATGGACTGGAGAGAAGTGGTGGAATTCAGTCGGTTCTGAAAGGACTTGCTGACAACTGTGTAGGGGGTCAGGGGGTCCAGGGAGGCCCTGTGGCCTCTCCTGCTCCGCCCAAATAGCCACCCACGTGGTGCTTCATGATCACAGGGGCTCTCTCACCTTTGCTTATGCTCCCCAGTGCCGTGGATGCCTCTGGGAATTAGATAGACCGGGGTCTGCCCTTCGAGAGGTTATAGTCAAAGTGAGAGACATTGCAGGAGGGAAGGGGTAGCTATGAGGGGATGTACAGGGAGCAGTGGGTGTCACAGCCAAGATCCAAGGGCTAAGCAAGAGGCAGGCAGGGTAGGTGGAGGGAGTCAGGCATGAGAAGAGTGTCCCACACAGAGGGACCAGCGAGTGCAAAGGCCGGGTGGTGGGAGAAATCAGCTGTCATGAACCAGAGAGCAGTCCAGAGAGATGGAGGGCTCTGGGGTGAGAGATGGGCTGGACAGAGAGGCAGGGTTGGGGCCCAGAGGCTGGACAAAGCCAAGGCTCCTGGAGGAAAGGGATAGGCGGAGTGGGTGGCCTGGTCACAGGCAGGACTGAGCAGTAGATGATGGGGGTGGGGCAGAAATGTGGAGTGGGGTGAGGAAGAAGGCACTTCTATCTGGAGGTGTAGCCAGGTCTGGAGGAGCACTCGGGCCCAAGGAAGGAGCAATAGGGAGCCAGTGAAAGTTCTTGAGGGGGGGGGAAGTTTTAGCTCAGTGGTAGGGCACCTGCTTAGCATGCAGGAGGTCCTAGGTTCAATCCCCAGTACCTCCATTAAGAAATAAATACATAAGTAAGCCTAATTACTTCCCCCCAAAAAAACAATAAAAAAAATTTAAATCAAGTTCTTGAGTGAGGGAGTAGTGAGATTAAAGCTTGTCTTCAGTCATGAAAGAGGGAAGCAAGACTGTATCACGGGAAATGCTAAAATGACCTGGGTTCCAACCTCCGCTGAGTTATTTGTTCACTTGAGACTTCCTTTCCCTGAGCCTGGGTTTTTCTTCTTTATAAGCTTAGTTCAAACTCACTTAAAAAAAATTCACATGAGATAAAATTCTTCTAAAGTGTAGACTTCAGTGTTTTTTTTTCATACATTTGCAAAGTTGTGCAATCATTGCTTCTAATTCCAGAACATTTTCATCACTCCAAAAAGAAGCCTTAGGTTTGTCATCTGTAAAACGGGGACACAAATGGGCCCCTGAGTCACAGGGAGGTGGTGAGGGTTGAACAGGAGACTCCCTGTACACTGGTGTCTTTGACAAAGGAGGGTTACATTTATGATGCAGAACAGAGCCCTTTCCCATGTCCCCGTTTCACCCTTCCCTGTAGAACTTCCCTCCTCCATGTGCCCACTGCACAGACCCAGACTACTGAGGACCATTCAGAACCGGGAGTGAGCAAAGAGGGAGCAGGAGAGGTGGAGGAAGCCTCCAGGGGGGTTCTAGAATTTGAGGGGATTCCCGACTCTCCTGAGGTCCCAACCCTGACATTAGCAGAGTGTATTTAATGAAGGGACCCTCTGCCATCTTCCCCTGAAGGCCTATACTTTGTAATTCTTTTAAAATCAGTTACCATGAGTTTATCATGGTACCAGTTATCAAGTTACCAGTTTATCTGGAGTTTATCCCAGCACACTTGAAGCACCCTGGCACCGCGGTCCTGGAGCCTGGAGGTTCAGGATGTGGAGTGTGTCTGGTGTTCAATCTGGCCTCATAAATGCTTCTCCACTTGAACCCAACAGGTGAAGGGGTGGCTGAAGCCTGTTCCTACGGGCAGTGGGCCGCCCTGCCTCCCCACCCTGGAGGTCCCGCGCTGAGCTGGGCAGCCACCTGCTTCTTCCCACCTGCTTCCTTTGAGAGCAGCTGAGAAACCAGGGAGAGGGTGGGGTCCATTCTCCCAACTCACAGACATGATGAATAAAGCCAGGGTTCCAGGGGCCACTGGGTGGCGGAGCTGGGGGTTCAGCGGAGGAGGGTTCTGCTCCGGATCCCCTGGGCTCTCTCCTGGCTGCTGCTTACCACCTGGTGTTTCTAATGGGTGTGTAGTCCCCACGGCTGTGTCAACAAACTGACCATTCGCAGAATAGGCAGCTGCCTCCCAGGACAGGGTCACAAAGTGAGTGAGCTCCGGCATCCCAGACTGGGCCAGAGGGGCTCTCCTGCTCTGTGTGCCCCTAGGGCAGCCTGGCCGGCCTGTGGAGCAGGGGAGCTCTGTCCAGTTTCCTAGGCCCCTCCTGGCTGCTAGGCCTAGAGCTCCCCCCACCACCCTGGGCTTTGGGAGGAGAAGGATTTCGGGGAATTTGTAGAAGACAGGATGGGGGGCCCAGAGCAGCTGATGGCTGGGAAGCCAGGCCACACTCAGGGCAGGCTGGGAATTCTGGCTGGAGGAGGTGATGGTGATGGTGAGGGGGTTGGGGGAAGTTGGGGACTGGGCCAAGGGACTGAAGGTCAGGTCGGGACCAAGAGCAAGTTGTGGGAGGTGGACCAAGGCTATGGGAGTCAGAGCTCAAGGCTGAAGTAGGGTTCAGATCTGGGGTGAGGCTCAAGGGCCAGGAGTTGATGACCCCACCTTCAGATATACACACAAGGTAGGAGGGTGGGGTCCCCAGCCTGGAACCCCAAACCTCTACTCTTCTCCACCCTGCAGGCTCTAGGCACCCCAAGAGGGGCAGGCGGGGTGCTGAGGTGTCACCCAAAGGGGTTCCCCTCTGAGAGGAATCTGGGGAGAATTCCTGGACCTTGGCATTCATGAAGGTTGAGACGCCTTCCCCAGGCCACTTTCCCACAGCTCAGATTTCGACAGAACCTGGAAGGCCCCAGGATTCGGGGATGGGCTGTGTTGGCCCTGCCCCCCAGCTCTTCCATCCCCATCTGTGCCACCCTGACTTCTTCCTCCATCTTCTCTTCTAACTGTGAAAGTGCCCAAGAGCTGTTTGCATGTCCCATGTGCCGAGCGCCCTCTGGGTCTCCATTTCATCCTGTTAACAGCTGGGCATTATGATCCCCATTTTACAGGTGAGGAAACTGAGGCTCAGAGAGGTGAAGTGGCTCCACAGCAAAAATAAGTAAATAAAGAGCAGGATTTTAACCCAAGTCTGCTTCAGAGCCTGGGTTTTTCCCACCCCACCCACTCCCTCCTCTTGATCCTCTCGTATTAGGTTGTATTTCTGTAAGCTGCTGCAAATCCCTTAGGACGAGATGGGAATAAATAAATAAATACATAAGTAAATAATGAGAGGCTGCAGTGAGATGCTGAGACCGGGTCAGAGCTGGGAGTGGGGCACGGGACAGGACTATTTCTGAGTGTGTGTGTGTCTGTGTGTGTGTCTCTGTGTCCCCTGAGGTGCCCCAGCCCCAAGGCTGGGTCTCCTAAGGTCAAGGGTGAATTGGGGCTGACTTGCAGCACCCACTGAGGGGGTGGGGATGGGCACCAGCCCCGGGAGTGTGCTGGGTGCGTTGGAAGGGGCATGCATGTGTGGGGTTTGGGAGACTCGGCAGCAGAAGCAGCAGCATCTGGCTCCTCACCACGCTGCTCACTTCTTAGAGCCAAGTCCCTGCCGCTCTTGTTATAATGCAAATACGTTGACATGTTAATCCCTGCACCCTCGGGAGCACACTGGGAGGATTAGCCCAGCAACTGCAAGGGACAGAGCTGAGTCCCCAAGCAGGACGCAGGGCCCTCCAGCCCAGATTGGAGCAGAGGGTGGGAATGGCTGGTGTAGCTGGGGGAGGCTAAGCCCAGGCTCCCAGATCCCCAGGTGTCTGAAAGAAGGACCCTGGATTCCTGGGAGGGCTAAAGGGTAAAAGAAACCCCCAAGGGGGCCCTGTACCCCCTCAACACCTTGGCCCCAGCTCTGTGTGTGAGGGTGCTGGGCAGCCCGGGCTAAGGTCCAGCGTTGGTCAGGAGCTGGCAGACACCCAGTCTTCAGTGCAGACCCCCAGGCCCTGCTGTGGGGTGCTGTGAAGGGCTTCATTGCACAACTGGAGAAGAAAGGTGCCGGGTTCAGGCCCAACCTTTCCAGGTCCCTCAGGAGGCCAGGATGGTGGCATCGGAAGCTTGTCCCTCCCATCACGCATGCATGTGTGAGTTTGTGCAGACGTGAGCGGGTGCATGTAGGAGGGTGTGTGCACGCACTCCTGCTTTGTGCAATCCTGGATTATTGCAGCCTCCCCTCTTGTCAGCCTCCTCCCCAGGCCCAGGCAGAGCAATGACAGGGGCTCAGCCTCGGAAGGTGACATGGCTATTTCCAGGCCTGGATTCCTGCCAGCGCAGCAGAGCATGCGAGATTGTGTGTGTGTGTGAGAGAGAGAGAGTTCCAGAGAGGGGGTGCTCCTGTCCCCCAGCTGCACAGAGTCGCCCTCCCACCTTGCCTCTCCCCAGCCTGAGCCGGCCCAGCTCTCCCTCCTTGCACCATAACCCCCAACCTTAGACAGGACCTGGGAGGCAGCAGAGAAATTGCAGGGGGCAGTCTCTTCACTTCTCTGAGCCTCACTTTCCTTATATGTAAAATGGGTGGGCAGTTCCCACTCAAGAAAGCACCTAAGAGGGTCCTGAGGCATGGCAGAGGGGTGAGAATGGTGACAGGGCCACTCCAGCAGGGGGTCAGCCGGGAGTGAGCAGGGCTGTGCACGGGGCCTATGTGCTTGTGCTGCCTCAGCTCAGCCTTGGCCTCCATGCCCTGTACCTTGGGGACCCCAGCATTGTTCCTTATCCAGTCAGACTCAGCGAACCCAAAGCAGCACCCCCAAGTCCAAAGAGGTGACGTCCTGGCCCCGGTGGGGAGCAAGACCACAAGATTCTTAGAAAGTCAAAGACCCTCCTTGGCTCTGCAAACCCCCTGCTCCTCCACCTTGCAGCCTGGGCGCTGCCTTGTGACAGTGAGGGGAGACCCCATGCAGGGCCATAGTTACATTAGTACATCAGCTAATAACAACAGGTCCTATTTTACAGACTGTCCCATTTTACAGATGAGGAAACAGACTCCAGGAGGTTGAGTCACTTGCATAAGATCTAGCATGTTTGGGATTCTAGCCCAGACAGTTGGGGCCTAGGGAGGATCAGGGTGCGGGCATAAGACAGGGCTTGGGGACAGAGGGCAGCTGGGTGAGACACATTGGAGTGGTGAGATGAGTTGTCCAGGGTCACCTCCCGCAGCAAGGGGGCTGGTGGGCTTGGCTAGGCCCCTCTGGAGGCAGGTTGTCCCTGGGCCCTGAGGGAGGCCCTGGGGGGGGCCCTGAGGGAGGCCCTGGGGGAGGCAGTTCCCACCCAAAGCCCAGTCTGTCCTGTTCAATTTTGAGCTGAAGTGCAAACAAGGCTCAGTGCAAGCTGCTCCTGCCCCAAATCAAATTCGGTGCTGTGATTTCTCTGCGGGCGGCGGCCTGCCTTCCGGGGAGGGAGTGCGGGGGAGGCTGGCATGGCGGGGTTTGTGGGGTGGCCAGGCCCAACCCCAGGGCTGGCGGGCGGGAGCCATTTGTCTGAGGCAGCCAGCTCGGCTGGCCGGGATCTTCCACCCAAATTAAATTTTAACCCAGCTCATAAATCTTTCAAGTCCATCCCCTGCCACCTGCCAGGTCCGCCACAAGCCGGCACAGGGACAGCCTCGTCCGATGCTCCATGTGGCTGTGGGGCAGCGGGGTCTGCCTGCCTTGGGGAGAAGGGACCCTGAGGTTGGCCATGGGTCCAGCCTGGCTTCCCCAGGCAGAAGCTTGGTGTCATCGGCTGGGGGTCCTAAAGGCCTGGGCCAGGGTTCCAGTGGGGCTGTGGGTAGGAGCTGTCAGAAAGGCCCGGGTTCAAATCAAAGCTCCACCTCCTCCCGACAGGCCCACTGAGCTGGGTTTCCTAACTCTTCTGGGCCTCAGTTTGCTCAGCTGTGCAGTGAGGGGGAATCATAGCGTTCCCTGGAGGATGTGGGGGGGATGAGGAAGGGGATGTAGATAATGCCCTGGGGGCCACACGAGTGTGCTCTCCTGGAGGCCACCACAAACCCGCGCTGTCAGAAAGGTGGGCTGGGTGCCCCTTCCTGTCCCCACAGCGCTTACCCCAGCAGATAGTGAGTGGCCTTGTGGCTGAAGGGGAGGAGCAGTCTGGGAAGCCCACAGGCCTCCTTCCTTTGCCCCCTCCCCCCAGAGCACTGGGGGCTGCACCCTGGGGTGTGACAGGAGCCCCAGGGCTGCGATGGGGAGGGAAGGGGGACGGACTCAGCCACCCTGCCCAAGACCTTCTGTGCAGGACCAAAGAAGTCTTCCCTCAGCTGCTTATTTGCCATTTTATGGTGGCCACACGAACTGAAGTGCCAGCCCCACCTCAGGGGATAGACCATTCCTGGGCAGGGTGGGGGTGGGGCAGATCTCCCCTCCCCCAGCTTTCTACTCTCAAGTCCGAGCCTGCCCCTCCCTCTCTGCCCTCCCCTGGTCAACTCACTGCCTTCAGGGTGAAGTACAGACCCCTTCCCCACGAGCCCCCAGCTGACTGACCAGCTCCTGACCCCCGCCCACTGTGGGCTTCTCTCAGAAACTCCCAGAGCCAGCCTTCTCCCTGCCAGCTGACCCTGGCTCACACTACTCGTATCATATCATACATGTTGGATCATGTTTAGGGAAGAAAGGGAGGAGAGGAGGAAGGAGGGAGGGTTATCGTGCCCACAGGTGGCAGCATTCGGGGGTCTGTGACTTGCCCAGGTCCCCAGAGAGTCGCTGGCAGAGCCACACTGAGTGAGAATCTAACTTCATCCTCCATCCTTGCCCTGTGACCTCCGCAAGCCACCTAGAAACGGTGGCAGGAGGGAGCCTGCCAGCCCTTCCCGACCTGGCAGAGCTGATGCTGTCCTCTGTCCAAAATGGCAGGGTTACAGAGAGAAAAACCAGAGAAGCCTTTTCCACATGGAGACCCTGTCCCTGGCCCCCCACATCTGGCTGATGGCGCTGGAACACATGGGGTCCTGACGTTTGTAGGGTACCTGGCTCCCCACCCTTCACGATCTCCAGGTACTTGGCCCACCCTGCTCTGCTGGCCTTTTCTCACAGCGGCCCCTCAGCCACCTCCCACCTGATCTGCGCTCCAAGATGCATGTTTGTCCTGCCTAGTGGTGCACAATTAACATCCCCACCAGTAAACAATGCGGGGCCATATTTCACCCACACCCAAACGTGGACCACAAAAGCATGAAAATAAGCCGATGGCGCAGTCAAGTGAGGCCTGAAATTTGCGGGTCTGGAAGAGCGCACCTGCGCTGGCCCAGAAGCCCGTGCCTACCGTCCTCCTGCTCCGCCAGGGCCCCAGCCCTACCTCAGTGCCCAGAACTGGCCCCTCTGGAAGGCTCCCAGGACACAAAGAGGGAAATAACCCGGCTGCAGGCGCTGTCCCCTCCAAGAGCAGGCCAGACAGGGGCTCCTGCTTCTGCTGCCAGGGAGGGGGTGTGAGGGCAGATCAGGGCAGGGGAGCCACCCCTTGGTGGGCTCACCTCCCAGACCTTCCTCTGCTGCCACACCTGCTCCGCCCTCCCAAGCTGCAATCCAAGCCCCTTGCTCAGAGGAACAGGAGAACCTAGGCCAGGGCAGGGGCCCCTGCTGTGTGTCTGGCTCCCACCAAGCAGGTTGTGTTCTCTGGGCTCTAGAATGGGCAGGGTCAGGTGGGGCACACCCCTCACCATTGCCACCCCTTGATGGAGCTCTGGGCTAGAAGGAAGGGACCCAGGTCCCAGGTGCCCCAAGGTGATGGTGGCCCGTGGAATGTGCAAAGCTGGAGCCAGCATCCTGCCAGCCTCACTCCCCGCAGCCTGGATCTGGGTGGCTGGATGGCTGGATGCCTGGCCCAGCAAGGACATCTCTGCACTATGGGGTCCACTGACCATTTTCCTTGCCCTAGAGGGCAGGTGGTGGCTTAGCTTCCCTTAGTCTCTGGGATAAGGGAGAGGTCTGGATTGTGTCGGGGGGGAGCCCAGGCCTCCTCAGCTGTTTGAGGGCCCAGGGAGGACTCTGCCTTAGTCACCCAGCCCAGCATGGCTAGACAGACAGGTCCCCGCATCGGCACTGCCCCCATCACCACCTGTCTGCCTCTCCTGGCCTCCTTGTCTGGTTCCTCCCATAGACACTTGGACCCCCATGAGTCTCCTGCCCCCACCTAAGGGTCCCTGGGGACTCTTGTTACTCAGAACGTGCTTGCAAAAATAAAGTTGAGCCACCTGGGGACTCCTCCAGGTGAGTCGATTAAAGCCGCTGCATCCCCAGGGGAGAGACCAGGCAGGCGCCCTGGGAGCCGTAAGCAGGAGATGCAGGGGCCTGCACATCAGGAGGTTCCGCTACCAGGCAGGGCTGGGGAGGGGTGGCAGAGACTTGGAGGCAGGGAGACCAGGTTCAGCTCCAGCTCTGCCCCTCTGAGGCCATGGGACCTTGCACATAGCTGCTCTGGAAACCTCGGATTCCCCACCTGTGAAAGGGAAGCACCCATGCTTCCTTGGACATGCTCCTTGGAGGGCTGCCGCATGTGAAGGCCAGCCTCAGCAGGTAAGGCTGACGGTGCCCAGTAACCGCCAGCCTCCCCTTCCCCTGCTCACTTGGGAGAGCAGGTAGATTCTGCTGTCTCCTGCATGTGGAAGCTGGGCCGTGGCACCTGCCATGATGCTCTGTGATGCCTTAGATGCTGAGCTCTGCTGGGCAGAGCTGCCCAGCTCTGGACTCCCCATGAGGTATCTGCACCCCCCTCCAGCCCTGGGGGGCTCAGTACAGCCTCATCCTTTTGACTTAGCTCTCAGCACCCCAGTGCCAGTGCCCCCTGGTTTCCATGCCCCATCCCCAGTATCCCTCTCACAGGTACCTCCAGGGTCTGTTCCAGCACTGGGTCACACACTTGGACACCTGTGAGGGGCCGCCCACTGTGTGCCTGGCAGCCTCTGACAGTACCACCTCTCATCCCTGTGGCTCCAGGGTGCACGGCCCCTTACAGTTTGTCTCTCTTGGCCTTGAGCAGATCCTTCCTCCTCTTTGGGTTTTAGTTTTTCCATCTGTGCAGACTCCACACCAGGCTGCCCTTATCAGCTGTGTGACCCAGGGTGAGTCACTTAACTTCTCTGAGTCTCAGTTGCCTAGTCTGTGAAATGGGGACAATATGCTTCCTTGTAGGGTCACTAAGAGTATGAAGTGAGTCAATGCAGGCAGTAGAAGACTTTGAACCTGCATGGCACACAGGAGGCCCTCAGGAGGTGGAAGCGGCTCTTCTGTTTTTCCTTGGCAGGGGATCAGAGAGTAATGGAGGGGCAGTTCGCAAAGCATGGACAGAGTTAGGGAAATCAGCATAGGAAGGGGAGGCTCTCTGGGCTGGCGACAGTAGAGAGCTGTTCCTGCTCATGCCTTATGGGGAGGAGAGACTGTGGTTACCAACCCAGAGCTGTCAGCAGGTCCCCAACAAGAGAGGGATGCAGCCAGGGAGTCTGTCTCTACCTGGCTCTCCTCCCTCCCTCTGCACAGCTGCTCCCCTGGCCAAGCCCAGCTGGAAGCCAGGGCTCCAGGAGCCTGTTGGTGACCACAGCCTGCTGGGCCCGGAGTAGGGTAGAGAGTGATCTGCAGGGGTGGCATGCACAGCCTGTCAAAGTCCAGCGGGCCTTGCATCAGATGTAGATATGATGGTGACCCACGGGCTCTTGGTCAGAAGGAACAGGGTCCCAGCCTTGACTCAGCTGCTTACTAGCTGTGAGACCAGAGTACAGTGACAGGCTGTCCTGGGTTGCCTGGGATTTGTGCTAAAACTGGGGGAGTCCCAGGCAAACCAGGACCTGTAGGTCACCCAGGACCTGGGTCCAGCTACCTAACGTCTCTGGGCCTCAGCTTCCTCATCTGTAATACGGAGAAGGAGCCTCGACCTGGGGGAGTGGGATTGGGAAAACCCAATCAGACCCAGCAGGGCAGACGGATGGGCATGCAGGTCTCTAGCCCTCGCCCATCCTCGGGAAATGGATCCAAGGGTGTTTTTCCTGACCAGGAGCCTAATAGTCCGCAGTTATTTATCGTCGTGTTTCTTAGTGGGTAGGAAAGCCACAAATGAGTATATTCAGGCAGCAGGGCACAATTATTGAGCCCAGTGCTTTATTTCCCCATCTTGTCTCCAGTCCGGGCCAGCTTTGGGTTGATAATAATTTATGATGCAGCCCCCGCAGCAGAGGGGAGGTGGCCAAAAAAACTCATTTGCTTGGAGTCACCCTCCCTGTACCTGCTCTGCGCTCACAGGTGGCTGTGGCGGCTGGGGTGTGGGCTGGGGAGGGAGGCCAGTGGCCCAGCTTGTGCGGGAGGAGGCAAAGTAGAAGTGCAGTGCTGGCTGCAGGGGCATCACTGGAGAGGAGTGGAGGGGAGGGGAGAGGGGAGGGGAGGGAGGAGAGGAGGGGAGGGGAGGGGAGGGAGGAGAGGAGGGGAGGGAGGAGAGGAGGGGAGGGGAGGGAGGAGGGGAGGGAGGAGGGGAGGGAGGAGGGGAGGGGAGGGGGAGGGGAGGGGAGGGAGGAGGGAAGGGGAGAGGAGCCGGCAGAGAGAATACTGACCAACCCCAAGCTTGTCCCTGACCACCAATCAGTCCCACATTCTGAGCCAGAAGCATCACAAGACCAAAATGGGGCACAGGGACAGTGGTGGGCCCCTCCACCAACTGGTTTGGGGTTTGTCTCAGGTAGGACCCCAGGGGAGCCGTGCCTGAGATGGGGTCCTGAGCCTGAGCCTTTGGGAAAAACCTAAGGGAGGATGTGAACTGGGAGAGGGCAGGGGAAGGGACAAGCCCAGCGGTGGCCCCTGGCCAGGATCTGATCCACAGGGTAGAGGGGCACCAGGGCAGAAATCGCACAGAATGGAGTCTCACTGAGGCCTCAGGGCCAGTCAGTGTTCTCTGGGACCCTGTCTGCTGGAGGAGAAGGAGTGGGGAGAAGGCATGAGAGGAGAGGCAGCCACCACTCCCAGTGCCTGGAGGCCTCCACCTGGGGTTCCCAGAGCCTGTGCCAGCGTGTATCCTGCGGTGGAAGGAACAGGGCTGGGATCTGGGTTTCATAATTTATGAAGCTGATTTCATCAGGTTTCATGTTCTGTCATGTGTCCTGCCATGACAATTTCATTCTTCCCTTTGGGGACATGAGGATGCTAAAATGGGATGTTGTGGGAGAGGAGGCTCTGAGCTAAGCTCATGTCCCAGGGCCAGCCAGGCTGGTGCGAGGGAGAGTCAGACCTGGGAGGAGCTGGCTAGTCTTGGGGAGTGGGGTTGTGGGAAGGCGTGGGTTCCCCAGAGGTCTGGTCTGGCAGAGAGGGAGGGGATGCCAAGGGAAGAGCATTACTGAGAGCACTTGTCTCGGGGGTTATAATACTAATAATAACCGCTGGCTTCTATACGTGCGTAGAGCGCCAGGCTGGTCCTGAGGGCATCCTCACGGTACCTCCTTTGATCGTCACCACAGGCCCACCAGGCTGCTTCCCTCATGACTGCATCTCATAGATACGGAAATGGGACACTCAGAGACACACTGACCCCAAGTAACACAGCTATTGAAGCTGCACAAGGGGTTCAGCTCCGATCACTGACCCCAGGCTGTTAACCATCTGTTCTCTCTGTAACAGCCATCCTAACTTTGCAGCCACATCCCAGCGTCCCAAGGAGGCAGCTGGGGCCCCAAGAGGTCAAGGGCTCATCCAAGGTCATCTGGTGCTGAAACACTCTCCCTGTCTCTCTTTCCTGGGCCCATTCTGGGCCCTCCCTCTGTCCCTACTCTGACCCCAACTCCATCTGGGGAGGCCTCAGGCTCCATTTTCTGACAGGAGCTGGGCAGAAACCTAATTTGCAAGTGACAGACAGGGGAGAGGGAGCCTGGCTGCCCACATTTAATTAAAGGGGCTCCCTCCTGAAGGCCTCAAAACACAACCTTCCCCAGCCAGGACCTGCAGCATGCCCTGGTGTGTTCAGAAGGCCAGCCTGGGCCCCTGCTCCTGTCCATCACCCACTGGAAAATGGGCCTGTTTTAGGGGCAACACGGTAGTCTTGGGATAGCGGGTAGTACCACATAGGGCTGACCCCCTCCTGGCCCTCATCGGGTGCCGTGTAGCCATCGGGTGGTGGTGGTGCACATACGTTTTCAAGGCCAGCCGCCCAGAGAAGCTCTGAACACAGCATCAAGGAGGGCCCCTACTTCCACCACTGATGCCTCCCTTCCCTTGTCTTTCCGTCTGGCTCTTAAAAAAATTAAACACGGATGGTTTCATCTTGGGAGAATTAGTATTCCAGGCAGGGCTGGGGGATGTGATCGGAATGTCAAGGCGGGAGCCACAGAGCTGGAAGGGAAGGGAAAAGGTGCTGTGCCTGGCGGGGGGCCCTGGGCTGGGGGCCAAGAGGGCTTGGTGGGTGTGGGTGGGGCCTGCGTGGGGCAGGCTGCTTCCAGCCCCCCTCGCCTGGCCTGGCCACCAGGGGAAGGGATGAGGCTGAGTGTGGCTGGAGGGGATGGCATCGGGTCCAGGGCTGGAGGAGGAGATGGGGGTGGCTCAAGACAGAGACTACATCTGGCCGGGACACACAGCTTCCCGTGGCCCCAGCCCAGCTCATCTACACATCCATTCCCTCCTTTATCTGGCCCTCGTTTGCTGATGTGTGTGCCTACTGTGTGCCAGGCACCGAGCTTGGTCCCAGGGGGCGAAGGGCAGACATGCTGTCCTCACCACTGCCCGGCACACAGCAACTTACCAAACATCATATGCGTCTCCCAGAGCATGTTCTGAAGAACATGCCAGTTTTGGGAGGTTAACAGGGAACCGCCAGAGCGAACAGAATTAAACTAATATCTTGGAGGCAGGACTTCTCAGAGCCTTTAACCCACGAGCACGCCCTGTGAACCGGGTGGGGGAGAGCCAGCCTGCAGCCTCCCGCAGGTCTGAGCACAGCCCTCCAGCCCCGGCCACACCGGAACTGTGCTGTGGGCGCCGAGCCGAGACAAGAGCGAGTCTGTGTTCAGGCTCCATGGTGAACCTACTGTGTGACCTTGGGCAGGCTCCTGAATATCTCTGTGTCCTCACGTGGAAAATTGAAACGGTAATAACGGTGCCTGCGGGTTCAGTGAGGTGGTGTAAGAGCGGTGCCACGTCAGACTTAATACGGGGCTGCTGCTGCTGTCGCTGTTATTGTGTTATTATTACCCGCATGAAGCACTTAGCTCTGTGGGCCTGGGCTGTAGTCAGAACCCAATCAGATTAGCTATGGTTAGTGTCACTGCTGTTGACACAGTCCTTGCCCTGAAGAGGTCACAGGCTGGGGGTTAAAGACAATTAGAGTCCAGGGCGGAGAGTCCAGGGACCAGGGCTGGGAGGAGGAGGACGGAGGTAGCCAGAGGGAGCACCAGCATGGCTGCAAGCGCAGACCCCAGGGGAAGGAAGCCTGGGTCGCGTAGGATGCCCCCCCTCAATGTGTTCATCCTGGTCAACCCTCACTGCCAAGTGTCTGTCCGGCCTGGGCCTCGGACACTCCTGGCGATGGTAGTCTGGCCTGTCTTTGGGCATCTCTGCCTGTTACAGATTTCTTCCTCAACTGAATCCCTCCTGGTGCTTCTAGTTCTTGGGCCTCCCAGAATAGGTTGTTCTTCCTTCTCCAGGTCAGCTGTCCAGAAAATGGAGCACAGGGGAACAGCTCTCTTCCCAGAATGGCCCCACCCTGCTCCATCACTGTCCTGGCCAGTTCTCATCACTCTGGGCCTCATCCTCCTGTGCCTCTTGTGGAGCCCAGACTGAATAGAGTTCCTGTTCAGTCTGAGCTGGGCAGAAGCAGGGAGGGTGCAGGGTGGCAAGGATCTCCTGCAATGTATAGTCTGTCCCTCCTTTAATGCAGCCCGTCCAGAACCAGGAGCCAGGGCCCTTGGTGTCTGGAGCAGTCAGCACCTTGCTCTGCAGACACAGAGGAGGCCAGGCTGATAGACAGCAGGACTCCAGGGGAGCCCAAGGAGCCATTCTAAAGCAGGCTGGGGATAAGGGAGGGTCAGGGAAGGCTTTCTGGAGGAGGGGGCACTTGTCAGCCAGAAACAAATGGCAGGCCGCCAGAGCTAAGACCTTTTGAGTCACCCAGTCCACCCCATCTGACTGCAGGGAGACTGGCAGAGCCATTTGGCTGCTTACATCATAGGCCAGACTCCAGAAGCCAACTACACAGGTGCAGTAGGAGGGATAATTTATCTCTAGGAAATGTGGCTCGGGGAGGCCAACCATAGAGACCTGGCAATGCTGGACTCCCAGCTGCTTGTCTACCAGGATTCAGAAAGTCCCTATCCACCATGACCATGGCATCCTTGGCTGACCCCGGCTGTTCATGGTGTGTGTGTCAGGGAGTGGTACTGAGGCCAAGCAATTCCACAAGGTCACACCCAGGTCAGGGGACTAAGAATTGCTTTAGCCCAGGCCTCCTGTCTGGGCCTGTATCCTGGGAGGCAAGTGCCCATGTTTTGGTGGCCACAGGACAGGGAAGCAGCTGCTGGGCGAGGCCAGCCCATTGCTCCAGGAGCGAAGGTACCAGGGGCCTCGTTAGCCACAGCTTCAAAGAGCCCCATTATTAACAAAGTGCACTGTGAATCCTTTTTCTTCCTCTTTCTAGCCTTAAGGCCGAATCCCAAATGAAAAGGAAAATATACAATGAGTGGCAATGAGGAAGCCTCTGAGAAAAGGCAGGCGGCTGCCGGAGCATCATTCCACCCTCGTGTGAGGTGTGGGCTTCCTTTCTTTATTTAAAAGAGTCTCTCTCTCTCTCTTCCCTTCCTCCCAGTTCAGCTGGTCTCTCAGGCTGCGCTTTAAGTCTTTTTGAAGTGCTACAACCATTTTCTCCTCTTTCAATTAACAACAAGAAAAGGAAGCTAATAGCTTCCTGAGCCACTCGCTGTAAATATTAACAAAGTCTGGCCGCCTGGCCTGGGCGCGCAGCATTGCTCCCGGCCGGAGAGTGAGTTTACGGGAAGAAGGGGAGGGGGCAAGAGATTTCCAACACAGAGGCAAAAATCCCTTGGCACAGGCTTCTGCTGGTGCAGGGAAACCAGAGAGCCAGGGGAGCCGGGAGAGAGGGCGCCTGTTCCTGGGGACCAGAGGCTGGCACAGCTGGCGAGAGGGAAGTGGACGCTTCTGGAAAAAAAGGCAGCTTCCACTGGCTGCACCTGGGTAACTTGGAGGGCGCAGGTCCGTGGCCTGGAAGCCCCTGCTCACAGCTTTGAGTATGGTCAGTGGTGGAGGTCTAAGGAGGAGTGGCATTTTGGATGCAGCAGCTGGAGGGGTGCTGATGGTCCCCAGGGTACATGCTGGATCCTGGGCCCCTACCTGTGCCCACAGGGCAAATCTGAGGCAGGGGTAGGGGCCAAGGGAAGGGGCGGTGAAGGGGAACTAACACCGTTGGAGCAGAGTCTAGGTTCCAAAAGCTCCTTAGCCTGCTCCCATGGGGCACCTCTAACCATGACCCCCAGGGCCTACCAGACACACCAGCAAAATCCCGCTTCAAACATCTGCTCAAGAGCTATGGCGCGCAGACTGTAAGACCCATCTCCTGGCCAGGGGCCCGGGCGAGAGCACGCAGAGGCTGATGACTGGGAGGGGACTGGGTCTTGTCTGGTGCTCCCACCACCCACATCCACTGAGGGCCCACCCAGCTAAGAGCTCACAGTGGGGCACAGTGGCAAACACATGGCCACTCTTCTGCTGGCAAAAGCAGGTCAATTTCCCGAGAAAGGCCCAGCCTTCGCTGTGTGCACCAGACTCATCCTCCCCGGGCTCCCATGGGCTGGACACAGACCCTCATGTACAGAAACAGAGTTACAACAAGCCCTGCAGGGTAGAGCCGGTAGGCAGCTCCCTCCCGGAAGTCACGGGCAGGGGGCAAAGGCTGCACATGTCCCCTGTCGTGCACAGGCAGGCTCGGGCCACTGTGGCCCTCTCTGCGGGCAGAGGGGCAGGCCTTGGAGGACCGTGTGTTCTCCCCTCCCTGCCCCTCCCAAACATCAGAGCCACCTGCAGCGCCCCCGTGGGAGGGTCTCCCTGCCCACAGGCCGAGAGCAGCGGTCATGAGCCCGGCTGAGTGCCAGGAGCCCTTGGCTGGCCTGTGCCCTTGCCAGCTCTCGCAGCTCCCGCCACACGCAGTCCCTCCCACCGCCCGCTGGCTCAGAGGAGATTTCAAAGGCACGAGAGCACTCCAGGCGCAGGAGGCCTCTTCAGGCGCCTGCCTCTCTTCTTTCCCGCTGCTGCCCAGGGATGACAGTGCCCACTCAGCGGCCTTTCTGGGTCCCTGATGCTCAGCCACGTTATAGGGGCAGCACCCTGGCCCCCAGGCCCCAGGGGAGGGGCTGCTAGGCCCAGGGGCAGGCGGGCAGCAGGGGCCAAGAGTCCAGGCCAATGTGGCCCCTGGGCTGCTCTCCCAGCCCAGCACCAGGGGATGAGAGTGATTCCCAGGCCACCTCTGGCCACTGCCGCCCTTGTTCCCCAGGTCCTGGCTCCCACCCAGACAGGAAGGAGGACAGCCCATCGTGGTGGGCATCCCGGGGTTTTTCTCCAGAGAAGCTCTGTCCTGGAAGAGCAGCCCCCAGGGAACGCTGAGCCATTGGCTTCTCTACTCTGGGTACTGCCCTCCTGGTCCCCCCGTGGTCTGTCCCTGAGGGTGGGCGCTGGCAGGGGGCGTGGGCTCCGGAGGCCGCCTGCAGACTGGCTCACACACTTGCTCACACAGCCGTCCTGGAACGTCTGGGTTTTGTCAGGAAATGGTTTAATTAGCAGCGTGGAAGCTCGGAGGGCTCACGCCTGAACGCAGGCTCTCACCTCCTCCCCTTCTCACCTGCTGCGCTGTGTGGGTGCCAAGCCCGGAGGCCAGAGCGAGTGAGAAGGGGGCAGGCTGGGGCCATCTCGGTGCAGAGGGAGGAGCTGGAGCCTCCAACATGCCCCCTCCGGAGGCCTTCCTGCTGCCCTTCCTGCTGCCCTTCCTGGGGCACCTAGAACCTGCATCCCCTTCAGGCAGGCTTGGAGCCCCCAGCAGGCAAGCCACCCATGATGCTGCTTCATAGGGTCATGAGAGCACTCAGCCACCCTCCGGCAAGGAGAAGGGGGAGGGAACCCACTCAGCCCCTGGCCTGTCTTCAGGGAGGCCTCCGAATCAGCCCCTTCCCCACCCCTTTCCTGGGGACACTGTTCCAGCCCCTCACTCGTCCCCTCCCATGTATCCTGGTCCCTCCAGTTCTCCACAAAGGTCTGGTCATGCCCCTCCCTGCCTGGGCACCCACTCTGGCTCCCCACTACCCTCAGTATGAAGACCAGGCCCCTCAGTAGAGCATTCAAAACTCCCCCCTAGGCCAGAATTCCATCTCCCACTTCAGCTCTGCTCACTGTCCTCCACAAACTCAGGGCTTTGGGACACCAGCCTTCTGACTGCAACAAGCCCTTCCTACCTCTGAGCCTCTTCATATGCTATTCCCTCAGCCTGAAATGCCCTTCCTGCCCAACCCTCTACCCTGCTGACTGTGTTTAGGAACAGACCACACTCCCAAAGGGAAAAGCTCTCCCTTCCCAGTGGTCCTGACCCCCAGCCCTCTGCCCCCAGAGAGAGGGAACATGACAGTGACAACGCCCGGGTCCATGCTGGCACAAACAAGGAGTGACCCACACAAGGCAGTGAGGGAGAAGGGACAGGCCCTGTGGATGGCTGTCCTGGTGGGATGAAGTCAGCAGCCATTGGAACAAACTCCAGTTTTGAGCCACAAAGAGCCTTTTCATCTCTAAAGATTGGACACAGATGTTGACCTCAGCCTGGAAGTCTAAAATGAAAGAACACCCTGGGTCTCCCAGCTCACACCAGCTTTGACCTGCTTACAATGATCTAAACTCTGCCCTCTCTGCCACAGGGCAGCTCTGCCCAGGGAAGGGGGCAGGCGTGTTATTCATTTATAATGCTACTCGGCTAAGTCACCAGCCATAAAGCCCACCTGGGTCTCCAGCAGCACATACAGGCGTCTGATGAATGACACACACATAAAAATCCATCCCGAAGAGCCATAGGCTGGAAAGAAGCAGGAGGGCTAATTGCTAACATACGAATTAATATCAGTGAGTACCAATCTTCAAGGCAGGTGGGAACTGTAAAACTGAAAAGCGTTTCTACTTCAGGTGGGAGCCCCGAGGTCCAAAGGTGGAGCAGTGGCCCTGGAAGGCGGCTAGGTGGTCAGAGGGAACCCTGGCCACACCTGCCCCACTCTAGCTTGCCACTGAGCTCACATATGACTCTTGTGATGCGAGAGTCTGGAGGACCTCAGAACCACAGCACAGCGTCACCTCCCCCAGGAAGCCCACTGTGACCCAGTCACTGCCCCCACATCCAGGCTGGGCAAGGCGGGGCTTTGGCTCTGCTAGAGCCCTGTGTGTGTTTCTCACACTGTGGCCCTCTGCAAGCCAGTGGCCTCCCCACTGGACCACGAACTCCTGGAGGACAGGGGCTCCTCTTTGGATCCCTGTGTCTTGCACGGTGGCAGAAGCATGATGGAACTCAGTACCTGTTTGCCAGATAGATGGATGAATGGGTGAAGAGATGAAAAATTGGACAGTCAGAAAGATGGACAGGTAGATGGATGAATGGAGAGATAGAGGGTGGGAGAGAGGGCTGTACAGACAGATGGATGGGGAGATGGACAGATGGATGGAAAGGTGGATAGGTAGACGGATGGATGGAGAGATAAATGGACGGATGGATGGATGGGGAGATGGATGACTGCACAAGAGGGGCTCAGGAGAAACCTAAGGTCCCTGGGTGCAGTGGGCCCAAGGGCCACCTTGTGTTTCTATTGCACTGAGACTTGGGGTTGTGCAGGGAGAAGAGAACTGGCCCAGAGTTTGAAGTACTGGCTGTCACGTAGGTCATACAAACTGAGACAAGTCCCCCCTTCTCAGTGTCACTACACAGTGGGGACAGTCCTCCCCGCCCTGTCAGGTGAGCTGGGTTGTCCCAAGGCCCAGGGGAGATGGCAAAGCAGAAATGACTTGGAAAAGGATAAGGGACATTGTCTCCTTGTAAACTGCACATACGTACAGGCAGATAGATCTGGCCAAAATGCCAAGAATGAAGTAGAGAGGGGGGATTGTGCACTTGGCTTTCTTTCCTCCCTTTCAAATTTCTTTTAATACAGTTATGATGTTTTTATTTATAACAAAAAGTAAAATTGTGTAAGCATCTCAAGTACTTACAGATGGAAGCTTTTATTATGTTGACCCAAAAAAATGGTTCTCTGGCACCCGAACGCAGGGACCAGACCTATGGGAAGAGAGGACAGCCGAGGCGAGGAGGCTGAGCAGAGGCTGTCCTGTGGTCACAATGCCCAGAACTGGCCAAAGAGTGGCTCCCAGTTAATGAGCTGTTGGGACCACACAGATTCACTCTGTCCTCGGTCGGCTTGACCGGCCGCATAGAAAGTCCACATACAACCATCGACTTTGCTTGCACGGTGTGGCCTTGGCTTATTCCAGCCAGTAGTGTGGCTGCTAGGGACTCTGTGGCCGTGACGGTAGGGGTGCGCCAGGACGGCTCACTGCTATGTGTTCCTGGGTCCAGTGCACAAGGTGGCCATTCACAATCACCTTCACGCACCCACACGTGCAAAGTCCTTACACCTTGCAAGCACTGCAGCCAGGCTGCACTAGGAGTACACACCCCACCCAGACGCCCGAGAGGCACCTGCTCACCCAGGGCAGAAACACTCGAGGAGCCCACGTCCTCAGTGGGGCCTGGGGCGTGCATGCTGCCTAGTTCCCAGGAGAACCACACGCAGGGAAGGGGAGGTGCAGGGAAGGGGGACCCAGAATGCACAAAGCTGGACAGGCTCACCGAGAGCCTTGCTTGGACCCTTGATTTTCTACTTGAGAAAGCAGAGTGGGGCATTCACTGGGTGCATTTATTAAGTACCTACTGTGGGCAAGGCACTGACTCAGGCACCGGGAGATCAGCCTCGGACAAGCAGATGTGGTCCCTTCCTTGAACCAGGAAGACAATTCCTTTCAAGATATTATGTCATTGGTGTCAGGGTTTGTGCAACCTTGCGGACGGACAGGAAGGGAGGGGGGATGTTGGGTGGACTCTTGCAGGAGAGGGAACAGCATGGGGAAGGGCAGGGGCCAGCTTGGGGAGTTAGGGGGAGGTGGTGGGAGACGAGGTGGGGGAATCAGGCAAGGCCGGGTCTGGTGGGCCTTGGAGGCTGCCTAGGAGTTCACCTTTATCCCAGGGGCTGTGGGAAGGGCCTGATAAAGCTGCCTTCCTGGATTCCCAATCTCAAAAGCAGAGCTCTATCCTGGGGGATCAGCCGGCCATGGCTGCCTGGAGCCTCAGCTCTGAGGACACTGCCACCATCCTCTCTAAATACAGAGGCCCAGCTGCCTCTGCCCCTACCCCCACCCACCACGGTATAAAATAGTTTCCTCATCCTAGTCAGGGAGGCAGATGACCTCACTGGGCTCTTTCCGTCTCTCGCTTTCATAGAGAAATTACAGTTTATAATTGGATGAAATCACACGGGTGTAAGAGTAACAAGAGCCAGGCGGGAGCCCAGCATTCACCCCTCGTATGGGGACTTTGTCATCCTCTTCCCTCCTGTCTACCCCCAACCCTGCCCCTTCCCAGGGGGCCGCACCCCACCTGCCTGTTCACACCCTGAGGATTCACCAGACCCTAGCCATTCAGGATAGATGTCCCATGGGTTCCAAAACCTTGGTGGTTCTTAAACCTCCTGGCACCTGGGAAAGCTTGTCCCAAAACCTTCCTGCTTAGCCAGTCAACCCGTCAGCCTCAGGCTGCCCTCCACCTGGCCAGCACCTGCCCCTCTTCCCACACGCCCTCCCTGCTGGGCTGGACGCCCAGTGCACGGTGACCCCCGACCCCTACAGTCTGGGCTCTAGACTTATTAAAACAAGCACCCTGAAATATCCATGTTTTTATTTGCAACAGCCCCAGACAACGTGCATTTCTCAAATCAGCCACCTTCGTCCCTACAAAGAAAAGTGCCCAGATGCAGCCAAGCCCGTCTGGATCCGATTTCAAACCAGAGCTAACACTCTCAGATGTGTAATAAAAGCCCTTTTCCAAAGAGGGGCTCCTGCAGGGGGAATATGGACACCAGGGCACCGTGGGCCTTCAACATGCCACGCTAATGAGAGGCGACCCGGAGGGCTCTGGTGGTTTTAGATGCTAAGGAAGAGCTGGCCCTGCCCCCAGGTCTCCCTGGAAGGGGAGGGTGGCCGCAGAGGGAGGCCAGGGATGCCACTTCCCTGCGTCCCTGATGCTCCTGCTCCCCACCGTGGGGAGAGGCAGCACTGGTTCTGAAAGCCAAGGCCGTGGTGGCCCAGTTGGATCCTTTGAATGACATTTCGCAAGAGGAGCAGGTGCCGGGAGAAGTGAAGCTAGCTCTGGGCCAGGCGTGCGGCCCCGGCACAGCCAGGAGCCCTCAGAACTTCATTTGCCTCGTCCCAGTCCTCCCACCCCCAGGAAAAGGGAAAGGAGGGAGCTGCAGGGAAGGGTGCTGGGCACGGCCAGCTGTTTGTGATCTGGATTTGAAAAGAGAAGAGAGATGGCAGAGAATAATCCCAGCCCCCTCACAGATCACGGGAAAGGGACATTCAAGAAAACAGGTTTCCGGAGGGATGGGAGGAGAGGGGGCTGCAGCCCAGGCTGGCTGTCCTGCGTGGCTCCTCATTTCCCGGGGCTTCATCACTCGTATTGTTTTTTTGGCAGGTGAGAAGGCAGGGAGTGGGTGAGAAGGACTCCTTGGACAGACAAGACCGGGGGTGAAGCAGGAATAACCCGTCTGCCTACCTCCCCAGCAAGAAAACCTTTCTACGAACAGGAGCAGCCAAGCAGGACTGAGCACCCCCCCCACCAAACATCTTCCCGAAGAGGGGCGTGTGGGGCCTGACAGCTCAGCGGCGCACATCAGCAGCTCCAGCCCCGCGGTGAACATCTGAACTCCTCAGCGGGGTAATGGGCCCCCTCCTCCCCACCGGAGACACAGCCTGAGTGGCAGAAATACCCATTCTTTGGAGAGCGGCTCCCTCTCAGCTCTGTCACGCAAGAACGCTCTCTGTACCGGAGCCCATTCTGCCAAGTGATTTAAAGGGATTTTAAAAAAAAAACAAAAACTTGGTAAAGAAAAAGGGGTAAAAGCCACGCAGAAGGCTTTCAGAGGAGGCGGTGGCCAACAGACAAAAGGGCGAAAGTTGAACGAGGGCTGCGAGACCATTCTTCTCCGGATGGGTGCCAGGCCATAGGGCATGCCTGGGGAGCAGGGGCCCAGAACACCCTCGGGCTGTGCACGGGAGTCCCGGGGACTCGGGGGGCACCCCTGCAGGCCCCTCATGAGAGCCCCTCACTCCGGGGGGGAGAAGCCAGCAGGGCCCGCAGCCTAGGGCACGGAGGATGCTGCTCTGGACCCGCAGCCACTTTTGAACGCAAGGAGCCCAGCAAGGTCTCCTCCCTGTGCCCCGGGCGCCGCTGGCACCACCCAACAACAAGGTCTGTGGTCCGCGCGCCAAGTGCCAAGGCCAGCAGGCGGGCATGTGAGCAAGGCCCGGGCCCACCTCGACCACAAGCACAGCATCCAGAGTGGCGGGCTCCCAGGCTATAGCGCAGGAGGTAAGGCAGATGCAGCTGGGTCTGGACGGGCTGGGAAGGCCCCGCGGCTCCTGGGCCCAGAGGGCGCAGTGCACCTAGTTCTCTGGGGACTGCTAGTGCCTGCTGTCTTTGAGCTGGGTCACGTTCCCAGGTCTGCAGCTCCATCCCACCCACCCAGCGTGTGCAGTTACAGCAACTAGTGGTATCTACTTGCCAGGGGAGGGGTCATTTGCTACCTCGTGGGTCCCCCCTCCCTATGCCATTGGTCTCTGTCCCAGGGTGGGTGGCCCTTTCCTGGAGTAGGACTACTGCCCCTCCCCCTGCCGTGGCCCCACTGCACAGCCCCCCTCAGGGGAGAGACATCTCACTCTGAGTTGAAACCAAAGGGGGCAGCCCTGAGGCCTAAGGGAGGCAGGACTTTTGGTGACCTAGCCCCTGGCCATGACACCTACTGCCCTCCAACTGGAAGGGGTTCACAAGTCCTCTCCATCCTGGCCTGCCTCTCCCCTGGCCAGGAGGACCCAGGGTAGGAGTGATCCAAAGCCACTGTCCAAGGCCCGTACCTGTTGGCCCTCGGGCATCATCTGCTCTGGTCTCCAGTTCAGCCCCTTTGTTGGTGAGAGTGGCATGATGGGTCCCAGAGACAGGCAGTAAGTGCCCTAAGGTCACAGAGAAGCAGTGAGCACCTGGAGGGCAGGGTCTTGCCTAGGGGACAGGAACTACTCCTCCAGATCCCCAGAGGCCAGAAGGGAGGGCCTCGTGCCTCCCCAAATACAAATCCTAGGCAACCTCTATCGACGGCGCCCTGGGCAGGGCAGGGAAGCCCCAATTCATTACCAAGATGGAAAATGACACTTCCTCACGCTCTTCCCCAGGAGAGGGGCTGATTTATGACTGCACCAGGGCCCGGGACATTCGTCAGCGCAGCACGGTGTGCACGCCATCTGCGGGGGCATTAATAGCCGTGTTATTAGCCACCAGCGTGAAAGATGCCCTGTGGATCGGCTATTTGCTGTTATTTATTATAAAGGCGCGCCAGCCCGGCAGCGGGGCCGAGAGGCGTCTTGAGCTCGCCGGAGCCTGAGCTGGGCCCCTGCCCAGCCGGCCTCCCTTCTCCCATCCCACCAACCCCTTGCATAGCCTCATCACTTGTCCCTACCCTCCTCCCATCCCTGAAGAGAGGTTAGGTGGGTAATTCCTGGGGCTGAGGCCAAGCCGGGGGTAGAGGGGGCAGGGAGAAGCAGCAGGCTGGCACCCCAGATATTTACAGAGAATCTGCTCAGTGCTGGGCTCTGCCTTTGCTGAGCCATACTGCTTCCCTCCATCCCAAGGCAGGAAAGCAGAGACCGGCTAACCGGGCTGTGGGCCAGAGGTGGGTTGGCACCCTGGCATTCCAGCTGTGAGCGGTGTGACCTTGGGGACATCCCTTCCCCTCCCTGAGTGTGCTCCCTCTTTGTGCCCTGGGGAGACAGGCTCCACAGGGCTGTGAACAGCTGGAAAGGAGAGGAGTTTGTGAAGGGCTGAGCGTGCAGCTGGAGCTCAGCTTTGCCAGCTGCTGCTACTAGTGGGCCTGACCCCACAGGGTCAGAGAGGTCTGCAGAGCTGCTGGCGGGGGAAGGCAGCCCCCAGGAGACCCTGCTTGAGTTGGAAACTCTCCACCATCATCCTGTCCATGCCAAACCCTTGGGAAAGGGTTTGAGAGTTCAGGGCCAAGGCCAGAGGAGGCAGCTGGCCTCCACAGCTGCTGGAAGGCTCTCTCTACCCTGGACCCATCCCTTCTTCTCTCTGTTTTTGTGAGGTCCTCTACCTCCCTGATTCCAGGATCCTGAGGGTGAGTTCTACCCTTGTGCATATCTGTGGGGGTGGGAGGGAAGGGGCCATCTCTAAGAAAGTGGGGCCAGCCTCTATGTCTGGAAGCAGACCTGAAATTGGACAGGGCCAGGTGGGCCACCCTGTCAGAGGAGATGAGAGGGGACAGCCAGGAGTTTTCCCTACGTTTGCTCCCGAGGAGCCTGGGGTGGCCCCACTGGGCAGCTGAGACAGGCAGGTATGACACCCAGGAAAGGAATCCTGGGTTTGTGTCCAGCTCCTCCACCACCTGCTGCACAATTCAGACTGGTCCCTTTGCCCCTTTGGGCTGCTGTGATGAGGACACCTGTCATTATTACCTCCCAGGTGGGGCTGACAGAAGGCCAGCCCCCCTCTTCTCTCCCACTGCCCTGTCCTGGCTTCAGATTCTGGGGCCTCCCTTTTGGCAACCTCATTCATTCAGTCAGTCATTCATTCAGCAGGTGTTTAGGATCACCTCTGGTGCCAGGCTCTGTGCTAGGCCAGGGAAAAGGACAGACCACACCTGACTTGTAGGAGGTGCTATCCTAGTGGGAAGGACTGGACAATCAGCTGGTGATAAGTAAATGGGGGAGGGGAGGGATCTCACCAGGAATAGGACCTGCCTGTGGGGGGATGCCACACAGCTCCTGGGGAAGCCCCAGCTCCACCCAGCTCCAAGCCTCTGTCTTATTACCTATAAGCATCACCGCTCTCAGGCTTTCCTGGCTGCCCTGCTACTCTTCTGGCTCTTGGCTGCCAGGATCACCCAGGCTGTTGAGAAACCCAGCAGCGCAGACCTGGGACCCCTGCCCTATTCTCCAAGGCTGCCCCCAGAATAACAGCCCTCAGGCCCCTCTCCTACCCTTTGAAACTCCCCTGGCCTTTCGTTTTTCCTTCCCAAAAGGATTACGTCTCAGTCTAGGCAGCTTTACTAAAAATGCACAGAGACAGACAGAAATATTGGGTACAGGAACATCTTATTAAATAATGTAGAGACAGAAAGAAACAAAATTACACGTGTCTCCTTTCATCCCCCCCTCTCTGGCCCTGAATAGTTTAATATCGAACACTGTTATCAATATAATTAACCTCCTAAGACACAATTTTAAAGTCTTGTTTTTTAAAGCGATTTGCATTCTCTGAAGTTCGGGACATCCCGCTGCCCGGCACTGCCCAGACGGCCTACGCGGTGAGGTGAACTCGAGGTACATTTTTAGTGGATTTGCATACCTGTCTGCAATTACCGCCGGTGATAACAGCTGATGCATAATGCATGCAGCATGAAATTAGAAAAATAATTAACTTTAGGTTTTAAAAGAATCCCCACGCCCTCCCCCCATGTATTACAAGTCCTCAATGGCACCAGTAGATCAAGAGTGAAGTTGTGCGCACAGAGTTCAAAGGGCCTTGAGGTCATGGGACCCGGCATCTGGACGTCCCCACATGATCTGCCTTCATTGGCAAATAGGAAGGCCAGGGCTGGGAGGCAGACAGAGGCCTGCCCAGACTTCCCTCTGCTGCCTGGAACCCCCAGCTCCCTCCAGAAATGTGCCCCCTGCCCCCACTCAGCCCCTTGGTGTGCGCATGTCTAACTGCCCCCCAGGAACCTGCAGCAGTAGACACTATGTCCCCTCCAGCATGTCAGGGCCTCAGGTCCCACAGCTGCCCCCTGCATGCTGTCCTCGCTCTGACTCCCCAGACGGCCCTGGCCTCTGGCAGCCCCAGCTTGATAGGATTTGGGAAAGACAACTGGGCAGAGCGCTGGGAGACCAGGGGTCTCCAAAGGGGCAGCGCCTCTGTCCAGGTGGCAGATATTTACAGATATCACTCAGCGCCTGCTTTACCAGTCAAGTGCGTGCAGGGAGCAGAGCCAGGGACATGGCTCAGGGGAGGCTTCATGGAGGGGGCGTCCAAGCTGAGGCCTGGGGGATAAGCAGAAGCTGGCCTGGCGAGGCTTGAGTGGGGAAGGTGTGCCAGAGTTCAAGAAGCAGGAACAGCACATGCAAAGGCCCGGAGGCAGCACAAGGGAGGGCAGGGCCTTCAGGAACCGGAGGTGGTCTGCTTCTCAGTTCCAAGAGGGCAGAGGCGAGAACTGAGCTGTAGGTCCTACCCACTCACATTCCTTTTCTGGGACTGGACCCCCAGGAGGGCCCCCCATGAAGGAAGGGCTGGAGCAGCCAGGGTCACATGGGAGGGGCCTGGTGTTGATGGGCCAGCTCTTTGTGGCCCAGACTTAGGGTCAGTTCTTCCACCCTAGCTTGGGGGAGCGGGGCTGAGGATGCACAATTTGAGGTGAGGGAGACCCCACATAACAGCAACTGACAAGGAGTCTGTGCCAGGAAGCAGCTTGGCCTACAGGGTCCCAGTCTACCCTGGAGGCACAGCCGGGGCCCAGGAGTGAACAGGGATGGCAGAGGAAAGAGATAAGCAATTAACAGAGGCTAGAACAGATTGGGATATACAGGCTGTGCTTAGGAGAGGGCATTTTGCATGTATTATCTCACTGAATCCTCAGTAGTCAGTTCGCCTCTAAGGGGACTTTATGACTACATTTATAGATGAGGAAACTGAAGCTCAGAGAGGGCAAGTAACTCACTCAAGATCTCACAGCCTGGAAGTGGCAGAGGCAGCACTTGAACCCAGGTTTCTCAGTCCTAGAAGATGGCAGGAGCTAGGGACTGGTGGCGAATGCCCAGAATGATGTCCCAGGTCACCCCTTGGCTAATGGGGGTCTGGATACCTCCAGTCTGCGCCATCTCACTGCTCCCCTCCCCGAACCCCATCGCACGCCACGGATCCTGCTGTTAGTCACGGAGCCAGCAGGTCATAACTCACACCACGCTGAAGTGTGCAGGATTCTCGCAACAATGACAAGTGACCCCGTAAAAGATGGGCGATTTACCAGGTTTAGTTTGATGGCCACATAAACCATCAAACACACAACAAGGGAATAAAAAGGCCTCGAGGTACCTGGGCAATTAAAGAGCTCCTCAGGGAGGTGTACTGTCTTCCTCCCCACCCCTAGGCCCTGCCCTGCCTTTCTGGAGCCAGAGGGCTCAGCCTCAGCCTCAGGCAGGCCTTGGGGAAACCTTGGGGAAGGGGGCGGCAGGGGAGGCTCTGCCAAGATGGATGAAGCTCACAGACCAGGGAGCAGAAAGGCCTTGGGTCCCTGCCTCCCAAATGCTTCTTGGTTATTCATCAGGCATCTCTGAAAGATGCAATTTAGACTCTATTATGATGCTGGGGCCCCTGGAGGCTGAGGGCTGTGGCCATGAGCTGAGCGGGCACCAGGAACTGATGTTCATGCCAAAGAATGCAGTCTGGCCTTGGCTTTGGCCTTAACGAGTCTGCCCCCTGCTCAGGGCACTGCTCTGGAATCCCTGAGCCCAAGGGCCACCCATATCCCTTGTGCCAGGACTCACAGCAGCTGACAGACCAGGGAGAATGTGCGTCCTCTGGCCACATGCTGGGAGCCTGGGCAGAGGTGCTCTTGGACTCAAACTTGACCTCTGAGACTGAGGCAAGGTGGCCTTTGAGCAGCCCTGAGCCTTCCTGTCCCCAGCACCTGCCCTGGCCCTGCCTCTTTGCTCATAAGCATCTTGAGACAGGACCTCCAGGCTCCATAACCTTCATAGCTGTGGCTCTGTGCAGAGAAAGGGACCGATGTGCAGCTGGAAGCCTGAGCTGGCTGTGACCTTGGACGGGCCCCTCATGTCTCCGAGCCTCAGGCTGCTCAGCTATGAAATGGGACCGAGCACCTACGTGTATGTGACAGGTGGGCACAGGTACAAATGTGCCTGTGAGGGGGCTGGGTAGGGTCTGGCCACAGGGTTGCCCCTTATGCTGGGATCTACCCCTGTCCAAATCCAGAGAGCTAGGAGTGCATGTGAGGGAAGCAAAGACCAAGTCCAAGTCCCAAGGGGCAGGGGTGTGAGTGGGGTCATGACCCACAGGCTCAGGCCAACCTCCAAAGAAGCATCTGGGGTAAGCAGACAAATGTCCTCAGCCCCTCAGGCCACGGGTGCTGGTGGAAGGCAGCTTGAGCTGGCTGCAGAGGCCCAGAGGGTTGGGCACACTCTCATCAGTCCACCTCTCTCCCAGCTTCCCTCGGGACCTCGTTCCCCTCTGGCTCCCTGTGCAGACCCTGTGCACCCGGCCCTCACCCTCACTTGCTTCCAGCCAGGTATCCTCAGCTGGCCTCAGCCTGCTTTGAGTCCACCTCATGGACAAAGCATCATGCTGCAAAGAAGCTCTGAGCGCAGTCAGAGCATTAGCCACAGGCCAGTGCAAACGGCATGAGCTGAGGGGCAGCAGTGAGCAGGCAGAGGCATTCCTCCCTTGTTTGGCACCTCGGCCGACTCCCTTCTATCTTTGCGTTGTCACCAATGCCAAGCCATACTAGCCTACACAGCCCACAGTCCCTGCCCTAGAGCACCCAAAATTTAGCTGGGGACATTAAAACACTAGTTACCAAACAGCGTGACCCGCAGCCCACAGAGTTGGGCACAAGATGCAGTGCTACAAGCTGAGTGGTGGTCAAGATCCTGGCCTAGGTTCTCCCTCAGTACTTCTCAAGTGGTCTTGAGTAAGTTAATGTCTCTGAGCTTCAGTTTTTCCATCTGTTAAATGGGAATAACAAGGGCACTAACCTGACATTTGCTGGGAGGATTAAATGACTTAAATATTCATAAAATTCTAGGTGAGGTCTTTATTATAGTGTGA
Source organism: Camelus dromedarius (assembly GCF_036321535.1). Classification (NCBI taxonomy): domain Eukaryota; kingdom Metazoa; phylum Chordata; class Mammalia; order Artiodactyla; family Camelidae; genus Camelus; species Camelus dromedarius. The sequence continues at coordinate 7,685,697 of NC_087447.1, read as the reverse complement.
GCTACCATCCCATCAGAATGGAATTCCCAGTGGCTAGAACACAGGTTGGCATATGGTAGGTGCTCAGTAAAGTTCTGTTGGATGGCTGGATGGACAGATGCATGGATGGATAAGTGAGTGGGTGAATGGATGGATAGATGGATGAGTGAGTGGGTGGACAGAGGTATGGATGGGTGGATGGATGAATAAACAGTGGGTGGGCGAGTGGATGGACGTATGGGTGGGTGGATGGACGGATGGATGGAGCAGAGGGAAGCTCTATATGACATCAGGAACACCTAGCAGAGGAAGAGACATTTGAACATATTCCTGAAGGGCGAGGAGCAGTGTGCTAGTTGGAGAGGAGCCGCCCAGGAACAGAGAGACAGAAGGAAGAAAGGTGTGATGTGGTTGAGAAAAGGAGACACTCGGTCCCTGGGGCATGGGAGTGAGGTCCCGACTGACTCATACAGGGAGTTGGTCCCAATTCTGCTCTGCACATCAGGGCTGCCATCCAGGCTGGGGCCTTGGCTGAGACTCCGAGAGGCCATTGTGTCCCACACTAAAGAGCCTTTGTGAACCTGGAGTTGTAAAACAGACCTTTGCCGGCTGCATGAAGACATTTTCCCCACCGAGGTTGAAAGATAATTTCTCTTTAATTGATTTTTTTACCTCTATGAACAGTAAAGTAATATGAGAAAAATCTACACTGCAATTTTTCCATTTGTGAAAACCAAAATTACTCCTTGCAGACAATTCCCTCAGAGCGTGGACCCCCTCCCTCCTTTTATTTGTCTCTTGTCTTTAAATGCAAGAAAACTTTTTTTTTTTTTTCAAAATAGCTGAAAGTTTCACGATTTGGGAAGGGGGCAAGTTGTGGAATTACTTTTCACACAACACGAAACACAAAGCCAGGGAGGGCATCTCTGCTAGAAAGAGATTTCTGTAAATGCACGAGAAAGCGGCTCTGTTGACACCTCATTCTTCTGTCTATAAGATGCACGAGTGACAAATAGGACATGTTGTTTTAACACCAGACGATGAAGCTCCTCGCTTTCCACTGCTTGCCAGCGACAATGCTGGCAGCTTCTTTTTGCAGGTTCTAGTGACGCCCACCCCACCCCATTCCCTGCTTTTGAGCTCTCAGGTCTTGCAGAAACAAGCTTTCCTTTCAAACCCTGGGTCCTAGCCAGAGAGGGATGCAAGTTTCCCGTTCCAATGAGAAAGGGTAGCTCTGAATCCATAAAACATGCCCTAAATCCATCCCATCAACACTGACCAGCCACTTTCAGCGTCAGCCGTAAAGACTTGGCTTAGTGTGAGACCTTGAAAGAAGAGACCGAAACTGCGGCCTAGCTCCCACTAAATTAACCTCATGAGGCTCACAGTCAAAGTCTGGGAGGGCCGTGGCCCTGTCTGTGTCATTCACAGGAAGGGTTTTGGCTCCCGGTGAGATTAATGTGAGCCAGGGGTCATTAGAGGCTAACCTCAGCCCGAGTGATCATCTGTGATGTAAACTTGGCACCAAAAGGGCTGCGGGGCGTGTGCCTCGAGGCCTGACCTCTGCCCTGTGGCCCTGAATATAGTGACCTTTTGATGCCAGGCAGGGGTGTGCCCGACTCACTCTCACCGCACGTGTCTTGTGCTCCTTGCAGGTGTAGAGGCTGCAAGTCAGGTGGGGGCCCAGCTCCCCCAGCTGTCCACCATGGTGGTGGCACACCCCACTGCCACTGCCACCACCACACCCGCTGCCACCATCACGGCCACTGTCGTGATGACCACGGCCACCATGGACCTGCGGGACTGGCTTTTCCTCTGCTATGGGCTCATCGCCTTCCTCACGGAGGTCATTGACAGCACCACGTGCCCCTCGGTGTGCCGCTGTGACAATGGCTTCATCTACTGCAACGACCGGGGGCTCACCTCCATACCCGCCGACATCCCGGATGATGCCACCACCCTCTACCTGCAGAACAACCAGATCAACAACGCCGGCATCCCCCAGGACTTGAAGACCAAGGTCAATGTGCAGGTCATCTACCTGTACGAGAACGACCTGGACGAGTTCCCCGTCAACCTGCCCCGCTCCCTGCGGGAGCTGCACCTGCAGGACAACAACGTGCGCACCATTGCCCGGGACTCACTGGCCCGCATCCCACTGCTAGAGAAGCTGCACCTGGACGACAACTCCGTGTCCACAGTCAGCATCGAGGAGGATGCCTTCGCTGACAGCAAGCAGCTCAAGCTGCTCTTCCTGAGCAGGAACCACCTGAGCAGCATCCCCTCGGGGCTGCCCCGCACACTGGAGGAGCTGCGGCTGGACGACAACCGCATCTCCACCATCCCGCTGCATGCCTTCAAGGGCCTCAGCAGCCTGCGGCGCCTGGTGCTGGACGGCAACCTGCTGGCCAACCAGCGCATCGCCGACGACACCTTCAGCCGCCTGCAGAACCTGACCGAGCTCTCGCTGGTGCGCAATTCGCTGGCCGCCCCGCCCCTCAACCTGCCCAGCGCCCGCCTACAGAAGCTCTACCTGCAAGACAATGCCATCAGCCACGTGCCCTACAACACACTGGCCAAGATGCGCGAGCTGGAGCGCCTGGACCTGTCCAACAACAACCTGACCACGCTGCCCCGTGGCCTGTTCGATGACCTGGAGAACCTGGCCCAGCTGCTGCTCAGAAACAACCCCTGGTTCTGCGGCTGTAACCTTCTGTGGTTGCGTGACTGGGTGAAGGCGCGGGCGGCCGTGGTCAACGTACGTGGCCTCATGTGCCAGGGCCCCGAGAAGGTCCGGGGCATGGCCATCAAGGACATTACCAGCGAGATGGATGAGTGCTTTGAGGCAGGGGCGCAGGGTGGCGTGGCCAATGCCGCTGCCAAGACCACAGCCAGTGATCATGCCTCTGCCACCACGCCCCAGGGCTCGCTCTTCACCCTCAAGGCCAAGAGGCCAGGGCTGCGCCTACCTGACTCCAACCTCGACTACCCCATGGCCACGGGTGATGGCACCAAAACGCTGGTCATCCACGTGAAGCCCCTGACAGCGGACTCCATCCGCATCACGTGGAAGGCCACGCTCCCTGCCTCATCCTTCCGGCTCAGCTGGCTGCGTCTGGGCCACAGCCCGGCCGTGGGCTCCATCACGGAGACTCTGGTACAGGGGGACAAGACAGAGTACCTGCTGACAGCCCTGGAGCCCAAGTCCACCTATATCATCTGCTTGGTCACCATGGAGACCGGCAATACCTACGTAGCGGATGAGACGCCCGTGTGTGCCAAGGCAGAGACGGCCGACAGCCACAGCCCCACCACCACGCTCAACCAGGAGCAGAGCGCCGACCCCATGGCAGGCCTGCCCCTGGCGGGCATCATCAGTGGCGCTGTGGCCCTTGTCTTCCTCTTCCTGGTCCTGGGAGCCATCTGCTGGTATGTGCACCGAGCCAGCGACCTGCTGACCCAGGAGCGAGCCTACAACCGGGGCAACCGGAAAAAGGACGACTATATGGAGTCGGGGACCAAGAAGGATAACTCCATCCTGGAAATTCGTGGCCCCGGGCTGCAAATGCTGCCCATCAACCCTTACCGCGCCAAAGAGGAGTACGTGGTCCACACCATCTTCCCCTCCAATGGCAGCAGCCTTTGCAAGGGCACACACACCATCGGCTACGGCACCACGCGGGGCTACAGGGACGGCGGCATCCCTGACATAGATTACTCCTACACATGATGCCAGCGCCCAGCTCCTGCCTCCTCCTGGCGTGGCGACTGCGTGGCTTTGCCCAGCCTGCTGCCATCTGACAGAGCGAGGAAAAGAAATTCCACTATGACTCTCCCAGCAGAAAGCAGTTTTGGGAGGGTTGACAATTTTGTAGAACACAACAGTGGGGAAAAAATTTTTTTTTAAAGAATAGAAGGCAGGAGGGGGATTTGACGTTACTGAAGACATAATTTATACCAAATGATGCCAGGTGGGGAGGGAAAGACTAAAAATAATACTGCAGGAAGGGTTAGGTTGGATATTTTCTTCCCTGAACTGGAAAGATACTACCTGTGCAACGCCTGTGTACGCCTTGTGCTCTGTGCAGGGCCATCACAAAGGGACCGTTACAGAAGCAGCCGACGCGTAGCCCCCACGCAGCTCTCGCTGCTTGCTGCTTACTGGAGACAACATGATGGAAGGTTTCAGGCTCCTCACAAAGGAGAAGGGAAGAAAAGATCTTTTGCTATGGAGATATTGTCCTGAAATCTCTTCCTGGGTTCTTTCCATGCCATTTCCCTTACAGATTTGCAGAAATAGTGCGTCTTTCACTGCATTCTTTGAAGAACGATGTAGTCGATTAAAAAACAAACTTTCTTTTTCCCACACTAAAGCCCTCCTCAGTTCCATGCACCATACTCTGTGGAAGCCCCACGGAAGCTGTGGCTTTCCCAGCCACTTGGAGGTGCATCTATCTACCTGTCTACCTTTATGTCGTGTCTCTAAATACAGATGGGTAGATAGAGCCACATATATGGTCCTTACAGTACTTTTGGGGTCAGTTCATACAATTTCCTGAGACAACAGAGTTGCAAACATGTTGCTTTCTCCTAGAAATCATTAAGTAGACAAAGTGTGTTGGGGATGGAAGAGGGGGGTAATGCTGTTCCTAAAGGCAGAGGCATGTCTGTCCTGGCTGGGTGGCTGGGGAAACCCTGGGCAAGGAGTGCTTTTGGTTTGATCCTATCTTAGGTTGGCCAGAGCTGGGCTGTGCTCCTTTCTGATACAGAGAAAAGCTTTCTTTGACGGCCAGAGTCCTCCTCTCTCTCCTCCCACACCCCCACAGATGCAATCACCTCAACAGCTACGTTCTGAGCATTTACTGTGTGCTACATGCTTCCTCCAGAGATAGATAATTGGTGCAGGGACTTTTCTTTTTTTTTAATATCAGCTGATTAGACCTAATGGTTTCCATGGTTGTTCAAACAAAGCCCAGAAAAAGACATGAAAATTCTCAGAAAAGCCCTGGGAGACAACACGGCTTCCCCGCTAGAATGCCGAGCACTCAGCCATGCCCACCCCTGGGACTCTGCTCTGGAGAGGGAAGACCACATCTCTCTAAAAGTGCCAGCCTCCCAAAAGGTACTGACCAGAGCCCTCAGAAGAGTTAAGATTATTTTTTCCCCTCCCTCTGGAATCAATGCCACCGTCATTTATCAACTGACAGTGCTGTTTGGCGAGCCATGAGATTAAAACAATGATGAAATAATGACAGCAAATCTGGAAAGAAGAGAGGAGTGGTGCCTGGGGTTCTGATATCTTCCGCATCCCAGCACTCAGGGAACTTGGGTCACTGTCTATCAAGATGCCTGTTGTCCTGCACCCGGGAAGGGTGATGTCAAAGGAGAGACGCTGGTCTGAGGGCAGGGAGGATGAGAACGGGTCCAGATCCTGGCCGTGGCGCTTTCAAAAGGCCTCAGCTGCTTTGGCAAAAGCCAAAGGCAGGAAGAGGAAGCTGAACAACAGTCACAGGGCTGCCATGACAGGCCCAGGGGCCAGCCACTGACAGGACATGAAAAGATGCTGCTGGCCCCTCCATGAAGACGGCGGGGTTGAAAGAAGTGGACACAACAGCCACGCAAGCGAGGCGGAGAAGAGGCGCGGCTCCCATTGCCAGGCCGGAGGGATGGTGTCACCAAGCAGGGGATCCCCCCAGGGAGAGGCCCAGGGTCATGGGCACAATTCATTCTCGGCTCAAGCCTTTTTCCTTTTCCTGCCTCTGAATTTTCTCATACAGTGAGGTCAGGAGAGAAATTTTTCCAAGCCTTAATTTCACATCCATGTAAAGTTGCCCTTCCTTTGGCCTGCAGAGCTCCTAGACAAAGGCCAGTTCTGATGGCTCAGGGAGGAGCAGAGGGGCCCCAAGACTAGTGTCCAGGAGGAGAGGGTGCACGAGGGTGTGGGGCACTGGCCAGGGGTCAGAAGTCTAAGGTCTCTGCTGTTTCTGAAACGTGGTCTCCTCCCTAAAGACATCACTCCTGCTTTTGGCCAGTGTCCCAGAAAAATCCGTCCCGGCCTCCCCACTGCCAGGCTCCAACCCCCGTTGCTGACATGCCTGGTCCCCTGCTGTCACTCTAGGTCCTCCTTTCTCCTTTCTGTGAGCCTAGCAAGAGGTCAGATCATCCTCTTAGAGGCTAGGGAGGCATTAGGGGAACAGCAGGTGGCCATACACAGGGAGCGCTGTAGGGGAGGCCTTGCAGCTCTGAGATCCTGCCTGTGCCAGCAGCGCCCTCGGGGCTGGGCCTGGGTGATGAACTTTCCTCCCCCTGTAGCACAAAGCAGGCCCAGGCCCTTCTGGGCCTGAGGACACATCAGTCTCCTGCTCCCGGCTCTTGCACTAATGGGGCTCGGACCCATCTCACACCAGGCTGTCCCTGTCTGCCTGGCTGCAGGCATCCTCCTGCCAGTGTAAGTTCCAAAGACAGTGGAGACTCAGCTCAGCCAGGGCCCAGGGGCACCCCCTCATCTTTTCTGGCCTCAGCATCCCGACATCTTCCTAGTGTCCTTTCTGAAAGCAAGCCTCCAAATGTCTGCTGCCCCATGTTCCCCCAAGCCTGGGTTGGGGCCTGAAGCCAGGTCCACTCTGAAACCCCATCCCTTCCTGGTCCAGCTCCTCCGAACCAGCCGTGTAATATAGTGAGAGAGGATGTGCCAGGGTGTCCAGCCTCTACCTCCTGGAAGCACGGGAGGACACAGGGCCTAGGCCCCACTTCTGTCTAGAATCTCCCTTCTGGGGGTGGCCAGCCTGACCCTTGCAGCCTCTGACTAGCCAGAGCAACCTCACTGACCTCAGTGTTGATGAGTGTATTTTGTGGCATTTAAGGCAGGTTTAAAGTTTTAAAAAAAAGTCCATGACACTTCTTTGGTTAAGTGGTTTACCCTTCCTGGTAATTAGATGTAGTGATTGGAATCTCTTTTCTATTACATGGCAATTTTCCTTTAAATTTCCCCTTAAAAAAAAAAAAAAGGAAAGAGAAGGCAAGGAAGGCAAGAGAAGGCAGCAGGGCCAGGCAAGTCATTTGCATTTTGCGAAAGAGGCCTCTTGTAAGCTCAGCTCAGGCGTGGGGCCCGACGTATGGAATGCTTAAGAGATTACTAAGAATAAAATCTATTAATTAGTCATACTCAATTCCGCAGACATGATGTGCATCAAAAGCTGCTTTTCTTCCCTCTTCTCCTTCCCTCTTCCCGCGACTCCCACAGAAGCCTCCATCTTCTCTAAATTGGCTCCTGCTTCCTGGCCCGCCTCCCATTAACATGGTGGCTGCCTGGATGACTAGGGGCCCTCTGGGGCTTGGGGGCTGGAGCTGGGGCACCAGGGAGGGGACAGTGCCTTGGAAGATGGCAGCATCCCCGGGCTTCCCCACCCAAAGCCCGAAGCCCACGCCTGCCTGTGCCTCCTCTCCCCTCCTCAATGGGCACCAGGCTGCCTCCTCCCTCCCTTAGGGGTCCAGGAGGGCCCACCAGCCCCCATAAGGGGCAGAGAATGAGAAGGGTCAGGGAGTGTTTCCAGACAGGTACAGGGAAAGTGTGTTTTTCAAATCCACGGCCCCTGTTTCCCCTTCTGTAAAGCTGGGGTGGGCTAAGGCAGGGTCTAGCCTTGCCCAGAAAAGCTGGGTGCTCCAGAGGCCAAATGGGGGCCCCTCCCCTCTGCCAATTCTGGAAGGTTCTAGTTGGCCCAAGGCAGGTGACAGAGGCCAGGAGTGGGAGAGACAGGCCAGGAGAGGTTTCCTGGGGCCTCAGGGAGCTGACTAGAGCCTTGAGAAGCGAAGGAGCTGAGCAATGGGCCGGGACTGCATCTGAGCCTCCCTCTTTTACTCCCTTAGAGCTGTGGAGCAAGGGAAGGACCCCCCTCCCCGCCCCACAATGGCAGCTCGAGTCCCAAAGCCAATCCACTTCAGAAATCTGCTTCCTGCTGAATGCGCCAGGGAGGACCGGGTTTCTGAGCCTCGCGCTTATGAAAAATACAAAAGGAAAATCGGATGCGGCAGACAGGGAGCGATGGAGCCACGAAGGCGACTGGGAGAGAGCTGGGGTGTTTGCTGGAAGGAGGGGCCTGGGGGCCTGAGCCCCCGAGGGCCGGGGCTCGGCCGGGGTCAGTTGTGGGTGTCCTATGCGCCGTGCCCCCTCTCACTCAGATCAGTACAGGTGACGGGCAGCGGACGCCTGGTGCTGGACGGGCGCCAGGGTGAATGCTAACAAGCAATTCACAGCCTGCACAGGCCTTCCAGAGCGCAGACAGAGGAGGCATCTCTTCTTGAGGAGGGATAAGGAGGCTCAAAAATGCAAATCATTACCGTTTACAACCAAGTGAGTCTGCTAAATTGATTAGGAGAGATTAAACTCCTTGGAGGTGAGGGGAAAGGGAGATTTTTCACATTTCATGAACCTGCCCCCAGTGGCTGTAGGCAAAGCAGAGATTTTCTGGGCCTGGCTCACAGGGAGCTGAGGGTCTCTGAAGGCTGACACCACGCGTGCCCCAGCACTCAGGATACGCTCGGCTAGATGGAGCCGGGGCTCGAGCTCTGAGGGCAAGGAGTTCTGCCTCCGATGTGTGCCTGTGCTCAGCCTCTGGGACGGGGTTGGGGGTTATGTGGCCCACACAGATCATTCAGAAGCTGTCACAGCGCCCCCCCCTCCCCCCAGGCAGGATTCTGCCCCTGCCCTCCAGATCCCATCTGCCTTTGGGTTGAAAAGCCAGGGTAAGTGGCCAGACCAGTCCCTTAGTGAGGAGGACTCTAAAGCCATGTGCCTTTCTGCTTCCTTTCTGTTCCAGGGTGTGTCTGTCTCTGAGTGGTCCCTGCAGCCAGTGGAAGGGAAGTGGGGCTACTGTAAAGGGAAATCTGAAGGTCAGGAAAGAGAAATTCTGGCCCAGCAAAAAGAAACAGGTAGTGAGCTCTCTGTCACTGGAGCATGCAAGCACTTGATGGGGAGGTAGCAGATATTTTCCTGCCTAAGCCAAGGCTTGGTTCTTTGACTTACTCTATCATCCCTGAGCACCCTGTAAGGAAGATCTCCAGAGATTGCTCAAAACAACCAGTGTCCCCTGAAAATCACAGGTCGGGGCCATCCTGCAGCCAGGCCACTCAGCACCATCAAAGAGCTGCTTGTGTCACCAGGCAGCCTGTAAAATTCCAACCTCAGTGTCCAGGAGGCCCCTGGAGAGGAAGTACAGACACGCGCTGCCCCATCTAGGAGTCTGGACGGGCAAGGGTGCAGAGGGCGACCTACCACCTGCGGCTGGCTCTCTTGGGGCCACCTCCCAGGTGCAGCTGCCTCCTGGGTCCATTCTCATGCCAGGCCCCTGTCCCAGTGAGCTTCCTCCACGGTCCCACCAGCTGTCCTCCCAGCTCAATTTACTCAGCGCTACCTACCGCTGCTGCTGGCTTAATCCATTCCCAGCCCAGCCAGGTTGACGGCTGCCTGAGGCACTTTTCATTCTAAGACTTTAAGCATTTACCATTTCTTTTGAAATGTTCCAAGTAGTTGCCTGAAATACCCACATTTGCTTCTTTAAAAACACTCACAAGAAGATCCCCTTGGCTCTTGGCTCCCCCTCCCTTCCTCCCTCCCTTTGCATTTTTAATACAGTTTTTCTCTAGTTTCAGAAATTCTATTATCACTGGGGTCAGGCCCACTTTCTCACATTAATATGATTTACAGGTTTGCCCAAGACCCCTGATGTCTCAGGAGCAAAGCCTGCCTTTCTCCACTTCTCCCCTTGGGGACATTGTGCCCCGGACAGAGCATCAGCCCCAGGGAAGCTGCTGCCTGCTCCCCACTGGAGAGCCTGGCAGGCCAGGGGCTTTTGGAGACCACTGTCACTGCCCCCTCCACCCCGTTACTGAACTGCCAGCTTGTGCTGGGCACACTGAGGGCACAGGGGGACCTGTGGGGGGCTGACCCAGCCCCCACTTCCTGGCAAAGCCAGCTCCTGAGACACTGTGGCCACCTGGAGACACCACAGTGCTGTGGCCCCTGTCCTTCCCACACCCACCCACGCGGCCCCTACACCTGAAAGCCCAAAAGTCCACGCCTGGAGAGTCCTTGCAGGAAGGTCTTTGCTGTCATCCCCCCTAAACCTTTTTTACGGCCGATGCTAGGTCCCTATGCCCCTCCATGCCAGCTTACTGAGGCCCAGCGCAGCGCCTGGCACGCAGGGGTGTCACTCATCTCTTCCTCCCTCCTCGCTTGCCCCTCAGGCTCAGTGCAAGGGGCCCAGGCAGGTGTGTTGGCAACAGCCTTTCTCTCATCCTGCACCAGGCCCACTGGCAGTCTGGCCCCAGGAGAGGCTCCTCCTCCCTGAAGCATCTCACTTCCCTCTCCCTGGGACCCACCCATCTCCAGCTGTGAGCCTGATAAAGAAATCCTGCCACTTGTTGAGATCTGGTCACCAGCCTGGGTGACTTGGTTCCCTCTCTCTGAGCTGAGCTCAGGTGGGTGACAAGGAGGGCAGAGAAATGGGTGTCCCCCTTGCCTGACACTCCCACTGAGAGGTCCTGCCCACCTGGAGGAACTAACCAGACTTTTCCCTCAAGACAGAGAAAGACACGCAACATGAGCCAACAATCAAAGGCACAGCGGACACGGGGCCACCGCCCGCTCACCTCCCGGACCCGGGGGTCCCGGGCACCTCTCTCCCACCCTGTGTGCAGGACACGCTTGCAGAGGGTCCCAGAGACCACCCACGTCTGGCTGGCCCTGTTTTCAAAAGGTTCTGGGTGCCCAGGAGGAAGACACACAAAACCCTGAAATGAGCTTAGATGTTTTCACCTGACCCAGCACACCACCTGCCAGCCGCCCAGCAGCCTCAGTGGAGAAGCCCACCCAGTGTCCAGCTCACGAAGAGGTTTATCATCTGAGAGGGAGAGAAGCTGGAGAGATGGTGTTGAAGGCTGGGGACAGGCCGCGGCTGCAAACACGGGCGAGCCGGAGAGACCGCGCAGTGGTGCGGTTCTGCTGGCTGGAGTGGACGCCCCTAATTATGACTGTCACAGGCAGGTGTGGACAGGGAGGCAAAGGAGAAAAGTAAACTAAAGGAAACCCCACGCATAAGGACCTCAGAGCAAATGTTTTTTAAGAGCCACCAACAGCAATTCCCTTTCCCAATGTTCAAAGGTTCCTTGTATCTCGTGTGGGGTGTTGTGCTAAAGCGCTTTGCTCCGTGGAATCCATCCCCGGCAGTCTGAGAAGGAAGAGATCAGGAGGGGTCCTTGGTGGGACCCTGGAGAGTGGGGTGGGTCCCTCTACTGCAGAAGGTGGATGCCTGGCCAGCTGAGGGCACAAGGAGGGCAGGCCTGTGACCAAGGTCCCTTCTGACCCGAAGGCTCCCTGCCAGGGGCACTCCTGGCTTCCCCTGAGCCCCGGCCCTTCCCCACCTGCAGAATCAGCCCTGTGGGGCCACTTGGCCACCTGCTCCTTGTCTTTTTCCTTTTTCTCTGAAGGGCAAAGCAGTCTCAGGGGTCTGAGTGGTGGGACTTCTGCTCCTGCCTGCTGCCACCAGACACCTGGCTGGCGGCCCCAGCCTGGCCCCCAGACCCCGGGCTCCCTCCCCACCTCCCCACCAGACACGCAGACACCCACCACGACGACAACACAAACCAAAGTGCACTGCGAACCGCCCTTGGGCCTCCTTCTTGTAGGTGCCTTGAAACTTCAATGTTGAGATGAATGTGATGAACTGTTTGGTCCTATTTTCTGTTTGTCTGTTTTCATATAAAATGTCCAAGTCCACTTTCCTTGTCCTTTCTTGAAATAAATAGAAAGATTTAACTTTTACAGTCCTCTCAGCTTTTACAGTGACTCTCAGCTCACTGGCCCAGTGTGCCTGGGGCCCAGATCTGTCACCTACATGGTCTCGGCTGCCCACACCCTCTCCCCAGGCTCCATCCCGAGGGTCAGCCCTGCTATTGGGTCCACTGGCACACAGGTGGTGGCTGGACGGGATGGAGGCTTGGGGTGGGCACCAAGGGAACCAAAATAACGATTCTGCCACAGGACGGAGAAAGGAGCTCTGACCCCATCCCACAGGCCCTGGGGAGGGCGACCGGCAGCTAAAGGCAGGTTCCAAGAGGGTTCCACATGGAGATGTGTTAATAGGAGCTGTGGATTATCCTGCAAGAGGCTCCGGCCACCATGTGGGCACCCAGATAAGCCTGGAACTGTGCGGGCATTGGGGACATAGCTATTCCTCTGCCTGGAGAATGCTTGCCTGGGTCCCCCCACCCGATGCCCCGCATCCCCTAGACACACCCAGTGCATTCACAACTCTCCAGGCCTCGCCTGATATCTCACATCCCAAAGACAGGGGAAAGGAGAAATATTATTGTCAATGAGAACAATAGCAGTTTCTGCTAAATGTAACCTAAAATAAGAACCCATTACTTCTGCCTTAGATCCAATTTCACATCTGGATACGGGTTAATGAGCTTTTCTTATATTCCAAGGAAGCAAAGTTATTTCTGGATGTGCCTTGATGGTGGGTGGCCTGGCTGGGGTACATGGGGTGCTCCGATCTCACAGGTGCCTCTTTCCCCTCCATCCTCTTCTCTCAGTCCTCACTGCTCACCCCCTGTGGGCAGGAACAGCCCAGAGAGACTCTTCCAGAGGGCAGCGGACCAGGTGGGCTTCAGGGAAAGGACCAAGTCTGTTTCTCCGACCTCTTCCTAAGGCCCCGGCACACAGTGGGAGCTCCGGAGGGCCGCTTGCTCTTCCTCATCTGAGCTCCCCTCCCCAGGGCTGCCAAGTGATTTTTCTAGAACATGATCAGCCAGCCAATCAGTAGGTATTTACTGAGGGTCTACTATGTGCTGGAGTGGGGCATCCTTCCTGCCTCCTGGAGGGAAACGGGAGCCCTGACCTGGTCGGGGGAGGGAGGCTCCCTGGGGAGCCGGGTTTCCACTGAGGGCGTTTCCTCGGAAGAGAAGGACTCGGAGGGGGCCAAGAGACTGACACATGGCCCGTCAGAAGCTCTGAGGCAGGGCAGGACGGCAAGTCCAATTCCATGCCTCCCTCTGGAAGACTCCGCTTCCCCTGTAAGCACAGGACTGTCTGCTGAGTGCAGTTCATTCCCCGTGCAGGCCCCGACCTGTCCCGGGCTCCAGGTCTGTGTTGTGCTGACCTCTCAGTCCGGATGCCGTGGAAGGCCCTTAAAGGTTCAATTCAGTCATTGCCTCTGGAAAGGCCGCCCCCTTCTACCCCGCCCAGCCTGGGTCCACACCTGCTGGTTCTCATCTGCACAGGTGACTGGTTCCAGCACCTCGCTCTCTAGGGGCCCCTGGCGGGCAGTTCTCACCTTCCACCCCTTCAGATCCCAGAGGGCACTGTCCCGACCCACTGGAGGCACCAGAAACGTGAAGGGAGCGGGTGAGTCAATAAACAGCAGCATATCGATCAACCAACCCATCAGTCAGTCAATGTTCAGTCCAAGGCGGGGACTTTCCGAGAGTGGCAGCCTGGGCCTCCCAGTAATGAGACGGTCTTACTTCTCTCCGTCCAGCCTCTCCCAGAGGGCAGCAGGAGGGGGGCGCGGGGCTCTCCCAGCTCACCTCACCCTCCACACCCTGGCCGCAGCGCCACAAACCAGGTGCCCAAGGGGCCTCCTTCAAGCCGGGGCAGGAGGGCCAGTTTCCCAGACTATGTTCCTCAGGCCCCAGAACTCATAGAAGTTCTGCCCAGGAAGAGTTCACGGCCACGTGCATTAATGCCACGGCTGTCCTTGGAGTCCCTCAGAACAGGGTTAGACCCACAGACTCCACCGCTCACTCCCTGTGCCTTAGTTCCCACCCCTGTAAAACGTGTGCATGATGGCAGCCCACTGCTCATGTTTACCACCATGGCAGCACTGACCCTGCTGATGTGTGCTGGAGCTTCCGTGAGAGGGCTGGGCGCTGGTTTCCCTCTGCTTGCCCAGGGAGTACAGGCCGCATCCCGGGCGCCCCCAGGGTTTACCCAGCGCCCCCAGCCCCTGGGCACAGAACCAGGCTGGTGCTTCCCGCAAGGAGGCCCAGGTGTCTCTGCAACAGCAAAGTGCCCTCAGTCTGCACAGAGGAGCAGTGTCCAAACAGGACCTGGTCCTCCAGCCACCCCGACCTCACCTGAGGTCTGTGGCCGGCTCCCGAAACCTGCCAGAGGGAATCTCCGGCTGACCCGAGCTTTAGGCTGCAGGAGAACAGGGGCGGGGGTGGGGGCACGTTAGGTCTTAATTAAGTGTCCCAGGGACTGCAGGCCCAGAGATGAGCCCCACAGGAGGAAACCACCAGGACCATGGAGGAGGTTCCAGGATCGGCATTTCAGGTTAGTGGAAAGATCCTCCAAACATCACTGGCCCTTTCTGAAGTTGTGCGGGTGGCCTGAGGGGTAGTGAGCCACATCCTCACAGGAGAGCAAGCAGAACTGGCTGGTCCCTGAAGGGGGCATGAGCTCTGGGTGGTGGAGGCGACAGACTGACGGTGAAAAGCTCCTGTCTCCCTGTCATGCCTTCAGATGGACCCTGGGAGACAGGGTGGTCTCCCCACAAACCCGGGAACCCCTGCTGCCACCCCCGCTCCAGCCAAGCCAGTTTCCAGTCTTTTCCTTCACAAAGAAATCTCAGGACTCACATATCACTGAGGTTACAGACATGTGTGGGGTAAGCCCCCCAGGTAGCTGCCCTGAAGCCGAGGGGCACCCCAAGGCCCAGGGCCTCTCTTCATGTATCCAACTCCTCCTGCTTGGTTAGACTCAGGACTGAAAGTTCCAGTTCAAGTAGGAGAAAGAGTGGGTGGCCACCATCCCCATCCCTAGACCCTGCTCTTACCCGGCTCCCACAAGGTTCCAGAAGCTTCCCTACTCCTGTTCCCACTCCCCAGGAGGCTTCTCAGGCCTCGCCAAGCATCCCAGAGAAGAAGCGACAAAACTCAGGAAAGGTCTAACACTCCAAATCCCACCCCGTACCCAAGTTCCGTGGCCAGTGCTTAGCACTCTGCATTTGAGGTCCTGGACGGGTCTGAGGTCCCCAGACAGTCCCGAAATGCTGCCTCAGAAGGTCAGGGTGGAGCTTGCTCATCCACTCTCAGGTGCCCACAACCAAGTGTTCCCCTGGGCCACCCAGTGGCTATTTCCCCTCCCTCCTCCACATTCCTCATCCTCTTGTCAGCACCTGCTTTGGCATGGCCCACCGCAGCTAGGTCCAGCACCAGCGCCTCCGCCTCCAAAGGACCCTCTCCTCCCAAGGAGGGGTAAATAGGTTCCCTCGAGCTGCTAACTGACAGCACAAATGAAATCTCGGTGCTCCCCCTGCAGAGATTTACAGGGGAAGTGAAATCTTATTTGCGCTGCTGCCAAGACTGGGACGCGATGAAATTATGCCTCGGAAAGAGACTGGCCGGCCCCCCGCGGAAGCGGCTGCATTGGAGATGGGCTTATTAAAAGCCACAGTGGCCACATTTCAACCTGTTTCAGGTGTTAAGTAATTTACTGCCACCCAGAATTCAGTGGCAGGTTTTTATCATTTTTACTTCCAGGCTGCAGGCCCGGGAGGTCCCTGCATAAGGAACTGCAGGTCTAAATGTCCCCTGTAACCCCAGTACTGCAAGGGAAATCAGGGAGCAGGGACCTGGGAGGGGTAAGGGTAGGGGCTGGCGTGGCAGCAGATGCCCCAACTCTCCCCAGGGTTATACCAGGCTTGGCCAAAGCTCAGAGTGACAAGGAAGGCTGGCTCAAAGACCCCCCACCCCACATTTCGGGGCTCAGTGATTCCCCCAAAGACACTGTAGGTGTTTTCTGAAGGCAGCTATAGTCTAAGCTCTGAGAGAGCAAAGACTACCTCTCTCAGGACCTGACCACCATCCACACGATCACCAAGTCTTTATTGAGCACCTACTGTGTGCCAGGCCCCGCTCAGATGTGGACACAGCAGTGAGCAGGACCCCAAAGACCCCTGCCTATGGACCACACATTCTGCTGGTAAGTGTTGAATAAATATCTGTGATTGGTTGATTAAAATATCCAAGAGGCAAACAAGCTCTTGAAAGAAACATTGCTGGCATGGGGGGCTCTGGAGGGAGCGGCAGGGAGGAAGCAAGCCCATCTGACCGGTGTCTGCTCTGTGCCACTGTGGAGGCCACTGCAGCAGCCCTCGAGGCTGGGACTCCCCAAGTCACAGACAAGAAGGCTCCGAGCCACCGGGTTCCGTGCTGTTCACTGTTCTGCAGAACGTGCGGTGAGGGGCCCCCGCCCCGTCCTTCCACGGCCTTGACACTCGCACGTTCACAGAAAGCCAGGGACGGGGAGCCATATGGTCTGGGGCCCCCAGGGTCACGAGCCTTGAGCACCTTCTCAGCAGTGCTGGGCCGAGGGCCCTTTGACACCTGCCAGCTTCGGGGGATTAAGCCTATTACTGAGGCTCCGGGGGCTTATCTGACACCCTTTCTGAGGCCCCCTTTCTCCACCTGTTTTCAGATACTCCAGGAAGACCAAGGGGAATCTTCAAAGACCAGGCTGAGCCAGGAGCAGAAATTCTTTAATTAGCTTTCTCTTGGATCGGGGCCCTGGCAAATGGATTAGTTGTGGCGGAGCCGGAGAAGGGGAGTGCAGTCCCTTAGAGCTGAGATTACAAGCCCAGGGTGAAGGGCCGAGGGGCCATCGCTGGGGATGGCGGCTCCCCAAGGGCTGGCAGATGGAATCTGTCACCAGGAAGACTCGGGAGATGGGCTCAGCGAGGCCTTGGTCCTCAGGAAGCTGGCATGGATCGACGCGTAGCACGGCCGGGCTGTGTGCCGGGATCTCTTAATGAAAGTGCTTCCTTCCCGTGTGCCTGCCCAGATCTGGAACTTCATAATTAGGGGGGATTTCCTAAAGGGGTGCGCATCTGTGAGAGGCAAGGCAGCATGGCCCGATGGTGCCAGGCGCCAGACATCTGTCACCGTGTTCCATCCTCGCTCATCCCCGTTTTCAAGCAAGTAAACCAATGCCCAGACCTAAGGAGCCTGCCCAAGGCCACAGTGACAGAGGTTAGCATGGGACCCAGGTCCTGGCCCATTAGGTGGTCTGACTGGGGATCTGTGAACTTGGAGCGAAAGGCTCAGGTGAGCCACCACCAGAAATCACTGCAGGCAAGTAAGCCTCCCCAGGCAGGTCTCCTCCAGGAAGCCCTCCCTGACCACCCACAGCGCCTTGGAGTCCCCATCTAGGCACTTACACCTCATGCTGTACCCATTGCCCCCACCACACACTGAGTGTCTCTTAGAGGAAGAGGCGGGCCTTCATTACTCCATACTCTCCGAATGAAGTAAGGAGGCTGTGCCCTCCTCAGCTCGGGGGGGCTGGAAAGAGAAGACTGGCTGAAGGCTGGGCCTCAGGGCCAGGAGGACAGGGAGGAGGGAGCCAAGAGAAGAGGCTGCCAGGGATCCCTGGGGCCAAGCTCAAGGCTGGGGTCTCCCCCAGGCCTGGGCTCTCCTGCTGGCTGGCTTTGCCCAGGGAGGCGCATGAGGGGCAGGTGGGCAGGAGGAGGAGTACTTGGAGACCTGGATCCCCGGATCCCCGGGACTGAAGCCCTTTGAAGTAGGACATGCGCTCTCCCCCTTGAGCTCGCATCAAAGGCAGCTCTGCTGTGGTCTGGCCACATGGGGCTCAACAGATAAGGGCTGTCCTCTTAGGGCAGACAGAAAAAGAGTGATCAGGCCCCCCTGAGCAGCCGCCCCCCCGCCCCCACCTCCTTCTGGCTTCCCTGCTCCCGGTGCAAGACACTGAGCCACCCCGTGTCTGGGAGGCTTCCCCAGCTCCCCCTTCCTGACCCTCCCGACAGGTCTGCCTCCAGGATCAAGTCACTGCAGGTAACGGTGAGGCTTCCAAGGTGTCCAGCCGCCTGGGCCACATCTCCCCTACTCCGCCTTGCAGCCCCAGTACCCAGAGCCTGATGAGTGAATAAACAGCCATGCTACGGAGCAGAGTACACGGGAGGGACGCCTAACCCAGGTCAGGGCAGGTTCCTGAAGGAAATGACATCTAAGCTGGGACCTGGAGCATGACCAGAGTCAGCCAAGTGAAAATGGGAGGAGAGGGCGCTCCTGGCAGGAGGAAGAGCCCATGCAAAGGCCAGTAAGTGAGAGAGAACATGCAGTTATAAGGCCTTGAATCATTTAGCTGGGCTGGAATGGAGAGGGTAGGAAAGGTTCTGGGGCCAGATGGTGTGGGTGTGCCAGCCAGGATGCTCAGGGAGCCAAGGTCACTATTAGGGCAAGACTTTCCCTAAATCAAGGATCCCAGGGGTGTTGGAAGAAGTCATGATAACAGCAAGGGCCGCCCAACTCTGGGGGGTCCCCATTTCCACTGTGCTCTCTATGAATCCCCCCTCCCCCCAAGTTGTGCAGGGAAGCCCTGGCACCAGCCATGCGGTTGCAGAGAGAGTAGAAACCCAGAGGCACTGCCCAGCAGCAGGGAATGGCATGCACCCCACATGAGGCCAGGCCCAGGAAGACCACAGCCAAAGACGCATGTGGACCCTGGGGCGAGGGAGGTGGGAATGAGGCCGGTGCCAATGCCCACAGGAGCGTCTCCAGCGACAGGCATGGCAAACCAGGGCCAATAAAGGCAGTGGTGGCGGCCCTGCTGAGACCTACTGTGAGCAAAGAGGAGTTCTACGTGTTTTCTGGGACAAAGCAAGTGTTTCCAAGTACCTACGATGTGCTGGTTTGGTGGGAGCCACAGGGGTTAGCCCAGGAAAGCCTGTCTCCTGCTACTGCTACCACCGCCACACCACACGTGCACATATCAATACTTCCAGCCGCAGCATCCTCCCCAGCGACGGAGAATGATGACTCTTATTTCAATTAGCCTCTTCCTGATTACCGGCGAAGTTCTGCATCTTTTCTCTTGCTTACTGACCATTTGTTTTTCTCCAACTGGGAACTGCCTGTCCACATCTTTTTCCCATTTTTCTTATTGATTTGTAGGAGCTCTTCGCATATCAAGAGAGGAGTAAAGCAGCAGCCTTGTCTTGGGGCAGACCCTCAGGGCCTCCCTTGAGGGTCCTCAGGCCTGGGGAAGGGAGGGGAATTTATGTGGGGCTTTTGAATGCCCCCACTCCATCTCTACACCCCGCCCAGCTCCTGGCAGGCCAACTTTGCTGGAAGACAAAGTACCTTCTGCAGGTGGGAGCCACTGCCAGCCCTGCATCTCAGCTGGCAAAACCCAGAGGGCTTATTTTTCACTACACTGAGAATTCTACACTGCCAGTGGCTGGCGGGGTTCCCAGATGGCACCCAAGGGGAACCAGCTGGTGGAGCTGGGTGTCTAGGAAGAAAGGATGACTTTCACGAGCCCAGCCTAGCTCAATGGGAACCAGCCTGCAAAAGGGGCAGGTCCTGAAGCCTCAGGCTGACCCTCCCATTAGAATTCCAGGGCCCCCTCTGGTGCACATCATCCCTGCCCCTCTTCCAGCTATGACAGTCCCTAAAAGGTGACACAGGTGTGGAGGACAGATGTTAGCTCTGCCCCTCACCCTCGGCCACCTGATCTTGCAGGTCCAGATGCAACCCTGCGGTTCATTTCCCTCCAGCGTTTGCCATACATAGTTCAGCAGACGAACAACAGAGGCCATAACACTGATTTCCAAAGTCCATAAAGGCAGTAACCTTTAGGGAGTTGGGCAAAATAAAGCCCCTCATCTCCCAGAGTAATGGCTGCTGAGAGCCCTTACGGGACTCCTCCTGGAGCTGGGGGTGGCTGGCGTAGGGCCAGCCCACAGACTTCCCTGCACCAGGTGATAAACCACTGCTCAGCACATGTTCCAAGGGGTCACAGCAGCCAGGGAGGCTGCAAACTGCCTGCATACCTTCTCCCTGACTGCCCTGCACTGGCTGCACTGGCTCCCCCAAAACCAAGGAGGGCTCATTAGCACCCTGTGCCCACCCATCTCCCACCTGTTACCAGGCTCCCAATAGAAGAGCCAGACTGCAGATTACAAGCAACCAGCCTGGTGCCAGCCAAGGACACCCCACTGCAGCCGGGGCAGGAGAGACTGTCCATACTGAGGTGGGCACCTTAGGCAGCCAAACCCACTGTCCTGCTCTTCGCCATACTTGGGTTAAGCCCTCCGGGAGGACAAATAACACCATCACAAAGGTGGCTGCCATGACCTCCACATAGCAGGAGGGGGATGGGGTCCCCTGACCACCCTCAAGCTCTCCAAACACCTCGATCCTGGGTTGACACCCTGGCCACTCCCCAGAACTCAGCAGACGCCTAGAACTACGAGTGGTTGCCATGAGCCCACTGCCCCTCATTCATTCACTCACTCAAAGACGATGTGACATAGTGGAAAGTGCCCAGGATCTGGTCCAAAGTTCCTGACTTATCTGAGACCAGTCACTTACCACCCTAGCACCACTGCTTCCCAATCTGAAAAGTGGGAATACTAGAAGCCACCTTCTAGGTCATTGCTGTCATGATTACCTTGGGCTCACAGAGCTGCTAGATGAGGGGGGACCACTGCCTGCGGCTGTGGGGCAGGAGGCTGGGCTAAGTCTGGGGGCAAAGCATAGGGGGCAGGCCTGCCTGCCAGAGGGGAGGGGGCCTGGGTAGAGACAGGGGGATGGACGAAATGACCCCAACAATCCCTTCCAGGCAAGGATGAAACAGGGTCAGGAGACAGGACATCCAGACCCTAAAAATCCCACCTTCAGGGCAGATCCATTGAACAGCCAACAGCTCCATGGACAAGGATAAAGGAGGGGACCACCCCCCCCCGGTCCTGTGGGGCCCCCCACTCAGAAGTCATTCCTCCTTCTCCAGGATTAAAACATATCGTGACATGAAATTAGCCGCGGGCTCAGCCTCTGGCTTAACCACAAAGAAGTGGAGAGAAATGAGGCTCTTCTAAACAAGGATGCCCTCTGCAAAGCGGACCCTGTGGTCTCCGTGGGAACACGAACAGTGGGGGAGTAGGAGGCCAGCCCACGGGAGCTTGGGGTGGGCTCTGTGGGGCTCTCCAGGCTGGCTGTGGGCTGAGAGTCGGCATTTGCATGGAGAGCCTCTGTGGCTCTGGAATTTATGCAGCTGCCTGTGTGATTCCTAAGGCGAGACAAATCTCCAGGCTGCTTTTCTCAGCAGGAACAAGTCTTTTCTTCAAATCGATGGTGACACATTTTTAAACTCTGATATTAAGGAGGGAAAGATTTTGCTGGCCCCCTGGGGGCAACCCTTATTAGTCACTGGCTCATCTGAGAGAAGTCACAGTGGCAGACCCAGTGGGCCTGAGCAAGGCAAGCAGCCCAGAGGCCAGGCCGCTGACATGCGTCAGCGAATGGACCACGATAAACAGGAGGGCAGAGGGGCCTCCCAAGTCAGGAGCAAAGCAGTGCACTGAGAGATTGAGACTGGAGGGGGCTCTGGAGCGAGCTATGAAGCATCTGCAGGGGAAATAAAGAATAGTTGGGAGAGAATAAAGAAAAAAGGGAGAGAGTAGAAAGAAAGAGAAAGAGGCATTAAGCTGGAGTATATTTGAATTTCCAAGTTTAGAGTTACAGAACCTGAAGTCTTGTTTCCCATTTTGCTATGGCTGCCAGGAAGCTCAGGGCTGCTTTTCATATTCAGTTGCAACAGATTTGTTACAATGGCCTAGTTTTGAGATATCTTCTGGATGGGGCCATGGTAAGTGCCAGGAGCCAAGCTGCCCCAAGCAGTCACCAAGAACATAAAATACAAGGGTGGGGATGAACCATGGTCCTTCCATGGTTGACCAGACACCAGTATCCCATGGCAGGTGGTAGCACTGAGCAGAACCAGGAACCAGGTGAGACGCTGGCAGGTCAGAAAGTATGTCATACCAAAAACATCCAGGCCAAAGGGTTCCAGGTGTGGCCAAGAGCACAGGGCACATTCTTATGAGATGCCCAGGTCAGCATCCTCCCCTCATTTATTTCTTTTTATTCCTGGTTTAATGGTTCCCCAGTTTTATTACGCCTATTTTTCAGTGGAAATAGGTAGGTTAAACATTTTAAAAAAAATCAATTCCAGCTCAAACGCCCACTTGCTCAGTGATAACAGTCACCATTTATTGAGTTCCAGCAGCTTGTTGGGCATTTATACACACCTCCATCCTCTCAGCGACCTTTGGAGGGGATGTCACTCACCCAGGTTTACAGACAAGGAAACGGAGGCTCAGAGGGGAGATGTATCCTGGTCAAGGTCAAAAGAGCCAAGGCAGCCCTGTCCTATCTGTCCTCTGACGTGTCTCAAGCCCCAGAGCCCAGCACCCTGCTCTGTGCACCAGAGGGGACTCCCATCCGCCTTGTTAGGAGGGAGATGAGTCTGAGTCAAGGGCAAGGCCAGGGAGGCACAAGAGGTGGTCAGGTGACCCAGAGAATTTTATCACCCCCTGGCCCTGCCTATGCCACCCTCGTCCCCTCCCTGCCAAACCCCAAGGCTTTGGCTACAACCTGCCCCACCTTTGTGTGACCCATTAGCCTCACCAGAAAGTTCCCTGCCGGCTGCCAGGCAGGTTTCAGCTCCTTTGACAGAGCTGCAAAGCTCCCATCGCAAATGTCAATTCTGGGCCATTTGCTTCGTAGATTTTAATGTTCCTGTTTCTCCTCAACATACTCAGCAAGGCAGCTCTTGCTTTTCAAAAGGGATGTGGCGTTTGATGATGTTTAAACCTACGTGAAATACAGCCAGGCAGCAATAATAAAACAGACGCAAGGCCTGCCGGCAGGGGGATGGCTGACAGCCGGGCCTCTCTCTTCCCACATGCTACGCGGCCACCGCAGCTAAGCTCCTATTTTTATGGCAATTACAATGTCCGAAGGAGGAGGGGGGGGCAGTGATGCAGAGGAGGAGGGTGGGTACCGCTGTACAAGGACCACTTGTTGCCATTGGGAATGGGGTGCAGCCGATGGGATTTTAATGAACCGAAGCGGGGGATGCCAGCAGGCCATGTCCGCCTGTGCTCGCTGCCTCCCAGGCCCATTGTCAGACCCAGCATCACATCCCAGCACCTGTCCTCCCCCGGAGCTGCAGCCCAAGCTCCTGATCCCCAAGTCCTCACTGGCTTCTGACACTCCCACGTGGATATAAATAGCTGCGGTCCCTTCCCTGCCCGGTGTGCATGCAGCAGGAGTCTCCCCCAACAGCTGTGCCCACTGGGCAGCCTGCTTCCACCCAATGGTCCTTGGCTGTGATCAGTCATTAGTTCTCGTCCTTTTGTGTCCCTCCTGGGGAGCTACTGTGCAGACATCCTTGGGAGGCCCCCACCATGGAGGGGCACTGGCCATGTGCTGGCCCTGTCCAGGGAGGGAGACCTGGGATCACCAGACCGGCCCCTGCCCTCTAGGGGCTCAAGTCTAGCAGGTGGTGCACTGAGATACCTCACCAGTAAGAACAGTAGTTGTCACTGACTGAGCCCCTCCAGCGCACAAAGCATTACAGGCACTAACTCATTTTTCCCTGTTTATCCTCCCATGAGGTGCACATGTGGAAACTGAGGCCCAGAGATGCAGTTAGTGGAACCGGATTTCATCCCAACCTATTTGGTGAGCAGCCATGGCCCTAGCCTCCAGAGGCCTCTGAGGCCAACCCATGCTGCACGCCTGGGGGCCCTCCAGCCCAGGCTGGACCACATACCCACCCCTAGGACAGCCGCACCCTTCGCATAAGTGAGCAGTCGAGATTGCAGGGTAAGGGAGCCCTCAGCCCACAGGAAACATGGCTGCCAGCAGGGCCTGAGGAAGCATCAGTACAAATAATTTGCAAAATAAATAAATGAGCCCAAAAGGTGAGCTTCTGAAATGCATGAAGACCCCTAAGGAAGGGAGAGGGAGGGAGGGCTGGAGGCTGCAGGTGGCTTCGGCTCTGCCAGCTCGGGCTCAGCTGTGGCCATCGAGCTCTGACAGGGAGAGCATCAGTCAGCACCCCCACGGTGGGGAGGGGGAGCACCCCCTGCCCCGCCTTAATGGCCGGCGCCTAACAGGCTGTTCCCATGTGACACACACCATCCCCGACAGAAGGCAAAGAGGGATGCTGACAGCCCCGCCGCAGTGGGGAATGAGTGGGGCGAGCCCGCCTGCCCTGCATGCTCATGGTCAGGAGACCCCAAATCCAAAGGGCTGGCGGTCAGAAGAGGCCCTCCCTCAGCCTCTCTGGGCCCAGCAAGTGCTCAGCTCACCACAGGGAGGACAGGAAGGAGGTGCCCTCAGCATCCCCGTCCCCAGCCCAACCAAGCACTGGGCACGCAGCAGGCCCAGTTCCATGGGTCCGAGCACCCCACCACCACCCAGAGAAGCAGCAACAATCGCAGGCACAAAAGCTGGCATTTCTCGGGTTTCCTCTATCCCAGACGCTGTTTGCCCACCAATTGTCTTCTTGCAAACTCACAAGGACCTGGGATGTGGGTCTTTAGTGCACTCTTACCCCCGTTACAGATGAGAAAACTGAGGCTCAGGAAGGTGCAGGGACTTGCCTGAGGTCACACAGCTGGTGCCCAATGGAGCTGGGACTCATACCCAGGTGCAGTGTCCTGTGATGGAGACTCCAGGGCAGATGGGGCTGTCTGGAGTGGGAGGTGGGGAAACGAAGGCTGATCCTTCCACTCTCTTTTAGGTCATATTATGTCCTAGAGGCCACCCCAAGTTGGGCTCAGGCCTGGTCTCATCCAGGAGTCCCCAGAGTCAGGGTCTGATACATGTGTGAGCCCACTCGAAAGGACTGGAGACAGCAGATTCAACCCAACACTCCTGCAAACAGCACTGTCTACACAGAGCTAAGCGTTGAGAGGAAGGCAAGGGGCCCCTGGTTCCTGGGGGATCCCTGGCTTTCACGTGCTGCGCCAGACCCCCGTCACCTCCTAGGGACACAGGGTACCCACGCGTAAAATGGGCAGGCAAGCCACAGCCTCCTGTGGTGGCCTGAAGCCGGCTGGGCAGCCCTTTGACAAAGCGCTGGAGGATCATTCCGGGAGAGCGAGCCAAGGGCTGCAGATCCAGCCCTTTTCATGCTTGGCCAATTTAATGGTCCCCATTAATTTCAAAACACACACATTCCCATAAGCTCCGGCCTCCTCAGCTCAGTGCTCGGGGTGGAAAGCACGTCAGGGACACAGGCTGGCACACAGGCACGGGTGCTGAGGCCAGGCAGCCTCAAGGACGGGGGAGCTGGACAGAGCATACGCAGGCTGCTCAACAGGGGGCGGCGGGCAGCGGAGCCCACTGGCCTTTCCTAACCACGTGTCTGCTGTGATGGGGAGAAAAAGGCCCCGGAGAAAGGGCCCAGTGCTGGGAGTCAGGAAGGCCTGCTTTGCCACTTCCCTGCTGTGTGACCCTAAGCGAGTTGCCATCCCACTCTGGGCTTCAGATGCTCCCGTCTTCCCCTACAAGACTGCAAATGCCTTGGGGGCAGGCACGGGGTCACTGAGCCTCACAAGCAGTCTTCCACTGTCCTTGCCTGCACAATGCTTTTGTCCCTTCCAGCCCTGACTGCTATGACCAACCAAGAAGGGCTGGATGGGGTCTGGGCTGGGGCAGGAGGAGGGGGCCCAGATGGGGTCACTGGTTCATCCAGTCCCTCCCGCTGTCCGACCAACTCTCAAGGGCCTCTGATCACTCATTCATTCATTTATTGTGTCTCCCAGGACAAAGGGTCATCGGGTCCAGGGTCCACGGCCCACCTTCATGTTCCCTATAGAAGGATGGGAAGGATCTGGCTAATAAAGAGAGACTTGGCAGAAGACTGTAGGGCAGAAGGACCTTCCAGGATCCTCAAGTCCTGCACATTGGCCAGAGCTCGGCTCACTGGACCAGGCCCTGTGAGCCCTCGAGGGAATCTCAATAATTCAGGAGGGATTCATCATTTATGAATTTATGTAACCGCTTCTCGACCTTGTGGAAATGAGCCGCCTCCTCCAGCAGTGGTGGAAATCAGGCCTTGGCATTGTCTCCGGTGTCCTGGACTTTCTAACATGGGGAGGGTGCCACCTGGACCCCAGGCCTCCCTGTCGGCCTCCCAATCCACTCTGCCCCTCATCCCAAGACTGGACCCAGAGGGAGCTTCTGAAAAAGCAAACCCGATTGCTTCCCTCTCAAACCCCAAGTTCTACAGATGAGGGTTTGATTCCTGGCTCAGCCCTTTACTCAGCAGTGTGGCCCCACACGTGCCTCAGTCTCCTCATCTGTAAACTGGGGGAAGAGTAGGGTGTGCCTCAGAAATGAGGTGATGTTCCCATGGGCAGCCCCCAGCCCAGAGGGAACACACATAACAAGCTCTCCCCAGAGGCAGGGCTTTGTAGGGGGTGCCCGGGGGCAGGAGCTGGAGGCCACCACAAGGCCTTGTGGGGCCAACAAACCTGGACCCATCTTTCCTGCATTGACCACCTACTGCGCCAAACACCCAACCCACTTGTCTATTTCCCTGTAGTGAGGACAGATGACAACACACTCGAAGTTTTAAACCAGAAAAGGGAACAAAGAGAAGGTATTCCCACTCACCCTAAAAAAATGGGTGATTTCCTGGAGACTCTGGAGCCTGGCAAACCTCCCTTCCCCGTGCCACTGCTGTTTACCTGTGTGGCCTTAGGTAAATTGCTTCAAGTCTCTGAGCCTGTTTCTCATTGACACCTTGGGGCTGATATAACACCAGGAGGCCAGGAGAGGTGGCGTGGGGTGTGAATACGGCCTAGACCTAGAGGGGGAACCTCAGCTCAGGGGGACTTTGGCTCATTCCAAGACCCCCAGAGCTTCTCCTGACTCCCACCTGCCTCACCTCTCCCTGCCAGCACTCTCCCTCTCTCCCCCTAGAATGTCCTTGTCCAACTACTGACTCAGCTCCCCACTTTTCAGCTCAGGTGCTGCCTCCTCCAGGCAGCCTTCCAGATTGCCTCCCACCCTTGCAGGTGCAACTCCCATCCCTCCTACACTCTGTTGTCCCTTTCCATTCATATGTTTCACTCTACATTTGGAAATTGAGGTTGAGTCTTTTGTAGTCCAGGGCCTACCACAATGCCTGGTGCACAATACACCCCACCCGTACAGCTGCTAAATGAAGGGCCACACATGAGTTCGAATTCTGACTCAGTCACCTGCTGAGCTGGGGCATGGACTCTCTGCCTCTGAGCCTCAGTTTGATCACTGGAAATAGGGATCAGAATCCTGTCTGCCTGGCAGGGAAGCCAAGTGGTCAGCACAGAGACAGAGGTCTCAGCTGTGCTCCCCTGGGGCCAGGTCCCGTGAGTGAGGGCTCACAGGTTCCCGCCCACCCTCTCTGCCCACTGCAGAGAGGTTGCTGCTGAAGGCGGCTGTGGAGGCCCGGCAGGCAAGCCTCAGCAAACACATTTAAATCTGAAGTGACAGATAAAGCGATTTATGGCGACAGTTTAGCGTCAGATCACTTCCCACAAGGCAGTCGGCATCCCTCGGCCCTCCTGCCTGCTAGTCCATCAAGGCGGTCTCTAAATCACTGACTCGGAGCGGTGGCCCAGGGACAGTGAGGGGGCCAGGCTCTTCGGGCCCTCCGGACAGCAGAAGGGGTGAAGCAAGGCTTGGGGACAGAAGGGTGATCTAAGCAGCTGGCAGATTTTCACAAATCAAAGGCCCAAGACATAAGGAAACAGGGCTCCACTTCATGCCTTATTTTAAATAAATAAGCAGCTTAAAAATCTCCCTGTGAGGCCAGCTTGTCGCCGTGAAACACGACACCCGTTCTGCATGGTCCAGCCTGCATGCCTGGGCCCCTCAAAGGCTCCCCTGACCCTCCTTGCCTCCCGCCACCTCTTCGCAGAATTAATTGGTCCCTGAGGCGTCGCGTGGCACTTTGTTCAGACCTCGCTTCCAGTGCTGTGTCACATTATATCCTACTTAGTTGCTCTCATGCTGACTTCCTGATAGTAATTTACTGGGGGCTTGCTACGCGCCAGGCCTGGGCCCTGCACCGGACGGGCCTGAACTCACGCTATCCTCACACTCACCCTGGGGAGGGGCCAACGATGCTCCATTTTTCAGATGGGGAAGAAGAGGCTTGGAGTGCTGGGATTTCGACCTGCCCTTGGCCTCTGTGCCCAAGGCCCCAAATTGCTGGCCTAGGGCAGTTTTATGGTGAAAGATTCTGTCTGTGTTTGCACAAAGCATCACATTCACCCCTGCTGTGTCCCATTACGCCCTGAAGGCCAAAGCCGGCAGCAGGACCCTGGACTGGCCAAGAATGAGGGTCTTTCTTTGTACTGGGACATTTCCTGCCTGGGACTCAGCAGTCTGCTGTGAACTAGGGGCCCACAGGCACAGGCCTAGTAAGCTGGGAAACTCAGGGGCACGGAAGTGACCCAGTCAAGGTCATGCTGCCTCCCTCTGCTGACCCTCCACCCTGTGGCAAAGAGAAGACATTAACACTCCAGGAGACCTCCTAGACCAGAGCTTTCTCTGGCAGAGATGCCAGGCATGGCTATCCCCAGACACAGCCAGGGGGACATGGGGCCAATCTGGAGAGGCAGGCACAGCCCCCTAGAATCTCCTGCTCCAGAATGGGGGCCTGCAGGGGCTCCCTGGCTGATCTCGCCAGCGTGGCAGCCCAATTTAATTAAGATGGATGCAGTGTGCCCCCATGGGCAGGAGCCGTGGCAGGCACAGATGGTGGGAGCCTGAAACTCTCCAGGCTCTGCCCGAGCAAGTGGCCTCGGTCAGCAGCCACTAGGGCGGGACCAAGGATGGCCCTGGGAGGCCTGCCCTTACCGAGGGCGGGAGGGGGTTTGGTCCTGTCCCCTGTGACCTCAAGCCCTGCCACCAGCCAGGCAAACACTCTTCTACTCTCTGCTCTAGCCTCACCTCCACATACCATATGACATACATCACACCACACACACATCACAGCCACACACACACCACATACACCCCCAATCACATCTCAATTACCAACAGAGTAGGGTAAAAATCAGTCCTGGACTTCAAATGCTAGGGGGACAGTTAGGAAACTCTGCTTTTCCAAAGTTGGGAGTGAGGCCATGCGTGGAGCCAATCTTTGGAGAGGGGAGGAGTGAGGGGGCAGGCAGGGAGGGCATGTGGCCCCTGCCTTCTATAAAGATCCCTAGGTCTTCTCCAGGGAGGGGAGAGCACCCACAGGGCAGAAGAATCCCCAAGCCACGGCTCTTCAGGATGGAGAGGGTTCTGAGGGTATCGACCCTTTCTCTCACCAGCCCTTCCCAGCCCCTCAGACTCCCCCTCCATGATCCCTGCAGCTGGAGCGAGGCCCAGGCAGGATGGCACCTTCCCTACTCCTCCCCATTTGGCCTCAGGCACAAAAAGAGACCCTCCCACCCCCAGAAAATCCAGATGCTCCACAGGGGACCTCAAGTCCCCAGCCCAGCCTGACCCCCACCACTCTCCATGGGCCACCAATCCCGCGCAGCCAACACTGCCCTTGGTTTCAAAAATAAAATTAAAAAAATTCCCACCCGAGATAATTGCTCGCTCCTTTTCCCCATTGTGGTGGCTCCGCGGAAGGCGCTGGGAAGCAATTATTCACGGCTAATGATTATAATCAAGTCAAATAGAATTTAATGGACACGTATTCTCTTCCTGCTTGAAACTTTACATATGAATTAAGCACATATGGGTTTCACGAGGCACAGACCAGATTTATGCAGCCCCGAAAAGCCTCGCGTTGCCGCGACTTTTATTCCGCTAATAAACAGGCTGATTTACGGGCGCTGCTGGGCTCGGGAACCGCGATCTCTGCTGCCCCCTGGTGGGCAGCGGCCCCCGCTGCGCTAAGGCCGTGGGGACCCGGCGGGGAGGAGGCTGGAGGGTACCAAGCCCATCAAGGACCCGCGAGATCTGATCGGTGCTAAGGCCACCCAAACACCGGGGCTGGGCAAACCTGGAAGGAGGGTCTGCAGGGGATGCAGACTATATGGAAGCCCCACATCCAGGACCCGCCTCGGCCGTTTTCTGGGGTTCCAGGCCG
The DNA here is from genome assembly GCF_036321535.1 of Camelus dromedarius. Lineage (NCBI taxonomy): Eukaryota > Metazoa > Chordata > Mammalia > Artiodactyla > Camelidae > Camelus > Camelus dromedarius. The sequence continues at coordinate 7,655,759 of NC_087447.1, read as the reverse complement.
GTTCTGAGTTCTCCCCATGAGACTCTTTCTCATACACCAAGAGGTATTGAGTAAACTGAGGCAGGCAGGGGGAGGCTTACACTGCTCATCTATGGGAGAAGCCCAGCATCCCTTGGCATCCCTAGGACAGGGCTGATATCCAGAGTGACAACGGTGGCATCAGTTCCAGCACCAACAACAGCAGCAGGTGCTGAGGGCTCAGTTCGCGCCAGGCACTGCGTGAGCATCACAGTTTATGAGCATCAGCTTCTAATGCCCCCAACAAACCAGTAGGTGGGTTGTCCACCATCCCCATCACACAAGGAGGAAGCAGAGGCCCTAGGAGGTACATGGAGAAAGGGAGACCCCAGAGAGATGCAGCAAACACTGCCATCCCCAGTCCCGGCAAATCAAAAGAAGCCGGACCGAAGTCCTTTCCAGAGAGCACAGGAGGCTGACAGAGCCGCCACACTCTCAGGAAGAGCCATTAATCATGCCTGCAGCCGCACGTGTGACCTCCAGAGCCCCCACCCAACTCCATCTGCATCCCAGCCGACACCCTGCCTTGGTCCCTTGGCCACCAACCACCAAACTGGCTAGGAAGGAACTGATAAGATGCCCCGTTTTTCCCTCTGACCACTTTGCAGCTCAACAAAAGGACCAGCAGGGTGCCTCCCACACCCTTGCCAGTGACTGACAGGGCTGGGACACCAGGCAGGGCAGCCTCATAGGTCTGCGGCACTGTCCCCTCAGCCGGGACCCCAAGGCTTGGTCCTTGCACCTAAGGCCAGTCCCTCCAGGGTCCAGGCATCAAGAAGACCCTTCTCCCCTGGGCCACTATGACATCTGCCAACCTAGCTTGACCTGTCTTAGCCCCATGTCTCCGCAGATGGAGACCTCACTGCCACCCACTGTCCTAGTGGCCCAAGGGAAACACAGCAGAAGAAGCGCCAGCAGAAACTCAAAGGTGACCTCACCTCCCCCCCCCCGCTCGGAGTCAGAACTCCTACAATCTTGTGCCTGGTCACCTGTGTACTGAGACAGGCAATGTTGGGGAAGGGAACACCCGTGTGACCACACAGTTCTGCGAACACCACTGGGGAGATATACAGCTAATGCCACTGTCGGAAATGCAACCGAGACCACAGACCCAGAGAAGCCACCTCTCTCCAGGTATCCTGAGCCCAGTCACTGAGCGAGAACAGCATGGGCACCACCAAGACCCAGAGTCCCTTGGCCGCTCCACGCCCTGGCCAGCGCCAGGGTCAGACAACAGCTGCAAGCCCAAGGGTGAGATGAAGGAGATCTGAGATGCTCCTGGGGGTGTCTGAGACTGCGCAGGTGGGGAGGGGGCTCGCACAGTGGGGCTTCCCTATGAGTCAAATCCCAAGATGAGAGGGTCTGCCCAGGTCTGCAAACCCTTCTCTAAGGAGGAGGCTCCTTCCTTCAATGCTTGGCAACCACTCACCCTTGATTCAGCCCCTACTCGCCCTTGTCTCATGAACCACCTGCGCACCTGCTAGACTTGACCCCCATCTTGACGCCACACTCCTAATCTCCAGCAGACAACTGCCTGGGAGGAGAGCAGCCAACTTCCTCCCTCTCCCAAGAGGGAAGAGAAGTAGCCGGTTCCTCGACCCATCACAATAAACTGCCAAGCCAGCAAGAGCCACAGCAGGAAGCTGAGCATGGGTGCAGGGGCCTCTGCCCCCACCCCTCCCCTGACATGCTCCCCCGACATCCTCGCCTGCCCCAGTCCGAAGTGGGAAGGGCTGGCAGGAGGCTGAGGAAGGAAAGCAGTGGTCAGGGGCATCTGCAGCCCCCAAGGGCGGACCACCCAGATCTGGCCTCCGCCTTCCTGGCAGGGCAGCTGGCACAATTCCAAATGCAATTCCTTCCCAGCCGCTAATGGGTCTCAGAACTTCGAGGCAGCTCGGCCAAGGCGCCCCCAACACGATGGGTCAGGGTTTCAAGGAGAGAGGAGTCTGCGCTGTTGACATGCTGGGCTCCCACGGCGCCAGCAGCCCATCCCCATCCAGCCACCCGAGCCTCACTGGAGCCAGGTGGCGTCCACTCATGCCTGGCATAGTGATGAGGCGGCCACCCTGGTCTCTGGCTCAGGCCAGCCAGAAGCCCCCACTCACCCGCATTGACGATGGCGTCCACCTCCAGCTTGGTGATGTCACCTCGGAACAGGGAGATTTTCTCATTGAGTTGCTTGTCTTTCTTGTATTTGGGCTCCTCCACCTTCACGGTCACTCCTGGAACAAGCAGAGGCTGGGGGTGGAGTCACAGGCCAGGCAAGCCCCCATCAACCGCTCTCTACCTCTGGAGGCAGCCTGCCACGTGGAGACCAATGAACCCGGAATGACAGCCCACTCTGATTAAGCACCTACTATGTGGAGCACACCCTCATCTCCCTAAATCTTCACGACAATGTTACACTTGGGTACAGTATTAATGCCATCCACCCCCATTTTACAGACGAGGTAACGAGGCCCAGGGAGGTTAAGTGACTTGACCCGGGTTCCCCGTTACCAGGCATGCAATTTGCGGGGCCGAGATGCTCACCAGCACGCATGCTGCCGGCAGCTACACCACAGCGGCAAAACCAGCTCCAGCTGCCACGGGGTGGTGGGTCTAGGGCTCAGTTTCCCAACAATACAATGGGGATAAAAAGTGAATCTGCCTCAGGCTGTGTTAATAATTAAATGAGGTGATGCTGCAAAGTGCCCCACACCTAGCAAAAACCCAGTAAATGCTGCTGCCAGGTCTTGGCCTTGTCTGTACGATTCTCCCAAGACTTGGATCTGAAGGGGCCACCAGCAACCGGCCGGCTGGGCCTCCCCAGCCCAGGGCCTACCTTTTGCTGTCTCCTTCCATGTTGGGATCTTCTTCAGCCTGACAAAGTCCCGGCAGAAGTAATGTTCCTCCCGCTGCTTGTCACTCAGGCCTTTCAGAAAGGCTGCAGGGACAGGGCGGGGCGGGCAGGAAGGAGAGTCAGGTGGGCAGGGAGCTTCCCCACCGCCCACAGGACATTTGCCTCCTCCAAGGATGCAAACCTCCTTCCCACAGGCACATGAGGAGGGGGCCCAGCGGGAGGGGCCCCTAGAACATCTTGCCCCGCCCTCTTTGTTAGAAGGGGAAACGGAGGCCCACAGAGGTGGAGGGCGTCTGTCAGGCATCAGACCTGAGTTCAGAATTCAACTCTGCTACTTTCTAGTCGTGTCCGCACCTCTGGGTCCCTAATGCTTCATTTACAGAATGGGGATGAAGACAGCCCTTGCAGAATAATGTCAAGCTTATTCATACATGCTAAAGCCAGGCAGGCTGGTGGCACTGAATCAGTTATATCAATCAGTTACATCATCATCATCATTATTTGTAGGCTGCAGGACACAGGGAGCCAGGACAACGTCCTCCTCAACGAGCCACAGGGCCAGGCAGATCTGGTGCCTGTTTGTGATGTCGCCCCAGCTCTGGCAAAGGGTCCCCCGCAGATAGATGCCCAGCTGGGGCCTCCCCCAGCACGAATCAAGGGAGCAGCTGGAACTGTCCCCATTTTACAGATGAGGGAACAGGTTCAGGGAGGTTAGGAGGCTACTCATGGTCCTGCAGTTGGTAAGTGGGAAGCCTGGCCCCTCATCTGCTCACAGACTCTGGGTCCACCCAGGCTGGTTCCCTTGCTGGGGCCCCTGGTGGCACCAGGCAGGGAGCACGACCGGCTTAGAGGCATCTCTCCTAAGCCACGGTCGAGGCTCGTGGCTCGTGGGCTCCCCCTGCCGGCCTGAGGCCAGTTGCGCAGCCAGGCTCTCAGCCCAGCCTTGCCCCCTCCACCACACGCTCCCGAGAAAGAGCAGCCCCCAGTGATCACTAGGAGAGGGGACAACCAACACAAAGACCACAGACAAGATACTCAAACAGCGTCAGAAAGCGTGCAGAGGTGGGAGGGCAATTTGAGGGGGTGGCGGGAGAGGTAGGGTTAGCCTGCTGGAGCCTTCTGTGGAAAGGCTGCGAGGGGCAGGTATTCAAGAAACATGTGGGTCCCCTGTTGTCTTGCCAAAGTCAGTGCATCCAAGCCTCTGCTCCTAAGGATGTGTGAGGAGCCTGGAAAGGGCCCCATTCACACTCTGGCTCCACACAATGGTGAATTATTATAGAAGGCTTGTTCCACCCTGAATCTGCTTCAACTCCTGCTCAAAGCAGAACCACACTCTCCAGCAGCCACTTCCCCACCCGCTGCATAAACACCTACCACGTGCAGGTCCTGCTTTTGGTGCCTGAGATACAACCCCTAACAAGGCAGACGTGGTCCTTGCCCTTGCGAACTTACAAACCAGCAGGGGAGGCAAACTCACACTCAAGCAAGCAATCCAAACTTCAAGAAGGGCTATGGAAGGGACCTTCGGGGGCTGGGAGAGGCAGTATCAGGAACCCCAGTCCCGGGGGCTTGGCTGAGACTGGGAAGAGGAATGAGAAGTAGCTGGGCAGGGAAGGGTGTTCCACCAGCTGGAACAGTATGTTGGCTGAAATCCAGGGTGCAGGGCAGGGGTCAGGCACAGAGGAAAGTGACCCTGCCAGGGGCACCTGAATCAGATTTAAAATGTTTCCACCAGATAGAGATTAAAAATCACCCCCTCCCCACCTTCTCAAGGCTCTGCCCTCCCCATGATCTGAGAAACAGGCCAAGGGCTCGGACTTGAATGCTCCTCTCTTTGTGTGTTGAGGAGATGGTGGTTGGGGGAGGGTGCTGGCATTTGAAGGAACTGAAGTGCTTCTCCAAGCCTTGCTTGTCTCCTATAAAACAGGGATACGGAAAACTCTCTCACATTAAATGAGAAGCAGAACAGGCCAAGTTGGGCACAGAGCCAAGCACTCAGCTGCCGGCAGACGGTACCACCAAGCATAGGACAGGCCGGGCTCCACGGGCTGTGCCTCTCCCTGGTGGTTTGAATAGACCAGTCAGTTAACACTCACCCTCACCATGCATCAAGCCTGGGAGGCACCAGGGGTCTAACTGAGCAGAGGGGAGGCCGAGACAGCTTCCTGGAGGAGGCAACCCTAATGTCTCTGGTCTGCCCCAGAGCAGCAAATCACTAGAGAAAATCTCACAACCAGGCAGAGGCTTCCTCTAAATTCTTCACCTCCCCCAGGTGGCTACTCCATCTGCTGCTTGGGAAGTGGGTCCTCCCTCCCCCTTCTCCCTCTCCCAAGCCTACCCTGCTCATCCTCCAGGCCATCCAGCCATCAGATGCTGCCTCCTCTCCCAAGCCAGGAACCCCCACACACACCTTCCCACACCTCGTCCTCCTTCAGGTCACTGGCCACCAAGGTCCCTCCTCCCAGCCGAGGCCACAGGCTCCCCCTCCTGTCTGCCTGTCTGCCCTCAAATGCCCTCTCATGTACCCTGTTGTTTAGAACAAACCCTCCTTCGAACTCCGCATTCCACGCCCTGCAGCTGTGGCCTCATTTCTCTGCCTGCCCCCTCCACTGTCTCCACTCCTGGTCTCCACCTCCTCCCTCTCTTGCTCCCCCTAGCCTCACTTCTTCATCAAGGCCAAGGTCAGAGGCACTACACTAGCCACTTGACCCTATGAGGTGGTCCTTCCTGGCCTCCCGGGTGCACTCAGCACCCCCCGCTCCTTCTTCCTCACCAGGTCCCCATTTCTGGATCCCACACAGCTCACTGGTCCTCCTTCTCAGTCTCCTCACTGCCTCCCCCTTCCTTAATCTACACCTCTCTATGGGTTTTTGCATCAGTTCCACGCATTCAAAAACCCTCTGTGCTCATGATCCCAAGGCTGCACCTCCAGCCCCTTGTCTCTTCTGAGCATCTGCTCCCCAAGGCCTGTAGCCTGCTCTCATCCTCAGACTCCCTGTGTGCAAAACTGAACTTCCGGCTCCTTCCCCACAAAACATTCCTTTTTCACCCTTCCATCCTCCCTCCTTCTCAGTGAAGAGCCCTTTGCTAGGGTCTTTCTCTTATTCCCCCTTCCAACCATCTGTAGGCTGATTTATCCCCAGAACACAGAGAAACCAAGGCTTCTGCTCTGTCATTGATCGTTCCCTAGACCCTTCTGGAAGCCCCCCACTTCCAGGTGGACTCCCTGTGTCTATCCTATGGTCTGCTCCTAACACAGCAGCCCAGAGACCTTAGGAACAGAAGTCAGAAACTTTCTGTGTAAAGCTCAGTTCAAACTCCAAGTCCTTACCTGGGCCCACATGAGAGCCTGCCTCTCTCCCAACCTCCTCGTGTGCTGCCCTCATGGCAACGGCCACATCACTCTGCCTCCTCCCCCTCCACCTTTCAGTTCCCCCAATAGCCAGGCTGTTTCCTGCCTCAGGGCCTTTGTACCTGCTGTGCCTCCTGCCTGGTCTTCCTTGACAGTCCCCTCCTCATGGCCCTTCCCACCTCCCAGAGTAGCTGCCTCCCCGACCATCTGTGCTTTATTCCTTACTTGACCTTGGCACACAGGGATCTGCCGTGTTTATGTTGGATTCCTGGCACCTGGCACAGCATAAGGCATGTGTGAGTGTCCCTGGGCGTCTGCGGGATGAATCAATGAACCAAGGAGCTGAGACCTGAAGGTTGACAGCAAGTTTGCTAAGAGAACAGGGTCTTCTGAGTGGAGGGAACAGCGCATGCAAAAGCCCTGGGGTTGGAGAGAGCACTGGGGTGGGGAAACGGAAAGAAACCAAATGGTTGGACAGGAGAGCAAAAGCAAGGCGGTAGCAGCCTCTCCGGCTTGTCTGAGGCATGTGCTGGGGCAATGTGCCAGCCCAGGACCAGGCCACAGCTGTGATTTTGATTCTGCTCTCACTCCTCAGTCCCACTAGGTTTGGGCTCATGAGCTCCCAACATCACGTTCACAGGCAAGGTGCCCACCCTCTCAGCCTCAGCTTTCTCATCTCGACAATAAGGGTAAGACAGGCCTTCCCTGGCACCCAAGCTTGCTGCGAAAGAAAATATTTTATAAACTGTCAAGAGCAATATACACACCAGATACACTCGCTCCTTCCTGTGAGTGAAATAAGGCCCAAAGAGAGCAAATGAAAACAAAACTTAGGAAGGGAAACATTATTTTTCCAACTTGGGGCATAGCAGGTGGAGGAGCTTTTTAAGTTATTTGGGTCCCCATATTTGTCATCTTGCCCAATTGTGAGTTCAGACATCCCCCCTCCGAGGCCTCAGCGTGCCCCAGGGCAGGTACTCACAGCAGGCTGGACCTGTGGCCAGACAGTGAATGCACCTGCTGTGACACTGGAGGGATGGGTCAGCCAGGCCCCAGACCCACCCCATAGGAATCCAATGAGGGGAGCCCTTCTGGCTGGGGCAGGCCCCCCATGGACCCAGACTGGGATGCCCAGAGATGACTCAGGTACCTTAGCAGACACCATTTGGCTGATGCCACCACCTTGCTTGCTTAACAAAAAAATGAAAAACCATCCCTGGCCACAGGCAAGCAAAAGGAAGTCGGGGCGGGACCCAGCCCAAGGCTCTCTCCTGCACCGACCTCCCTGTATCCATGTACTGGTCTGAGTGGCCCAGCCTACCCGGCCCCCTCTCTCCAGCAAAGTCCAAAAGACAGCTCCACTCCCTGGAGACGGCAAAGGAAGACCGCCAGAGCCCCGGGCTCTTCCACCAGCTGTGACTTGGGGACACCCATCAGCCTGCCCTTCCAGCCTACGGTCCCCAAGTGCACACCTCACGAGGCCAGCATGCGGGGTGTCGTGTCCTCATCTCCAGAACAACACTGCGACCTGGCTGGCCCCCGAGGAGCTATGTGCTGCACTGATATGATTTATGGGAAAGGAGAAGCCAGCCGAGCAACCGAGCACCGTCTTCACGGCCTCAGCATCAAGAGGGGAGGAGCAGCAGGACCCATAAGCCAGGCATATGCCCCACGCGTTCATAACACGCTCCACCTCCCTCTGCCAGAAGGCCGGGTGCAGACTTAAAGCACAAGTGAGTTTTATTTTTCTTATAAAAGATGTACAACATACATTTTAATCCTCTTTCATTTTTGGAGAGGCGAGAGTATTTCACAGCCCAGTGAGACAGGTGCTGTAAAAGATGTTTGCAGTAAATTTTGATGGGGAGGCCTGACCCCGGACGAAGCTTTCAGCGGCTCCTGGGCATGAAAGCCGGGCTGGAGGAAGCAGGCTGCGCCAGGACCATAAAGTGCAGTGGGCGAACGGGAATTCAATGATGTGTTTTAAGAAGTGTCTTTATGGCACTTTGCAAGACGGCACGGAGGGAGGCTCCTCTTCTGGAGGAGGCCAGGTAGGCAGAGCTGATGCCCTGGGAACATGGCGGCAGGGGCATTCATCACCTGGGTTCACCATCCCCCAGGAGCAAGGACTCATCAAAGCCCACAGCACAGGAGACAGCACGAGGAGCTTTTCTGCTCTCCCCAGGCCTCCTCACCTCCACTGCACTGGGATGTGCCAAGGTTGCTTCCCCAGAAGACAGGTGGGAGAACCCCCCCCCAACCCGCTGCCCCTATTCCCAGGTGTGCCTGGAAAATTTCCCGGTTCGGAAATCAAATCAGATAAATCATCCGCTGAGTGAAGTCCCACAGGGATTGAAATCAGTCCTCCTCCTGCCCCATGTAAACAGACTGGAACACAGGAGCCCTATCCTGAGCCACCGGGGGAGGAAATAGGGCTCAGAACACGTGGGTCTGGGCTCCAGCATTTGAGACCATGAGGGAGACAAGTTTACAGGAGCCAAGTGTCCTCACAGCCAGAAGAGAGCAGAGAGAGGAGACAGGCCTGAGGGTGACAAGGACCTTTGGCCCCCTTTGGCCCCCTTGTACAAAATTTCTGATGTGCTCCCAGCACAACATACAAATCAGGTGCTGCTTGTCCCATTTTACAGATGAGGAAACTGAGGTTCCAGGAGTGTGGAAGCAGTGGTGCCAGGGCTTGCCATGTCTGATGACACCAATGCCCATTCTCTTTCTAGCACACAGCTCTGCCCCCACTGCTGGTCAGAAGGACGATCTGTGCCCTTCTCCTGGAGGCCAGGCCCCTCCTATGGGGACAAAGCCCCCAGATACCCCAGTGCCTGACCTTAAGTCCCCTCATGCCCAATTCCTTACGGCAGAACTGTTTCCAATGTGGGGCTAACGGGTATAGCTTTGTGGTAGAGCATGTGCTTGGTGTGCATGAGGTCCTGGGTTCAATCCCCAGTGCCTCCATTAAGGGAAAAAAATAAAATAAAATAAAATAAAATAAAAATCAAACAGTATGTTAAAAAAAAAAAAAAAAAAAAGACTGAATGTCTCCTAACCAGGAAGGTCCAGCCTGATGGTATTTACTTACATAGAGGGATGGTATTTACTTACATGGGCCAGCAGAAGTGGGCAGTTGGGAGGAGAGTATGGCTCAGTGGTAGAGCTCATGCTTAGCATGCACAAGGTCCTGGGTTCAATGCCCAGTACCTCCACTAAAAACCAACCAACAAACAAACCTAATTACCTCCCCCAAAAAAGAAAAAGAAGTGGGCAGTCAGCTTGAAGATGGAAAAAAGGAATGCCCAGAGCCCAGGCAGAATTTGGCCATCTGTCCAGAAGACTCACTGGCTGTGGACTGAGGCATCCTGCACCCGGGGCCAGGAGCAGACACTCAACAGGTGCAGTACATGGACTGAAATACCAAGCAATGGCCCGGGAGAAGGGCATCCTTGGTGGGTAGGTGCACCCCTGTCAGGGAAGCTTGTCCAGCCTGCCCCAAATCATTCACCCAGCTCCCCAGCTGAGAACACATGCTACTGAGCAAACTTGAGACTATGATTTGGCTTCCACATGGTTTTTCTACAGGGAATACAGGGAGAGAAGATCCTGCCCAGGCACAGGTGAGCTTCCAGACTTACTACTATAATATTTCCTTACCGTGAACTGTACCTCAACCTTCTGAACTATACCTCAGTCTCTTGTGAGTTTGGTTACTATGTGTCAGTCTTTGAAAGAGGATCATCTCATGTACAGACAGGCATTTAGGGGCCTGTGTCGGTACATCCCTAAGAAAAAGATGAGCACATGTCCATCAAAGACATGTACAAAGATATTCAGAGCAGCTTTATTCCCAACAGTCCCCAACCAGAAACCAAACGCCCATCACCAGGAGACTGGGTACACAAACTGTGGTACATCCATACCATGTAATATCACACAACAATAAAAAAAAGCAAACTGTCAGTACAGCCAATAATGTGGACAAATCACACAGATGTTAAGTAAAAAGAACTGGATGTGCTGTATGCCTCTGGTGATATGAAGTTTAAGAAAAAGAAAATAGATAGGAGAGTGATTAGCTGTAAGGGATACTGATTGGAAAGGGGCTAAGAGGAACCTTCTGGGGTGATGGCAATGTTCTCCATAAGTCAGATACTTAGGTAAAAGTACACTGACTGTACACTTAAGGTCTGTACATGGAGTGTACTTCACTGTACAATATAACTCAGTGGAATGTGTAAATTGAATGTAACAAAGAAAAAGTTTGAGGGGTCTTCAAGGATCAAAGTTTGGACCCAAATTAGAGGCAGAGTCCAGCTGGGGCAGCCTCCCAATGTGGTGGTCTTAAAAATATGTCCCAGATTCTTTGATCCTCTTTCCTTCCAAAGGCAGAAACCAATTTCCCTCCTCTTGAATATGGTCTGGACGCTGTGACTTCATTCCAAACCCTGAATAAAGCAGAAGAGACACGGTGGGACTCTGCCCCAGGTCACAAAAAGGCACTGTGGCTGTCGGCTTGGTCTCCTCAGGCGCCTGCTCTAGGGTCACGTGCTGGGGGATGTCAGCTGCCATGTCAGGAAGACACTCAAGCAGCCCCGAGGTGAGGAACTGAGACCTTTAGCCAACAGCCATCTGGGCAGGGCTCACTCTAGCCCTCACGTGTCCTAGTGACCTCCCGAGAAACCCCAAGCCTGACCCCCCAGCTAAGCTTCTCCCAGCTTCCCAACACTTCAAGACTGTGAGCTAATATAAATGTTTGCTGTTTTAAGCCACTAAGTGTTGGGGTAATTTGGAACCATGCAGCAGTAGATAACTAAACACAGAGATCTCTCTGTGTCTCGCCCCTACAAGCTACCATCTAATGGTTGCTGGGGGCTTCACACCTAGTGCTGGGGTTCCTGGGGCCAGCCCTCCAACACTGCCCCCTGACTGGACACTAGAGCTCAGGCGGCCCCATCTGCCGTGGCTTCTTCACAACATTAACCTTTATACGGCATTGTCTCACTGCCTTGATCACATTCTCTACTGTTTGTTCCCCCTAAGTTCCGTGAAGGCAGGGCCCTTGACTATCTCCCCTGCACCCTAACAGTGCTGGCTACACAGAAGGACTGAATGAATGAATGGAAATCCCAGCTCCTAGCAGAGAGACACCACAGCAGCCTGGGAATCCCTGGCACCTCAGCCTCCTGAGGTCTGGAAGTTTTCAGCGGAACCAAGGAATGGGAGGGGGCGAAGAGCTGGGTCCTAGAAAAAGCGGCAGTTCGGGGAACAGGTGCCTGGGCCCCTGGCCTCCCCAGCTCTCTTTCCCACCTCCCTGGGTCGCTGTTCTCTGACAGAGAAGGGAAAGCAGGCCCCCTTGTGGGGACAGTCCCCTTGCCAGGGGGCCGGCCCCCTACTGCTCGCCCTGACCAGTGTTCCAGGGCCAGGGCCAAGGGATGACGAGCACTCCTTGTGCTCCCGGAGCAGTCAAGTGCTTCCTGCCGGCGCTTTAAGATCCCAGCGAAGGCAACGCAATTCATGACAGGGTAAGTGATCTTAAACTCTACCTCCAATCCCGAGAGGATGCCTTCCTTTTACCCCCAACCACAGCCCGCCTGCAGGCCTGCCTTCCCAGCCCCATTGGCCAAACCCACTCCACCACACAGGCCCAGCCAATGAGCTACAAACCCTGCCCTTTTGAAAGGGGATCCAGCGGGGAATGATCACAAGAGCTCAGGGAGCAGGCCCTGAAGGGCAGGGGCAGCTGGATGGACAGCAGGGCTATTTGGGGCTCTACAGGTCAGGTTGCCTGCCTTCCCTGCTCTGTTCTGGGCTCAGAGTTCAGCCCTGAGGCTCATGCCCACCAGGACTCACCCCCTGCCCTGGAGTGGGAGAAAATGGCTTGATTCCTGTGGATTGGGGGTGGTGGGGTGTCACTGTTCCCAGAGACACAGTGCCCCATCTCTGTCCCACCACCCAGTTCCTGCCCTGTGTCCCCTAGGAATGAGGCAGAGACTGCTTACAAGTGGCCAGAGGCCAGTGATAAGGGCAAAAGGGCACGAGACCACATGCCCAGAGAGGCAGGCCCCTGGGGGTAGGAATGGGGGGGAGGTGGAATGGGCCTGCCCAGGGAGGCCAGTCTTTGTGACTATTTGACCCCACCAGGTGGGACACCAGCCCCAGAGCTGTCCCCTTAGCCCATTCCCTGCCACTCTGCTTAAAAACCCACCACTTGAGAAACCAAATAACGCAAAGCTTGGGGAGTTCAGAGCCTAATGTCAGATATGAAGCAAACTCCCAGTGACCTTGGGCTGTTCAGTTCAGGCGCTGGGCCTCAGTTTCCCCCCTACACAACAGAGTAAGGAGGTAGATCGTAGATCATCTCTGGGGGAGCCCTGTGATCCATTCCAGTGGGGTGAGGCCACACTCCTCACACTGCCCACGACCCGGGGACCTGGACCTGGTCTGGGGTGAAGTGGTTTATGGCGCTGGGCACATGGGGGCGTGGCTGCGAATGGGGGTGGTCCATATAGGGTACATGGAGCCTCAACTTCCCCAGGTCTCTGGGGTGGAGGAGGCTGCTGGTGGGGTGTCCAGCTGGAGAAGGCCCACGTAGGGTCTCCCTCGCCTCTCGCGCCCCCCTCCTGCTTACACTTACATTTTGCCTCCTTCCAGTCGGTGGAGGTGCTCAGGTCCACCTTCGCCGCCATGGCCAGGGGGGCCCAGATGCGCACCCCGGCTCTCCGCCCCACCGCCGCCGCCCCCCAAGTCCCAACTCCCGCTGGGGTCCTCGTACGGGGGTCGTAAGCGCCCAAAGACGCCGGGGAACCGCAAGCACTACTGCGGGTCCGCGTGGCACCCGCCAAGGGGCCGGGCCAGGGGCGCGGGTCGCAGAGCAGCTGCCCCGCCGCGCGCAGCTGTGCCAGGCGGCCGGACACTCGGCTCTGCAGAGACATGAGCGGGCGGCGCGGGGCGGCTTCCCCGCCCACTTGGACTCTATTTACGGTGCTCGGGGAGTCTCTCCCTTATTTACTCGGGGACCTAGTGGCGCGTGCCAGCCCGCGGCGACCTTCTCGGAGCCAGCGGGCCGCGCGGCCAGAAAACCCGGGCGCGCCGCTGGGCACCCTGGAACTTGTAGTCCGGGCGCTGGATGGGCCCCCGCACTCGTATACAAACGTGCGCGACCCGCCCGGGCCTGCGGGGATCGAGCCGCGCGGGAGCTAGGCTGTCGGGGGGTCGCGCGGCTGCAGTGCGCCTTCCCACCGGACGGGCTCAGTCGCCGCCAACTTCCTGGTTGGAGGCGCCTCCAGCCCCCGACGCGGGTTGGGAGCCCCCCACCCTCCCTGCAGCCCCGGCTCCGCCTCCGCCCCTCCGGCCCCGCGCTCATTACAGAGCCGGGCGCGGCTCCCTGAGGATCACCCGGACCCCACCCCACCTTCAGACCCTGGGAGCTGCGGATCCCCGCCGGGCGTGGGGAGGTGACGAGTGGCCGGAACGGGTACGTCCGGTTGGGCGACTTTCCCCAGGCCGCTGAGCCGCTGCCTCTCAGACCCCCGGGGGCGGGCGGGGCCGCGGCTGGAACCGAATCTAGAGCAACTGGGGAGGCAAAGGTGGAAATCGTGGAATTTGAAGGCAGAAAACTGGAGTTCCAAGTGGCACACTCGGGTGGAAGAATTGGGGTGATTTTTTCCCAATACTTTTCCTAATTTTTTACAAGGACTACGAAGATGGATTTTTTAATCTAAATATTTTAATGTCTTCCTTCCTATATCAATTTCTTATTTGATTAATATAAGAGTGGATATTTTTATAACCTGGGATAAGGAGCCAGGGTACCAAAAAAGGATTTAGTACTAGCTTTGCTGTTCTTACTCTGGTACACTGTCCCCTTGGAACTTGCTTCTGGAGCTGTAAATTAGGAAGACAGCACTCAGGTTGGGCTGGCTCAGACTTGCCCCGGTGCTGCAGGCCTCTCTGGGGCTGAGTTTGGCAATAACCCTCCACAAGGCTGTAGGGAGGCTACCTGTGGACGCAGCTAGCACCACTACGGTGCCCAGGAGAGCAGCAGCGGCACACCTGCAGACTGGGTGACAGATGGTGATCGGCCCTGGGCGTAAGGTGGAGAGGGGAGATCAGAAGCCAGCGGGACAGGAAGGAAGGGCCAGTGGCCCCCAACATTCCGGGACCACCACCAAGGCCTGTGCCCTTTCCTGAAAAGATCAGAGAGATGAGTTCAGTAGTCAGGCCCCCAGGCCTGAGGTCACCTCACCACTTTCCTCTTCTCCAATAACTCAACAGTGCAAGAAGGGTCTTGCCAACTGCATCCAGGACAGCAACTCTTCACAGGATAGTAGGTACCAGCTGGTGCTGAGCTCTACATCCATTTGCTCTGTTTCCATTAACTCGGAAGAGGCAGCACTGCCCCAGGTCACAGATGAGCAGCCTGGACTGGCCCAAAGTCAACGTGACCTGTGGGGAGTCAGAACCCAGGCTTGGGTCCAGGTTGTTTGGTTCCCATCTGTAGTCTAGAAAGTGATTACGCAGATGTCACTGATTCAGGCAATGTAGCATGGGGGTGACCCTGTGTATTAGTTTCCTATTGTTGCTATAACAAATTCCCACAAATTTAGCAGCTTAAAGAACAAACAAAATTCATTTTCTTAAAGTTCTATAGGATAGAAGTCTGACATGGGTCTCATTGGGCTAAAATCAAGGTGTCAGCACCAGCTTCCAGAGACCACCCACATTCCTTGGCTCATGGCCCCCTTCCTCCATCTGCAAAGCCAGCAATATTGCATCTCTCCTACCAGTCTTCCCTGGGGGCCTTTCCCCCTGACTCTCTTCTGCTTCCTTCTTCCATTGTCAGGGGCCCCTTGACTATATTTAACTCACCAGGACAATCTCCCCATTTAAAGTCAGCTGATTAGCAACCTTAATTCCATCTGCAACCTTAATACCCCTTCTCCATGTAGGGTAACATATTCACAGGCTGCAGGGATTAGGATGTGGACATCTTTAGAGGCCATTATTCTGCTTACTACACCCTTCCCAGGAAAGTCTGGGGACAAGGACATAAGGAGATGCAGAGGACCCAGACATAGAAAGTCTCAGTGCCTATCAGGAGGCTGCCTTCTGCACAGAGCCTGAAATCCATGTCCCCCACATCCAGGTCATTGAACCCCCAGATACCCCGGGCATCTGAAATAGCCCTTCTGTTTCTTTTTGTGGGGACTCAGCTCTGTTCTCACATGGCAGACAGATGAGACAAGGTCCCAGCCAATAGCCCACCAGGGTCTGGCCTAAGAGAGGCCTGGGCCCCACAGAGGGATGGATGGGTCTAGGCAGGGAAGTGTGAGTTTCACTGGGCAAGACTGGACCTCTTCACAGAGTTTCAGCTGGACCTTTTGGAAAAGGTAAAATTTTGCCAGGTACCAAAGATGTGTGTATGTGTCAGGGGCATTCCAGACTGAAGCAAAGGCATAGCAGTCTGTGGAATGAGTCTTCTGGTGGGACTGTAATACCCTGTGTTGTCTGTTGAGGATTTTTAATGTTGGAGATGGGCTTTCATGCAGAGAAAAGTTACCTACTGCTGCTTGTATTTAAATTAATACTGTATTTATTAAACTTATAAATTAAAAAAGAACTAGCTTTTCTTAAACATCCAAATACAACTTGCAAATCTAGTTTTCTATTTATAAATCTAACTTTTGTATAAAAATAAGAACAATTACTTTCACTCAGTCTTTGATGAATATTTAATTAACTCACAGGTTCAATAGATTAAATTCTAAAAATGAATGCCAATTACAAACTTAGGTAATTAAATTCCCTAATAGATTTTAAACTACATTTCACAGAGTTGAAATAGCTGGTCCTCTCAAACACCTCCAACTCTCAGCAGGAGAGAGTTAAGCACCTAACAAGCATAATTTTTTCTTTTTTGTTCTTTTTTCCTTTATGAAAAGGAAGGAGGTAGAGGGTGAAGATGTCCTCATCCCCTACCTTGTTCTGCCCTCCCAGGCCAACCATTGTTTTCTCTAGTGAGTTAGCAATTCTTATACATTAATAGGTTAAATTTAGAAATATGGTAAATCAGTTCTCTTAAATAATTCAAATGCTGTTTATGAACTTATGTCTTTTTATACCGTCTCAGTTACCTGCTGCTGTCTAATAAACCATTGAAAACTTATTGGCTTAAAATAACAACCAGGACTCTGAATCAGCAGTCTGGGCTGGGATGAGCTGGAAGTTTCATCTGCTGGTCTTGCCTGGGTCACTCCTGTAGCCACAGTCATCTGACAACCCAACTGAGCCCGGGCCCAGGATGGCCTCATTCATGTGATTGGCAATCGGTGCTGGCTGTCAGTAAGGCTCCCTTGGTTCAACTTACTAGGCTAGACTGGGCTTCTTGATGGCATGCTAGTCTCAAGGCCCTGCTCCAAGAAGGTGACAGGAAAGGCTGCAAAATGCCTCTTGAGGTCTGACTCGGAAGTCACACTACATCGCTTCCACCACATTCTGTTGCACAGAATTCACATGGTCACGGCTTGTCCTAAGGCCAGCCCAGAATCCAGGAAGTGGAGAAATAAACTCCACTCCACTTAATGGGAGGAGCAGGCAGATCCCGTTGCAAAGGACGCGCATACAGGGATGCGAGGAAATTATTCCAGCTGTCATTGCAGGCTGTCTCCCACTCATACCTCCCTAATTAAAACCACAGATCAAATCGGGCAGATTGACGCAAGTGTTTCAAAACCTTAAATAAACACTCAGATATTAGCACAATGATTATAAAACTTCTTCCTATTCTGGTACCAAGATTCTGGGTTTGCTTTGCTGGCTTCTACACCTTTCAGGGTTGCAAAGCCACCCAGAGCTGCAGATTCACCATCTTAGCAGGGCTGAATGTGCAGCGAGATTCCAGACCACAGTGCAGTGAGGGTTTCCTGCTTCTGGTCTGAGATTTAAGACGAACGAGAGCAGGACCCAGGAGAATTCTGCCAGATCTAAATGGAACCCAGCAGGAGCCTACAGGGCCTTCCCAGAACAGATCACACCCCACCCATGTCCTCTGCCTGCCTTTATCTGTAGAAAAACTTTAGTCTCCTAGGCTTCCCCCAGTTTCAAAGAGTACATTTAATCAGAGAAGTGAGAAAATGCAGAAAGAAAGGAAAACAATCAAGCAAGACAAAATAATAATAGTTTAGCCATTAAACAACGTCAAGGACCTTTAGTTCCTCCGCAAGGTCTGTAGATAATATTCTGAGCCATGTCCTTCGAGCTCTTTTGCAGAGCCTGAAACCCCCACCAGGTGGAAGAAGTTAACCGTATGCTGCCCACAAGCACATAGACCCCAGACCAGTTGGAACCAGGTTGATGATGTTAACTCCTGATGAGCTCACCACCAACCAATCAGAAGAAAGTCCATCTGATCACACAGCCCACAACCCCGCTCCCTCCCCTCATCTTTAAAAACCTTTCTCTGAAAGCCAACGGGGAGTTTGGGCCTTTTAAGCACTAGCTGCCTGGGGTCCTTATTCGGGGTCCTGCAATAAACGCTGCTTTTCCCTTCACCACAACCCGGTGACAGTAGATTGGACTAGTAAGTCCACGTGGGCAAGTGGCCCCAAGTTTGGTTTGGTTTGGTAACATAAAGGGACCCCCCAAGGCCACTCCTTTCCCCATGGGCTTGACTTTAAAACCCAATGCATTACAGTTTCCTGAGAGTCTTTCGAGTATCAGCCGTGCCCAATTTACCCCCCACCTTTCTTTTCACTGCCTCATTCAGGTAGATGACCCCAGACCCCTGCACCTCCTGGGTCCCCCTAACATCTTGGCTGTGTAATCACAACTTTGCACCTCCCTCCATCCAGGCTGTCATGCTCTCTTCATAGATTACTTTATCACCCCCCTATATTTCATTTTACTATCTGTTTCATTGGCCATTATCATAGTTATTATATTGAGAGGTGTGAAGGGGAAGGATGGATTACAAGGTATTAAATGTCTAGAACATGTAGCTATAGATCACAGGCCCAGATGGCAGAAGCCCCTCCTTCTGCTTCCTCTCAGGGCAGGTCTGAGGACCTGGCCAGGGATCTGAAGAGGATTACACTGCCTTCCTCAGGCAAAAGGCCTGAGAGGCCCTGGAGCCGGCTAGGGGAGGTCATTCGCCTCTCCTCTGACTTCTGAGAAGGCCTGGGAAGGAGGTGGATGCTCTGGGGACATCTGGCTTGAAGAATACAGAAAGCTTGAATAGTAGTGTTCATTGTAACACATTTTAACAGCATAATAAAGAGTGAATGCCCCTGTTATGGGCTGAATTGTGGTCCCCCCCACCCCCGCCTCTGCAGACCCACAAATTCATATGTTGAATTCCCAACCCTCAGTACCTCAGAATGGGACCGTATTTGGAGACAGTCTTTAAAGGGGTGATTAAGTTAAAATGAGGCCCTCAGGGTGGGCCCTGATCCAACCTGATTGGTGGCCTCATACGAGGAAAGTTGGACACACAGACCTCAGGGATGCATGCCCGCACAGAGGAAAGACCACGTGAGGACAGTATGAGAAAGTAGCCATCTGCAAGCCGCAGGCAGAGACCTCGGAAGAAATCACATCTGCTAACACCTTGATCTTGGACTTCCAGAACTGTGAGACAATTAAATTCTGCAGTTTAAGTCACCACATCTGAGGGATTTGGTTATGGTGGCCCCAGCAAACTAACACAGCACCCCTCCCCACTTCCAGTCCACAGAGGCAACAACTTTAGCAATTAGCTGTGTATCCTTCTCGACACTTTCTGTGCAACTATAATCATACATGAAAATATACCCTTTTTTTTAAACAAAAATAAGATTTGTTCCATTCCACGACTTTCATCATCTCACAGTATATCCTGGGCATGTTTCCATGACAATATCTACTGGAGTGTTCTTAGAACACTAACTAATATTCCATCTTCCGGAGGAGCATTGTGTTTTCCAGTGCCCTGGCTGGATGCACATGTAGCTGGGTGCTGTTCCTTTTGCTGTCACAAACAGGGCTGCAATACACATCCTTGGGCCACCAGGCTGTGCTTCCCTGTGGGATACATTCCTAAGCGTGGAATTGCTTTTTGTATTTTAAAGAGATGTTGCTGAGTGTGCCTTCCCATCCATAGATGAGAGGTCCCCTTTCCCCAAGCTCACACTCTCCACCACTTGGTATTTCTCAAGAAATATGCTAGAAAGGAGATAGTGGGGTTGGGACATTTGGATCTGAAGGGACCCAACCATTTGGCCTTAAGAAGGGTAAGGACAATTGGGAGCAAAAATGTCTAGAGGGAGGAAGGCCGGAGAGCCTTCCCGGGAGAGGCAGTGGGAGGACAATCAGTTCTATTTGCTCACTTACTAAATTCTTACAAGCATGGACCAGGTCCCAGGCCCTGACTGCACACAGTGGTGAACAAGTCATAGCCCACGCCCTCTGGAAGCAGTATGTGGGGGGCATGGCAAAGTCAGCAAGTACAAGTCATTTCGGGCAGTGCTAAGGGTGCCAAGAGAATTACTTCAAAGAGCAGAAAAGGGCCCAAGTGGCTGCAGCAGGTGGACGGAAAGGGGGAGAAGCAGAGAGGGAGGCAGGACCCGGTGCCGCTTGGGATTTGGATTCTGCATATGGGGACTCTGTCTCTGGAGGGTGTTGATCGAGGCTGTGGACCAGCTGGCTTGTAAAGGGAGCCTCTCAGCAGCTAAGAAGATATGAGCATTAGAGACAATGGCGCCTGGACAAGCCAGCCGTGGGGGCAGCACTGGAGAGGAGTCCATGGACCAAGCCTGAGTCTGCATCACCATGAGCAGAAAAGAGAGCACAGGGAAAGCCCTTGGGGGTGACCATTCTGGTTATCTGTTGCTGCGTTAACAAATTAATACCTTAAACTACCTTGTCTGAATGGCTGAAAACAGTTAATAACTTATGATTTGGCAGGTCAGGAATTTGGTCAGTGCTCAGCTAGGTGACTCTTCTGCTCCATGTGGCCTCAATTAGGGTCACTCAGTGACATTCAGCAGGAGACTAGGCTGGGCTGGACGGTCCAAGACGGAGTCCCTCCTGGGCTGAGAAGGCTGCACAGCCAGGGGTCTCCAGGTGGCTAGCGTGGGCTTCCTCACACCATAGTGGCCTCGGGCAGACAGACTTCTTATGTGGCAGCACAGGGGTCCAAGAGTGAATGTCCCAAAAGACAGGAGGGGAAGCTGCCAGTTTTATAAGGCTTGGAAACTGGCCTAGTACCACTTCCACTGTATTCTATTGGCCAAAGGAGTTCCAGAGCCCATCAAGTTCAAGGGGAGAGAGGATACAGACCCCTCACCTTTCAATGGGCACCGTCTTTCACATCTCACCTTGCCCCCAGATGGCCTTCTCTTGGTATTGGGTGCATATTACGTGCTGTGGTCAATTCAAATCTGCTTGTTATGTAGCAGGTTTCACCCTTAAGCCTCAACCGAGCTCAGGTGTGCCAGAAATACAACATTTTACATTTCCTCAGATCAGGGTTTTCCAGCCTGTTCTACTTACATTTGGGGCCAAGTAATTGTGGGGAGCTGTCCTGTGCATTGCAGAATGTTCAGCAGCATTGCTGGCCTCTGTGGCACATGCACCCCCAAGTTGTGACAGCCAAAAATGTCTCGACACAGCCACATATCCCCTTGGGGCAAAATCACCCCTGGTTGAGACCCACTGGCTTGGGATCAACTCATTATGACTCCCAGTCCTCATCATACCCAGCTGTCAAGTTTTATCCCAGATACAACTGGAGCCCCTTCTCTGTCCAGGTCCTAAACTGGGGAAGAGTGCACAGTGCCCTAAACCTTGGGAGAGGGCTAACCCACTGTCTGTCCTGGGGGCCATCCATGTTATCACTGCTCACCTGAACATAGCAGTGCTTCTCCATCCCCAACACCAACCAGCATCTCTCATAGGATATGCCCTGGGAACCCCAGCTGGGCCTGGCCACATACCAGCTCAGGGAGCCAACACTCCTTTCCCCTTCCCAAAGCCAGGAGATGGCTGGGGACTTGCAGAGAGGTCCACATCCAGCTGATAAAATTTGCTGATTAAACTGGATGTGTTTGTGAAAGACAGGAGTCAGGATGCCTCCAAAGTTATCAGCCTGAACCAATCCAAGAATAGGGAGGTCCCTGGTGAGAGGGAAGTCAAAGGAGGAACAGCTTCACAGGGGAAAATATTGGGAGCTCTTTTTTTGAACACGTTGGGAAGTTCATTTGCCATCCCAGTGGAGACATCAAGGAGACAGCTGGGGAGACAAGTTTGGAACTTGGGAGCGAGTTCTGAGCTGAAGACAGCAAGGCAGGAGTCGTCCGAGATGGTATTTATAGCCACGAGACTGGCTGACATCACCCCAGGAGGGCATGTGGATGGCGAGGTCCTGGACTGGGCTCTGGGGCTGTCTGATGAATAATCATCGGATCATAATTACCATCGTTTTGTTCTTTGAAGTATCTGGAGCAGTTCCTGGCTCTGTGGAGTTCACTGAATTGAGCAGAACTCTGCAGCACTTTATCTTCCCCCATGCTTTCCCTGCTGATCAGGACTCAGATTCTATGTTAGCGAGTAGCTGAAAGTTGGAATCATTCAGTTAAGTGGGAAATGAAAATATTCTGGAGGAGTTTCTCAGAACCCGAAATGGAACTTCACTCTCACTTGCAGAAGGAAACTCAGATTGTCTTAAATTCCAACTCCAATAGTGGAAGTTCTAAAAACAAAAATTTCATGTTCTACAGACCTCAGAATTCTGAGCTGCAACCTCTACTCCTCACTCCCATGCCAAGCTTCCTGAGCTCCAGCTGTTTCCCTTTTTTCTGATACTGGGAGCACTTTGCAACTGGGAATTTGCTCTGCAGAGAATCTGGTTGCACACGGTGACCCCTACAGTCTCTCCTCGCTGCAGAAGCTACGGCCTCAGAATTGACTCCAAATGCAGCCCTCGCCATTTTACTCTCCACCTGGAGAGCAGCGGCACCGAAATAGCAGCGTGAATCACTCTGGAAGCGTCAGGCAAAGCATCGCCACCGGCCAGGACGTCTGATGGGGGGGACCTTCTGCTTGCATACCAGGGACCTGAGGAAGGGGACACTGGCCAGCCCACCTGCATCACTGCCTTCTGTCCCCCCTTGGGAGGGCTCTGAATTCATTAAGATTTGGAGAAGCCTGAGTTGGTGGAAACTGTGCAAAGAGTTAACATTTCTGAACGTTAAGAAGTGGCTTTACTATGACTCCGAATGAGCTTAAGCCTCAGGGTCCTTCATTTGTCCCCGTTTTAAAGCTCCACATCTCATGTTTTTTAAATTTATATTTTTCTTTTCTCAGACAGAGCTCTCAAATTTCTATGTTTCAGGTCTGCCAAGACTTGAATGTAGGTTATTTTGTTTAATCCTTGGCATGACCTTCAGAAATCATTGGCCCTTCATCATCTTCATTTACAGACAAGGACACAAAATCCTTCTTTGGGTTTCTTGAAAATTCCAAACTTGTTGCCTCAGGACCTTTGCACTTTCTGTTGCCCTGTTTGGAACCCTGTCCCTGGCTGGCTTCTCATAACTCCAAGTCTAAGGGGCCTTCACTAACCACTTACTTCTGGGAGCTCCTTCCTTCCCAGCCTCCCTGGTAACCCTTTATCCCTTACTTTTTTTTTTTTTAATAGCATTCACCACTCAGAATAATCTTCATTTGTGTATTTGTTTTTATATGGTACTTATTCTGTCATCAGGCACTGTTCTCAGGGCTTTATAAATCATCAAATCATTCAATCCTTACAACTACTCTGACATTGAAACTTTTTCAGCGGGAATCTGACACAACATTGTAAAATGATTATAAATCAATAAAAAATGTCAAAAAAAACCAAACCTTTTTCATCCACATTTTTAAATGAAAGCAACTGAAGCACAGAAAGGTTAGGCAGGTTGCTAGAAGTCACACACCTGATGAGGTTAAGTACCATCTGTCTCTCCCAATAGAAGACAAGGTCTACACCTGCAGAAGCAGCACCTGTGGGCTGCTTTGTTCACTGTTGAGCCCCTGTACCCAGAGTAGTATGCCACACATAGAACTATAAAGAAGATATGTAAGAAGTGATAAGACCAGGTCACACAGAGGGAGGAACAGAAGGAAGCTCGGAGAGAGGTGGGGAGACTATGCAAGGTCTCAGAAGGATGCAAGGCCAGAGATGGAGGAAGAGCTGGGCCGGGGGCAGCAGTGGGACTGGCAGGCGTATGGTGGTCTGGAGACAGTGCCAAGAAGAAACGAACGCTCTTGCTGACAGAGTTAACTTAGCAGATGAGTAAGAGGCCAAAAGCCTCGGAGTTACCCTCTTCCTTCAAGCTCTGCGTCCAATGCATTAACAGATCCCATCGGCTCCTCCAAAATGCATCAAGTATCAAATTTTTGCCACCCATCCTCTGCTCCCACCCTGGCCCACAGCACCATCACAGCTTTCCTGGAGTCCTGCAACAGCCTTCAGAGAGGTCCCTCTGCTTTCATCCTCTTGGTCTATACAGCAGTCAGAGGGATTCTGATAAAACTAAGTCAGATCACTTTTCTGCTTAAAATCTGTCGGTATGTTCCAAAGTGAACACAATGGCCAGCCATCCTGCAGGATCTGGCCCCTGCTTCCTCTCAGTCCCCTCTCCCACTCCCTCTCCACTCCCGCCATTCTGGCCACCCCAGGGCCTCTGCATTTGCCTCTGACTGCAAGGCTCTTCCCTAGGTTTTCCATGAATCTCACTCCCTCACTTGCTCAGGTTTTTTCTCAAATATTAGCTTCTTACTGGGATTTGATCTGCTTCCCCTATTGGAAATGCAACACCTTCCCCCCTTGCCCGATGCTCCATTAATCCTTTCCATGCTTTCTTTTTCTATGCTGCAGATACACTATACAAACCTTTTTTGTTCTTACTAAAATGAGCATCACAAAAACAGTTGTTTTTGGCACTGTGATTGTTGCTTACTGCATTTCCCCCAGTACCCACAATTACACCTAACACATTATAGGGCATTCAATATATTTGCCTACTGCGTGCCAGAAACTGTACAATGCGCTTGGAAGACAAGGATAAGGAAAATAGACACAAAGCTCTTGTGGGCCTTACAAAATGTGGTACGGATACCAAAGTTGCTGGTGTAGTACGTGATTGGACACATGATGCCGTGAAAGCAAATAACAGGTGGATAGAAATTAGTGAGCTTATTGGGGGCAGATGGTCAAAGAACGTTTACAGTTCATCTCATCCTGAAAAATCGGAGAAGACGGTATCCTGGCAGAGTTGGTGGAAGGGGGATCCCAGCAGAGGAAACACCTTGCAGGAAGGCTCAGAGTGAAGAAACCAGCCTAATTCAAGGGATAGACATAGTGTGGCTGGAGTTTGGTGCTGAAGGTGGAGAACAGGGAAAGAAGAGGTGGGAAAAGGCCTGCCAGATTAGACAGGCCCTGAGCCCCAATCTAAATGCCTCCAAGAGTTTTAAGCAAGGGAGGGGGTTACCAGGCATGAAGATCTGCAGTGACCTTGGCTGTAGTGTCGAGGAGGGTCAGACAGCTGGGATGGACGAGGACACTGTGGAGACAATCTATTGGCACAGTCAAAACCCTGGGAAGGGAGGGCATTACTCAGAGGTGGGAAAAAGAGGTCACAGCAGGGCCCAAGACCCTTATCCAAGCTCCCTCCAGAGCCCAGTCATGTGGCTCCTTTGTTTCGGTAACTACATACTGGTCCAGGACGAAAAATCATTTCTCTCTCACGCTGTAAGCCTTTCACTCCTCTCCGGGTATCTGCCCTGCCTCTCGCAGGAGGGTTGCGACTTAAGGATAGCCCAGGCGGCTGCCGCCCACCAGCAGGTGGTTAAGCACCTCAGTGAGATCTTTGTCTTCTTCACTCCTTTAGTTCCGAACGAAGGCAGCACTCCTTCATTAAGTGCTAAATACTGAACTGCATGAATATGAACGTTCCCATGGCCCTAGGTTACCAAACCCTCCACCCGAGAGGTTCAGAGAGGGTGTGCGTCTCCGCCTAGGGGCCCCGCCAAGGTGAGATCCCGAGCCTGTCCTACCCAAGCCCCAGCGTCTTCACCACCACTCGGGATCTCGGAACACCCAGAACCTAATAGCGAGATCCGGGCATGGGCCAAGGAGCTCTCCTGAGGCTGACCTAAACGGTCACTCCTATAAGCTAGGTTGGGAACTCCCGAGCCTGACGCACGCGCGAAGGAACAGGGCTCTCTGCCGCTGGGGAGATGCGAATCGTCCCGGCCAGAGTCGCCACACAGCGAGGCAGGAAGCGACAAGTGCCCGGAGCCCATTGCCTCCGGAACGACCGCAGCAGAGGGTGACTGTGGCCTTGGACTCCCATAAACCACGGCTGCGGTGAAACCCCACCCTGCTCTATGAAAGACAGCAACTTAAACCTATCAGAGCAAAGTGTCGAAAACTCTCCGCCCAATTGACATTTTTTTAAATCTGAAGGCGGTTCCGCCATGGAGTCCATCAGCCCAATGGGAAAGGTGGAAATTTCCAGAAAGAACAGGACCAATGGGCGCGGCCAGCTCGGCCACGATTGACGGCCCAAGGGACCAATCCTTGTCGCAGGAGTCCACTCCTCTTTCCAATCATAGAGTCCAAGGTGGGCGGGTCTTATTGGGGAGCCCAATCCCGAGGCGTGGAGGAGGCAGGGCCGGGGGAATTACTCTCCGCTGTCCAATCAGAGAGAAGCAAAGATGATGGGCTAGACTTCAAGCCAATAGTAGAAAAGCACAGAAAGCCCCCTAAAGTAGCGCGACCAGTAAGCCGGCGAGGAAGGGGCGGGATTTGGGGGTCCCGGCAGCTTCTAGTAGGTTCCAGAAGGCGGCGCGTGCGGTTGGGAACGCGGAGCCGACGGAGTCTATTCAACGGGGTTCCGGGCCAAGCTATGGAGCAGGTGAAGGGGGAAGGGCGGGCTGAGGCTTGGGGCTGCTGCGGTACCGGCCAAGGCCAGGCCGCGGGTGGAGGGGTGGGGCGGGCGTCCGATCAGGGCTGCCGGGCCGGGGGCCGGGGCCGGCAGACCAGCGGAGAAGGCGAGGGCGTGAGGGCCGCGGCGGGCGGGCGGAGCTGGAGGCCTGGCCTCTGGGAGCGCCGGGTCCACTCCAGCGCTAGTCGCCTCCGACTCGAAAGGAGGGCTGGGGGAGTCATCAATTCGGCGTACGCGGCAGGAAGAGGGTCCGCAGCCGGGTCCCGGAGGCCTGCCGGGAAGTGGGTCCAGGGTGATCTGGGGGGATGGCGCCCGCGGCGCTGGGAGGAATGCGGGTGGGCGAGGGGCCCTGGGAGAGGCTGGAGGGATCAGGTCAACCTCAGGGAATTCGTCGTCTGCGAGGGTGATCAGAGACTGCGGACGTAGAAGCCACCCAGGACTTGGCCATAGTTAACTTGGAGGAATGCACCGAGCGGGGACGGGAATACACTGAAAGTAGCTGAGGGACTTAGTAGCCAGTTGGGGGAAATCGTGCTTCTCTGCATCTGGAAAGGCCAGGATAGAAGAGTGTTGAGTGAAGGTATGACAAGCATCAGGCCGAGTTCTTTGATGCGGGAAAGGGGAGGGTGCAGTGAAAGTCCTTGGAATGAATTTCATCTCTATCAGTGTTTTACAAGTATACGTGCGGTCCCTCCCCGTCTCGTTTTTTGTTTTTCTTTTCTTTTCTTTTCTTTTCTTTTCTTTTCTTTTCTTTTCTCTTCTTTCTTTTTCTTTCTCGTGATGCAAGAGTAACTGAGGACTGATACTTCTAAAAGGTTGGTTTCTAATTACACAAGGAGGAATTAGTTGCTGTAGAAAATTTAGAATGTGTAGGTAAGCAGTAAGAAGTAAGTTATTTGATTGCGCTCGGCATTATTAGGGGCCAAGTTTGAAGTTACTGTTGGTTGCTTTCTGCGACTTAATTATGCCCTCTGTGGCCTGAAGGTTTCCAAAAACCTAGAGGGGTTTTATTCAATTGGAAGCTGTTATTGAGCTGTAATGATTGATCTGGGGAAAAAGAAAACAGCTCAGGTTTTTTTGTGTGATCCACAAAGCTGGATTTTTTGCTCTAGTATAGTTATTGCTCCTTTGGCCAAACATGGAGCCTCTTTGCTACGTTTTTAAAACTTAAAGTGGAAATGGAGGGGTTAATAAGCATTTTGCACTGTTTTGATAACTGTTTCAGGGATTAAATAGGCTGTGATGTAGACAAGAAATATTTCTGACAGGAGGAACACATTACTGTGTTAAATTTAAGAAAAGCTCTATTGCAGTTATCAAAATAGAAGAAAATTTTAATGATAACTGCCCACTGTAGAAGTGTACATACAGGTAGACTGTGAATGAGTGTTTGGCCAAACCCAGGACCGCACATTTACCATGAGCGTTGTACAGATGGCCTGGCATTTTTACTCTAGGTGTGTTAGAATGTGCTTGAATGTCTTGGGCCCATTCAATATGTAGCTTTTCTTGTTTTCATTTTCAGTTCTGAGGTTCACACTTGTTTTAGTGTTAGGAAATATTTGAGTTTGACAAAATTGTATATATGTATTTTTAACTAAGTAACCTTTCAAGTAAATCTCACCGTGATAAACTCGGAAAATTTGACCCAGTACAGACGTGTCTACACTTGATCAGCAAAATGCTGCGAAGTGATAGATAAACATACACCATGTTTAACAAGACAATTCCTTCTATTATATGCACCACATGCTGGTATTTTCTGTTCCATTTGATCTTTCAAAGTGGTGGTTATGACCTACAAACTTGATTTCTTGACCTACTGCTGATAGGCGCTCAGTTTGGAAGATGTTCTGTAGGATAGGCAAGAATGCCACCAAGCTGTTCCCAGCTGCCTTGTGGTACTAGATGAGTTTTTAAATCTTTTGTCTTCTCACCTGCGTCATGGGCTCTAAGATTTTTACCCCTTTCTTGCTGGCAGTCTCTTTGCTTTTCCCTCTAAGAGGTTGTCTTTCTAAGATCTCTGGTTGATGGAGGTTCCTAATTGGTGTGCCTCGGTTCCAAAGTCATTTCTCATAACAATTCTGTGTTGCATCAGTACAGTGGGTCATGGGCAGATGATAGATACCAAGAAAGAATAACTTAGTAACTTGAGTGACACCAAGTGTGTATGCCTTTTTCTCTTGTAAGGCTCCCTGGTTAAGAAAAGCCCTTTATTTAGGACCCTGTTCTGACATGGCCAAGGTCCACTTCACCTTTTTAAACCCTTTGATGTGTTCCTGCTGTTTCTGTTCTGAATATTTGAGAAGATAGAGGATTGAACCACAAACAGTGTTTCTTTATCCTCTTCCATCCTTTTAGTAACTTAATAATACTTAAACATGGCAAAAATTGATTTTGGGGAACTGCTTTTCCTTTCCCTGTTAAGGAACAGAGCCGTAATCTACCACGTTGTGACATTACCACACCTGTAAAGGGAAGTAGATTGTTCTGATTGTAGGTGAGCATCTTGATGCTCCTGAAGACATCCCCCTCAAGCTGGTTGCTGGAATGTCTGTCAGGGCATACTCAGCCCACTTCCTTCCTGGTTGCCTCATCCTGTGAGGAGTAACTAGGCCTGTGTGCAATTTATCATTTGAACTCTGGAAATCTATGGCAAATGAATTTATTCTCGCATGAAAGGAACTCATGAGTATGTCCTAGAGTGGCTTTATCAGCTTGAAGTAGAGACTTTGGGAAGAGTGGCTGGAGTTCTTACTAATCCATACAGGAGCCAGCAAAAAGCAAAGTGTCAGACTGATGCTTCCTTGTTTTATTTTTTCCTTGCTGGTTCCCAAAGGTGTGAGAAATGTCAATTAATTAACATTAATCTGTAGAGTAACCTGCTTGTCGATAGCAACAGAAAAAAATGAGTATCACCTAAGAAGTCGGGATTGAAGTATATTGTGTGTGGGGGGGAACTATATGGGCGGCTCTTCTCCTCAGGTGAACGAGCTAAAAGAGAAGGGCAACAAAGCCCTGAGTGCTGGCAACATCGACGACGCGTTACAGTGCTACTCAGAAGCCATTAAGTTAGACCCTCAGAACCATGTGCTCTACAGTAATCGCTCAGCTGCCTATGCCAAGAAAGGAGACTACCAGAAGGCCTACGAGGATGCCTGTAAAACCGTTGACCTGAAGCCTGACTGGGGCAAGGTAGGCTGTGTGTGAGCTGGGGCTATTCAGGTGCCCAGAAACTCCTTTGGGGGCAGTTCTTAAACACCAGCCCTCCTGGCCTGCCATCCCAAGAGACTCACAGTTGATTGGTCCTCTCCCCCTAGTTTGGGAATGTTTCTCAGAGTGATGGTGTATTTCATCAAATCTGGGGTACCATCAGGTGTTCAGACATGTCTTACTTTTGGTACTACTATGAAAGAATGTTGCCAGAGAAACTAACAACACTTAGGATCACAAGCTGAACCAGGGTGGGGAGAGTGTGTGTCTTAGCTATGTGGCTGCATTGTATGGAGTGGATAGTACTGGTGGTGTATCCTGCTCCTCTTCCTGTTCTTTCTTTGACCTTCGTGGGAATACTCATTTTGTCCCATGAAGTATAAAGTGGGTTCTTTTGAGTTCGAGTTCAGAATTTACCTCTAGGTGTCCTTTAATTTGTGTTACATCTTTTTTTGCTGGTTTTAGGGCTATTCGCGAAAAGCAGCAGCTCTTGAGTTCTTAAACCGATTTGAAGAAGCCAAGAGAACCTATGAGGAGGGTTTAAAACATGAAGCAAACAACCCTCAGCTCAAAGAGGGTTTACAGAATATGGAGACCCGGTTGGCAGGTAGGCTCCATGTACACTGTTGTTTCCTTTTCTTTCTCTCTCTCTCTCTTTAAAATTATTCTTTAAATGGGATCAAACTTGAGGCTCCCTCCAGTGTTGGTCTAGTATGCTACTGGGGCACAATAACTGACTTCCCAGTGATGTGCTTTTCTTTGTTTGGAACAGAGAGGAAATTCATGAACCCTTTCAACATGCCTAATCTGTATCAGAAGTTGGAGAGTGATCCCAGGACAAAGACTCTGCTCGCTGACCCTACCTACCGGGAGCTGATAGAGCAACTGCGAAACAAGCCGTCCGACCTGGGCACGTAAGTCAAGGCAGCAAATGGACAGGAACATTGTGTGTGCTTCCTGGGACCCTGTGGCAGAGGATTCCCTCATCCAGATGGCAGGGTTTCTGCTTTTGCTTTTTCTCCAAAGAACAGTAGGAGTTTGTTGGTTTATTGGTTTTTTGGTTTTTTTGTTTTTGTATTTCTAGAAAGGGTCAGGAGGAGAATATATCAAGTAATCTGGAATGTTTGTTCTAACCCTCACCCTGCTCTCCGGCAAGTGTGACCTATCCTTTCTGGACACACAAGCTCCACTATCCCTGTTGGTATATTGGGGCCAAAACTCAAGGTTGAAAGGATGTCAGATTTAAAGATGTGTCTGTAAATCTTATATTGGTATCTGACTATCTGAATCTCTTTCTGGCTCCTGAGATCAGACAGAATGTACCTATAACTCATTCCTCTCTACCTACTGGCCTCAAGAAATAAATCTGATCTGTTACCTCACTTCAGATGGATTTTCAAAGGACTGAGTATTCTGCAGTTGTAACTTTGGATAGTGCAGAATCTTGCAATGTATTCATGGATGAGAAGCTTTTATATACAGTAATCTGGACTTCAGCAATACTTTGGGGTTTAAGATCAATTGTGGAGGGGGTAAGGGTACAGCTCAGTGATAGAGCACATGCTTAGCATTCATGAGGTCCTGGGTTCAATCCCCAGTACCTCTGTTAAAAAATAAGTAAATAAAAGCCTAATTACCACCACCCCCAAATTAATTGTAGAGAAGAATAAATGCTTTTTTCTTTCTCCCTTTTTACCAATATAGGAAACTGCAAGATCCCCGAATCATGACTACTCTCAGTGTCCTCCTGGGGGTTGATCTGGGCAGTATGGATGAGGAGGAGGAAGTTGCCACACCTCCACCACCACCTCCTCCCAAAAAGGAGACCAAGCCGGAGCCAATGGAAGAAGATCTTCCAGAGAATAAGAAGCAGGTCTCTTGCTTTTTTTGTTTTAAGTAATTATTTAGTATCATACACTTAGAAACAGCCTAGTCAACTGGAAATATGTATGTCAGGTGGGGACATCTGTAGACCTCAGAAGGCTATAATTATTTTTTTGAGTGTTTGGTATGTGCTAAGCTTATTAATTAGAATGGTTAATATATTAAAAGGCCCATATGACAAGCAATTTGACAGGAATTGTGTCTCAGAGTCTTTAGGCAGCAGGAGCTACCTGTCCACAGTCCCACGGCAACTGTGGTTCCGGCAGCATGGGTGTCAGCTGGACCATCTAGTAAAGTTGTGAGTGGTCCTTGTCTTTGCCATGATCCAGAAGGATGCTGTCTCTCAGTCCTTAGGCTTCTGTTTCCTGGTTGGACTGGTGTGTAATTAAAAATTGTCCACTTAGCAACACTGTCTTCCAGAGCAGGAGGCATGTGCCTAAATGATTTTATTTCCCGTTTTATAAATGGGAACAGCAGATTGTTACCAAATTTAGTACCTTTAAATGGGTGAGCGTTGGCTGTTCCATGGTGTCTCAGCGCTGGAAAAAGGCCCTCCAGTGTGGGTGGTAGTGAGCTCTGCTGAAGACTCCTGCCACGCGTGTAGCCCCTTCTAACCCTCTCATCGCCGCTGGTGTCTGCAGCCACTCAGACCCCGAGACGGCCATGTGACAGAAATGGAACTTGCTCAGCCGCTCAGAATGAAACCTAGCACAAAACAGTCTTGTCCTCCCTAAAGTTGCTTCCTGCTGAAGGGACTTCCTCTCCCCTGAAGAAGCCCTTACTGTCTGACAAAGATCCAGAAGAGTAGGTGGGAAGGGAGGGGTTTTGGAGGAAACAGAGATGAAACTCTTTAACTTTTCATCCTGACAGCTGGTACTTCACTGTTTGAAACCTGTAGCTGCTTGATGAGGGAGGGCTGTGAATGTGGAGAGCTGCTCCTGCGGCCTTGTTGTGTGTGCTGTGCGGACTTGTGACGGGCCCTGGCTCTCTTGGCCATCTGGGTTAGATTGGCCCAGCACTCATTTCTTCCACACCTCATCTAGGCACTGAAAGAAAAAGAGTTAGGGAATGATGCCTACAAGAAGAAAGACTTTGACACAGCCTTGAAACACTATGACAGAGCCAAGGACTTGGACCCCACCAACATGACTTACATGACCAACCAAGCAGGTGAGGCCGGGAGGCGGGCACAGGAGTTGTTAGGTGGTGCTGGAGGAGAGGCCAGGGCTAACTCTTCTTTCTTGACCATCCTGCCTGGCAGCTGTTTACTTCGAAATGGGCGACTATGGTAAATGCCGCGAGCTTTGTGAGAAGGCCATTGAAGTGGGGCGAGAAAACCGAGAAGACTACCGACAGATTGCCAAGTACGCTTGACCTTCTGGAATACCTTGAGTGGCGTGGAGGGTGCCGTATCTGCATGGGGAGGAGGGCTGCTGGCTGCAGAACCTGCTCTTAGCTGTGGGCTGGAAAGGAGGCTGCAGGAGCCAAGACATAAGGTGTTGGAGGGGCGTGGGGCCCGAGCCAGCTCGCGGGCCTTGAGTCTAGTTGCAGATGTTTTTTTCTCTTCAGCGGCTGGCCTTGTCTGTTGTCTGCCCTTAGCAAATTCTTTTCTCTCTTGTCTCTGTCAGAGCTTATGCTCGAATTGGCAACTCCTATTTCAAAGAAGAAAAGTACAAGGATGCCATCCATTTCTACAACAAGTCTCTGGCAGAGCACCGAACCCCAGATGTGCTCAAAAAGTGCCAACAGGTGAGTAGAGATTAAGGGATATTTTGTTATTTCTTTTATTTATTGTAGTCGTTAGTATTTAATAATAAACCTTAAAGTTTTTTAAATATTAAATTTTTAAAGTATTATCTTTGGTCATGCTGCCCCTGTCAGTGAGGACAACGTGTAGGGAATAACCCTATTTTTCTGCTGTCCGTTGTGGTCGGCCAAGGTTTCAGCATCTAATGTTGAGGGTCAGTGCGCTAACAGTATTACAGGTCTTATTGTAACTTAAGATTTTTCTTACTTTATACAACCAAATTATGTAGGAGGGTATTTTATTCACAAAAAGATTGGTCAGAAAATTGAACTAATTAGGTGAAATAAATGAGGTAGAGAAAGACAATTACTATAAGGTATCACTTACATATGGAATCTAAAAAAATACAACAAACTAGTGAATATAACAGAAAAGAAACAGACTCACAGATGTAAAGCAGCAACCTAGTGGTTACCAGTGGGGATAGAGAAGGGGGGCAAGATGGAGGTGGAGGATTAAAAGATACAAACTATGAAGTATAAAATAAGCTACAAGGATGTATTGTACAACATGGGGAGTATAGCCAATATTTTATAATAACTATAAATGGAATATAACCTTTAAAATTTTTGGATCACTGTATTGTATACCTGTAATATGTAATATTGTACATCAACTATACTTCAATTTTTAAAAATATTATTAAATAAAGTCTAAAACATTAAAAAAGAAAATCGAGCTATTAACACATCATTTTCATGTAGTGCATATCTTTATACCAAGTGTATGTCAATATCACTCATTCTGTTTTACAGTATACATTGCTAATGAGTATAAAATTCTATTTTTTGAATTGAGGCGTAGTTGATTTACAATATTTACTAGTTTCAGGTGTATAGCACCGTATTTCAAAACTTATAGATTATACTCTATTTAAAGTTATTAAAAAATACAGGCTGTATTCCCTGTGTTCTGTTCTCTTTGTAGTTTATTTACTTTATACAGCAATACTCTCTGAAAATTAAAATTCTGATCAGGCCTTTTAGCCTAATGTTTATGAGAGTCTGAATGACTATTCCAAGAATTAACCTTTTTTTAGGCAGAGAAAATCCTGAAGGAGCAAGAGCGGCTGGCCTACATCAACCCTGACTTGGCCTTGGAGGAGAAGAACAAAGGCAATGAGTGTTTTCAGAAAGGTACTTCCAGCTCAGATGGTGGAACTTGGGATGAGAGCAGTTGAATGTGCATTCGGGGCCTTGGCTGACTGTGGGATTGATAACACTTTGGGGGAAGAGGGTGGCTTCTTTTGCCTTTTTTTTTTTTAAGTTTCTATTTTCCTTATCCAGGGGACTATCCCCAGGCCATGAAGCATTATACGGAAGCCATCAAACGGAACCCAAAAGATGCCAAATTGTACAGCAATCGAGCTGCTTGCTACACCAAACTCCTTGAGTTCCAGCTGGCACTCAAGGTGAGGCTCTGGGAATATTCTGCAGAGCAGCCGTTACTGTAATCTGTAGATGAGGAAAGTGTGCTTTCTCTTTTCATGTTTTCATCAACATCAGCTTGTCGTTCTTACTTTGATGGTGCACGTGTGAGATTTGTAAGAACACAGGGTGGGAAAGTGGATCTTTTTCCTTCCCTTTGTCCTTTGTTGTTGTTCTGTCTTTTTTTAAATGTACAGTTGAGTGACATAAAGTACATCTTTGTTGTTGTTCTGTCTTTTTTTAAATGTACAGTTGAGTGACATAAAGTACATCCACATTGTTGTGCAACCATCTTCCCAAATGGAAACTCTGCATCTTCTAAACTAACTCCCTATCCCCTCCCCCAGCCCCTGACAGTCACTGTTCTACATTCTATGAATTTGATCATTCTAGGGACCTTCTATAGGTAGAATCATACAATTTCTTACCTTTTGTGTTTAGTTTATGGCACTTAGCATAATGTCTTCAAGATTCATGTAGCACATGTCAGCATTTCCTTTTTTATAGCTGAATGATATTCCATTGTATGGATAGACCGTCTTTTGTTTATCCATCCATCTGTCCATAGACTGGGTTCTTTCCAGCTTTTGGCTATTCTGAGTAATGCTGCTATGAACAGGGGTGTACAGATTATCTGTCTGAGTCCCTGGTTTCAATTCTTTCAGGTATTATAGGCTACAGTAGAAATACTATAGTTCTGTGCGGGGGTTTTTTGGTGGTTTTTTGTTGTTTTGTTTTTTGAGGAACTGCCTTATTTTCCACAGCAGCTTTACCATCCTTACTGCAGGTGGCTAGGTCTGCTGTTCTCAGTCATGTCAAGTACGGTCAGATACAGTCATGTTCAACACTGGAGGAGTTACTCAGCATTGCTCTCTTGAACATGAGCTGCTCTGTGCCTCTTGGCGATTTTTAAACTGTTCTCTAGGAGACAAGCCTGGACCATCTTGTGGGAACAAGATAGAATGTGATCTATCTAGAGACACCAGTACCTGAGTCTGTGATGGTTTTTGTTTGCTGCCGCTATTCTGGGTCTGTGTGTGTCGTAGAGACATCATTGCTGCTGGTGGAACTGTACAAGGGCAATGTCAAAAGCAAGTTGGTTTGCAAAGCAGAGAATAACATTGCCAGGCACCTGAGAGGTGGAGCAGTGCTTTCCGAGTCCGCACGTGGGAAGAAGGAATGAGTAGAATCGCTTCTGGCCTTAGAGCTTCTTGGTGGAAGAGTTGGAGTTAAGCCTAGGTGCACGCACTACTCTGTTTAGCATTTTTCCTCATAATTTTATATTTTAAAGGTATACAGAATACCCGTGTGTTTTCACCTTTATGCAGCCATAAGCAGTGACACATTTTTACTGAACCATTTGTGAAAGGAAATGATGTGTTTTGGCACTTGGTCTCTAAATTCTTGAGCATACGTCTCCTGAAGTACCTCTTCCCATCCAGTCACAGTATTAGTAGCCCCTAGTTTCTCACACTAGAAATTCCCCCACCTTTTGGGTTTTTATCCCATAACATCAGCCTCTTGAAGAATCTGGGCCCCTTGTTTTACGTGAGATGGAGCTTAAGCTGGGCTTGTCAGCCCTTGTGGCTCTGCTTACTGAGCCTCTCTACTCTCCTTTTGCTAGGCCTGCTGTCAAATTACCCAAATACCAGGATTAACAGAAGCACTGGGAACAAAAGTAGAATGTTCTGTAATGGCTCTGGGTGAACAGTTAGATTTGTAATTCCAAATGATCAGTCTGCCCTAAAGTAACTCATCTAAAGGAATGAGCCTAGTTCTTTTCTGTCTTTCCTTCCTAGGACTGTGAGGAGTGCATCCAGCTAGAACCGACCTTTAGTAAGTAACTTTCTGTGCTGCTTCTCTATCCCCTTACTGGCCAGAGGATTGAGGGGAGAGAACGTGCTTGTGGCCTGTGTCTTTGGGGCCTGTAGTGTGTAGGAGCTAGCCTTCGATGTGAGGGCTGTCAGTGTTGAGATGAGGAGGTGTGTTCTGGATGACGCCTCACCTCTCCCTTCCGTCTGCAGTCAAGGGCTATACACGGAAAGCGGCCGCCTTGGAAGCGATGAAAGACTACACGAAAGCCATGGACGTCTACCAGAAGGCACTTGACCTGGACTCCAACTGTAAGGTGGGGCTGCTTCTGGCCTTTGGTGAGCTTTCCCTTGCCTCCCTTTCTTCTTCAGACTTTTTCAGTGTTCATTCACTGACTCTTCCATCCCGCCTGTTTCTCTACATGTCTGTCTCTCTCCCTCAATTACCTCTGCTGTCTTGGACCTGCTGCAGCAGTGAGCCAAGCCAGGTGGTGCTAACTCCCTCCCCGTATGGCTTTACTGGAATGCAGGAGGCTGCAGATGGTTACCAGCGCTGCATGATGGCCCAGTACAACCGACACGACAGCCCGGAAGATGTGAAAAGGCGGGCCATGGCTGACCCCGAGGTGCAGCAGATAATGAGTGACCCGGCCATGCGGCTCATCCTGGAACAGATGCAGAAGGACCCCCAGGCGCTCAGCGAGTAAGTCGAGTTAGAAGGGTGGCATTGGAGGGAGAAGGTGAACAGGAGCAGTGAGAATGCACAATGCTGGCAGCAGTGTGATCGGTCTGGGTGAGATGTTTGTTGTGTAATTCTTACTTAGAAGGTTGGCAATTGGTGGTGAGCTGGAAGGGCTTCTTTTGTGTGTTAGTCGTGATGGCTTAAGTGCTTAGTTGGAAAGAACAGTTTTGCTGGGAGAAAGGTCTCAGCTTAAAGCTGTGTCCATGGACTGCTGCACAGTGGGACTGGTCCACTTCTGACCATAGGCAGAGAAGGCCTGTGCGGTTCTGAGGCAGTCTTTGCCAGGACGCCTCCTTCACCACCACCAGTTTGTTGGTGGCGTCCAGGGGGTTTGCACTGGGGATTGCTCTGCAAGCAAGTTAAGAGTTTTTTTAGGTTAAACCTCATTTCACATAACTCTGCCTCTTCTTTGTCAGACACTTGAAGAATCCTGTAATAGCACAAAAGATCCAGAAGCTGATGGATGTGGGTCTGATCGCAATTCGGTGATGACTTGCTCATCATCCCCCTTCCCTTCACCCTCATGTGGAAAGAGGAGCTGGGACCGCGGCAAGCAGCACGAGCAGGAGGGAGAGAAGGGGAGAAAGCTAACAACTTATCTATATATTTATACAGACCTATGTGGACGATTCAGAGACTTGTACTTGCGTTACTTGTGCAGCCGCTGCCTCTGGGCCTTCCCAGCACACACATGGTCTCTTCTGCTGCCCTGAGTTCCATGTCTCCCGCCCCTGCCCCCCAGTCGCTGTCTCAGCTGCTCCCCCATAGTTGGTTTTTTATTTGGGGCGGTGGGCATGTATGGGTAGGGGAGGGAGGGGGTGTTCTTCCCAACCTCAGGTCCCAACTGTCTTCACATTGTTAACTCCACGTCCTCTCCTCCAATAAAACAAGCCAGTCAGGCGTGGTTATACGTTGCTATGTCCCTGAGTAATTTTTTTGCCAAAAGATTTAAAGTTGTCCTGCAGAGGTCACAGTCTGGATAGGGAGAGGTGTAAATGCACTCCTGGGAACCAGAGCCTCCTTTACTTCCTAAGGAGTGGGGTGGGGCAGTGTGAGCTTGGCTGGATTCCACAGCCGCACGGAGGTGGCCACTAGGTGGTGCTGTCACTCAGTGAACACTGAAAGGGAGCCTGGAGGCTCCCGCCCTCCCCGGAGTGGCACCAGCTCCAGAGGTGATTCCCATGCTGTCAGTTCTCCACACTAATCTCAAAGCCAGAAAAAAACTAGTTAGATCCAGAGAACACTGGATCTCAGCAAACATCGAAAACAATTTTTATTGCAAGAGATTCTCAACCTTCCTTTTGGAAAGATCGAATCTTCCTGCTAACTGTATGTATAGTTAGTTTTAGTACTTAACTCACCACTTTCAACCGAGCTTAAAATAGGTTTTAATGACACTTTCCTATGGTTGCAATAAACTTTCTAAAACCCTTTTGGACTGGGGTCTTCTCAGCTGTAGTAAAACTTCCTCATTTGGTCCCTGAGTGCAGCCTTTGGGCTAGGAAGTTGCTGAGGCCAGCAGTTGGCTGTACTTCCTGCCACCTTGACTTTGCATAAGCTGGCCTTCCCCTGGGAACCCCCAGGCAGGCCTCCTCCCTGGCCTGGGTGGCCCAGTTAGAAAACCTGGCCTCCACAGGGATTCTGCTGCACCTTTGGTGCTACCATCTCTTCAGGCTTTGTTCCATCCATCCCCAAACTGACTGTCTAGGAAGGCTGAATTTCTCCTGGGAACCAGTGGTGAATATAAGGCCTTTCTCTCCTGAAGTTTACATCTCGATGCAGGTGATGGACAGGAAGATGTTGGGCCACCAGATGCCCTCCAAGTCACACTTGTGAGTCACATTTGCATAGGAACTTAACAGGAGTGAGCCTCGTAGGCACTGGCCTGGGGAGGTGGAGGGACAGCGTGGCGGTGGCAAGTCTTGAAGAGACCTGAAGGCACAGAGCAGGCAGGTTGTGAAACATCAAGGGCCAATTTCTGTGCCACTGTTACCCTGGCAGCTCTAAGCTTGACAAGTTTGGAAATAGAAGCCTTATTATTAGGGATAGAAAAGACTTAAGAAAGTTGTTTCCCTCTGGGCCTTCAAGGACCTCTTTGTGGTAATAAAGGACATTCTGGGCTTGAGCTGACTTGACCTGCTGAGATCGTAAATAACCCAGATGTGATCCTTTCAATTCCACTGCACTCCCTCTTGGCCCCTGATGATGCTTACCACCTGAAGACCCCCCCACCTCTGGACAGGTTGTAGATGGGAGATGGTTTCCTATAAGGGAACACGAATTGGTGGCTAGTTTGAATCGGGCTTCCCTCTAAAGGGGGGACACATTTTGTGGTCTTGGGTCCACAAGACCCACTTACCTCTGTGCTCACTGGGAGCAGAGGCAGGGCCCCACTGGAACCCTCGCTGCTGCTACCCTGCCGCCCTACCAGAAGTTGCTTCCTGCACCCAGCTCCAGCCCGCCCTGGGGAGGGGCTGAGCCCGCCCTGCTCGTGATAAGGCCTAAGGGCTGCCCTCTGAAGGAAGCTCCAAAGAGAAAGCAAAGGGGAAGGAAGCACGCAGCGGTCTGCAGGTGTGCAGGCCGAGGCCAGGAGTGGCTGACACCCCGATCCCCCACCTGCAGCCCCAACCCCTCGCAGGCCAGGTAAGCAGGCCAGCAGCTGGAGGCCCAAGGGCCCCTCTCTTCCTTGCCCTCCTGCAGGCCCCCTGCCCAGCATGCCTCTCTCCGTGCAGCAGCCTGGACTGTCCACTGCCCTGGGGAGACTTTGGCCAGTTTGGGATGATGGAGCTGAGCTTTGGGCCTGATTGGAACTACTCTCTGACCTGGGTTCACCGCCATTTCCAGGGTGGGCAGCTGCCAGTGTGGGCTTGGGGTGGGCTGTGGGGTGGGCTGTGGGCTGGGCCAGTAGACGGAGGTCGTGCCCAGCTCTGGGATCAAGCTGTGTGATCTTGAGTGAGCCCCTTCTTACTCTTACCGGGCCTCCATCTTCCCCTCTGTGAGAAGGGAGCCGGCTGGGCAACATGGCCTCCAAGGGTCCCTTCAACTCAACCATCCATGATGGCGACAGGGTCTGAGGTTTGCCTGGAAAAATTCAGCTCCCCATGTCTTGCCGCTGACATGGCATCCTGGCCTGCGGGCTTGCTCTCTGCCCTTCTGCCTCTCCCAGGCACCCGAGGCAGCCTACCAGGCCCCAGCCTGCCCTCCTAACCACCCTGCCTCTTGCTACCCTCTCCGCAGAGCTGCCGCAGCCATGGCAGGGATGAAGACAGCCATGGGGGACTACATTGACTCGTCCTGGGAGCTGCGGGTCTTTGTAGGAGAGGAGGACCCCGAGGCCGAGTCGGTCACCCTCCGGGTCACAGGGGAGTCGCACATCGGTGGGGTGCTCCTGAAGATCGTGGAGGAGATCAGTGAGTGCCTGCTGCCCCTGCTGCCCACCGGGTCTCTTGGCACTTCCGGGCCAGCCCTGCTGCTCCGCGCTCGATAACCGAGTCACAGTGACTCAGGCACCAGCTTAATCATTTGGTTCCAAAAAAGACATTTCCCCAGCTTAACTTCCCCTCCCTCCCACTGTCTTCCCTCCCTTCCTCCCACACCAGCTGGTTCTGCTAAGACCCCAAGGAGCAGACCCAACCACTGTCCCCCGTTCACCCACTTCTGGGGCAGGAGAGACCTTGCCTTCGATGAGGCAGAGGTCCCACTCTAGAGGTCTGAGGGGGGACCAGAGGGGTCTCCTGGAGACTTGGGGGCCTGTTCCCACACTCTCTCCCGGGGCGGAAGCCCTCAGCAGGCTGGTGACAGGCCCAGCCCGAGTGGGAAGGCCCTGCCCCCACAGGAAGTTACAGCAGAGCTGCCTGTGGTATCAGCCCTGGAGGGGAGCGGGGCCAGTGACATGGGGGCTTCTCATCACCTCTCCCTGCTGGGGGTGGGGGCTGCCCCTTCCTGGGAGGGCAGCAGGCCCGCTCAGATAGCCAGAGGCGGATGTCAGGCCATGATAGTCCCAGACAGCCGGGTCCTGGGTCCTGTGGGTGGGGATGGGAGGGCTTCTTCCGACCCAGCCAACCCACCACGTGCAGCCCAGGAGGGAGGTCAGTAGGTGTACGGACAGGAGGGGGCCCCAGGGCAGCCCGGCCACAAGGCTGAAGTGGTGAAGGGAGCTTCCAGAAGGCAAGGCCCAAGGAGGCTGTGAAAGCAGAAGTAGGGAGAGAGGGTCCTTCAGGGGACTGGGCAGCAGACCGAGACTCAGGCAGGCCTGGGCCAAGCAGGGCAGAGAGGGTAAAGACCAAGTGCCCCAAGAGAAGACCCGGTTGGGCCCAGGGCTTGGCCCACGGCAAAGCAAGAGGCCTGAACAAGGAGCCAGTAGGACCCCACTCCTCCACTTGCTGCTGGGCCCCTAGGGTTCAGTCCCTCCAGCTCCTGTCCCCTGCCCCGGGGACACTGTCCCCACTCCTCCGACTCTCACTTACTCCGTAGTACATCAGATGTCTACTGATGCTCAGCCAGGCTGGCCCATGCCAGCCCCTGGCCTAAAGAGCAGCCAGGCAGGTGAGACCCACCCTTCAGCAGCTGGCATAGGGCCGAGTGTTGTCTTGGGGGTGGGTGTGTGTGCCAGGAGCAGCCAGCATGGGGACCTGGAGCCAGAAGATGGGCCTCACAGTCCAAGACAGGGGACTTCCCAAGAGAGGCCACTTAATATGCATCCTGGGAGGGGTCTGCAGCAGGGAGGAGCAAGGTGGGATGTTGGGGCACAGGAGCGTTGTGAATTTGTCAGTGTTTTCTGAGAAGAAACAAGGCTGGGGTGACAGCCATAAGGCATTGCGGACTCCATCCTGGAGGTGGAGAGAAGTGGCTGGAGGGTTTCCAGTGAGATACCCAAGGCAGGTCCCTCGGGTTGGGGTGGGCTGGAGGATGAACAGGAGGTGGCTTTTGGAGGTGGGATTGGCATGGATTAAATGCAGTGCCTAAAAGCAAAAGGGACGATGCTGGGCCTTGCAGGAGAGCTGTTGTCACGCAGTCCCCAGAGGTTGTGAGGAGAGGGGGTGCTTCTGTCCAGTGTCAGGCAGAGCGAGGTAAAAAGGAGCACCTTGGGAGCTGGGACTGTGAGTCATTGCATTTATAGTCCCAGAGCTGGGCACATGAGCTGGTGAACAAAGATTTCTGGAATGATCAAAGCCAATGGACGTGCCTCTTAACCAGTGGCTTGGGGATTTTGGGCTGGGGCTCACAGCAGGAAGATGAAACTGTAGACTAGGTGAGACCCCCCCCCCCCAGGAAGAGGCCGTGGCCAAGGAGGGAGAAGAGGCTCCTCCAACTGAACCAAATGGGGAAGGATGGAGCAGAGGGGCCAATGAGACAAAACAAGGACAAAGGATTGGGAGGAGAAGGAAGGTGGGTGCCAGAAAGCCAAGAACAGAGTGAGGGTGCAGCAGGGAGGCTCAGACAGACCCTCTCTCCATTCAGCTGCACTGCTGACATCAGGGCAGGAGGAGGAGGGAGGGCCGCGGGAGGGAGTGGAGCTGTGGTGGGACCCCTCCCCAGGAAGGGCTTTGACACTAGAGGGCTCTGCCTATCCTGTGTCTTTATGCTCACCTGGCACCAGTTCAGGCTTGTGGCTGGGGGTTGCGGGGGGTGGAGGACGGAGAGGAGAGCGCATATCCTTATCCTCCATCCGTAACCGCAGGACTGTGAGGTGTTCACATTTCTAACTGAATGTTTTCATGCGGCCCCATGTCTATGTCACAGACGCCAGGCACTTACCATGGGGCAGGCACTGATCAGTGTCCATTGCTACCTACATCTCAGAAACTGGGAAACAGGCTCAGAGAGGTTCAGGCCCTGGCCGAGGTCACGGAGCTAGTAAGCATTATATATTTATGGACTGCCTGCTGTCTCCCAAGCTCCCAGGAATGCCAGAGAGAGGCCATGAAGCCAGGAATTGTGGGAGGTGCTGTACAGCGGAGCCCCATGGGCTGGAGTGTGTGGAGTGGGGGCCCTAAGACTGGGGCGTCCGGACTCTGAGGTGGGGGGTCCCCCAGGATGTTACTCCCTTCAGTAGTAGTGACTGAGCCCAGGTGGACAAGCAGGGTTAGCCAGCAAAAACGGTTCTGCAATGACCTCAATCCTAGACCCCAAGCTGACCCAGCCTGGCCCTGCCTTTGGCCTGGGTAGGGGAGGGGCAGTCAGCACCTCTGAATCCCAGGCTTGTGCTCAGTGCTGGGGGCCAGGGCCTCCGAGGCTGATGTGCACCCCCCTGCCTGTGACCCCTCAGAGCGCAAGCAGGACTGGTCAGATCACGCCATCTGGTGGGAACAGAAGAGACAATGGCTGCTGCAGACCCACTGGACGCTGGACAAATACGGGATCCTGGCCGATGCCCGCCTCTTCTTCGGGCCTCAGCACCGGCCAGTCATCCTGAGGCTGCCCAATCGCCGGGCCCTGCGCCTCAAAGCCAGCTTCTCCCAACCCCTCTTCCAGGCCGTGGCTGCCATCTGCCGGCTCCTCAGTGAGTCCCCCGCTGGTTCCCACTCTGCCCCCTGCAAGGGTCCTGCCAGGGTGAGGTCCCCTCCCTTTACAGGCCCAGCTATTGTCACCTTGTCCTTGCTGAACTGCTCCCCATCCTGCCTACAGGGCGGGGAACTGCCCCAAACTGCCGGTGAGTGGGGTGGGAGGAGGTCCTAGGGCAGGACCCTAGGCCTGGCTGAGGCCCCAGCTCTCCCCAGGTATCCGGCACCCAGAGGAGATGTCTCTGCTCCGGGCTCCCGAGAAGAAGGAGAAGAAGAAGAAGGAAAAGGAGCCGGAGGAGGAGGTGTATGATTTGACCAAGGTCGTCCTGGCCGGGGGTGAGCACAGACTGGGCGGCCCAGGGTTGAGGCACAGGGGCAGGCTCAGGAGGCCTGGGGCTGGGGGCCGGGCCTGTTTGACCCCGGACCCGCACTCCAGGCATAGCACCTGCGTTGTTCCGGGGGATGCCAGCCCACTTCTCAGACAGTGCCCAGACTGAGGCCTGCTACCACATGCTGAGCCGGCCACAGCCACCGCCGGACCCCCTCCTGCTCCAGCGCCTGCCCCGGCCCAGCTCCCTCTTGGACAAGACCCATCGCCACAGCAGGTGCCCCACGTGCTGGGTCTGCACCCAGGCCACATCCCCTTGGGTCTGGGGTCTGGGGTCTGGGCTCCCAGAGCCCACACCATCCCCTGAGTCCTGCTCGCCCCAGATCCACTCCTGTCCCCAGGCCACTCCCATAAGCCTGTACTTGCCCCCAGCCCCCTGCCCAGCCCCCACCCTGTCCCACCGCACCTG
Source organism: Camelus dromedarius (assembly GCF_036321535.1). Classification (NCBI taxonomy): domain Eukaryota; kingdom Metazoa; phylum Chordata; class Mammalia; order Artiodactyla; family Camelidae; genus Camelus; species Camelus dromedarius. The sequence continues at coordinate 7,611,387 of NC_087447.1, read as the reverse complement.
GCTCTGCCCTGGCTCCGCCCTGACCCCGCCCCTGCCTCCCTGCGGCCCAGGTGGCTGGACTCATCGAGGTGCCTCATGCAGCAGGGCATCAAGGCTGGGGATACGCTCTGGCTGCGCTTCAAGTACTACAGCTTCTTTGACCTGGATCCCAAGGTGGGCTGGGTTGCAGAGAAGGGGTCTGGGTCAGTGGGACATGGGTGTCTGGGCTCTGGGAATGGTAGCCACTCACAGGGTCCCGTCCATCTGTCCATGTGTCCACCCACACCCGTTTACTAACTCCACCAACACCTGATGCCAACGCCTGTTTCTTAAGGGCTGTCAGGGAGGTAATGACCACAGCTCAGTGTAGACAGTGGCAGGTACCCCTGGGAAGTCTGCTCAGGCACCTGGCTCAGGGAAGGCTTCCTGGAGGGGTGGCCCTGGGACCTGCAGAAACTAGGGGCAGGTGAGGGACGAGGCTTTGCTTGCAGGCAGCAGTGTGCCTCTCTCCCTCCCTGCCTATCATCCCCACCCAGCAACCAATAGGCTCCATGCATCCGTCTCAAAAACCTCCAGGCGCTCCCTCCACCTGTGGCCCCGCTTCTCTGCGCCACTTCGCTGCAAAATGTCTAAACTCTGGAATCCAGTGTCCTTACTCCCCGGAAGCCTTCTGTGTGGGTGCCCCTCGACTCCCTCCCTCTCCTCAGCCAAATCTATCCCTGCGTCTTCCATCCCCACCCTGCCGAGGGGATGGTGCCCTCCATGCTACCTGTTCCCTGCTCAATTCCCCTCCACATCTGTCTTACTTGGCCACTTGGGGTCGCCATGCACTTGGGGGTCTGTAGCTGCTCCGCCTGGGCTCCTTGGCTCTTCTGTGTCCAAGGCCTCTGGGTGTTGTGAGCCCCAGGGCTCCATTTACAGCCCCCTTCTCTCCTTCCTTTCTCCCAGGAGTCTCTTCTCATGGATTTAAATATCTTGGTGCTCTTTATAGCTCTCAGATTTATCACCTCTGGCCCAGACATCTCTCCCCTGAGCTCTAGACTCCTGTGTCCACCTGGCCGTCTCTGCTCTGGTACCTAACAGGCACCCCAGGCTCCTTCCTGAAACAGAGCTCTTGATTCGGGTCTGCCCAGCACATCCTCCCACTATGGACTCATTGTAAAAGCCTCGCTCTCACCTCATTCTGGAGCCTTCCCTTTTGCTCTCACCTCACCCCTTATTGTGCCCTGTTGTGTCTTCCTTGAACTAAAATCCTGAACCATTTGCTCCCTTCTGTCTCTTCACCCGTCCAGCGGCTGCCTCTCTCTTGTGGGTTACTGCAGCCCCTCCTAATGGACCCCTCTCCTCTCTTGGCCTCCCCAACCTCCACGCAGCATCTGGAATGAACACTTGCAAGTGGTGCATCAGGTCCTGTCATTCCTGCTTAAATGGCTCCAGTGGCTGCCTATGGCCCAGCAGCCATGCCAGTGCCTGCAGGACCAGGCCCATCTGGCCCTGGAACGGCCCCGCCCCGCCTACTCCCTCCCACCCACCCCGCCCCCTTTCTGCTGCCCCCACATCCCTGTCCCTTCCTCCTGCAGACTGTTGTTCCTTTCTCCCATCTTCCCTGCCTTCTTTTGGATTGAGGAGTTTGCATGAGTCTGTTTGTCTCCTTTATATTAGCGTATTAGCTATGCTGATTTTTAAAACTTTTGGTAGTTGCTTTAGGTGTTATAGGACACATAAACTATTGCCACCCAGTAATCCACTGCTTCACTGCAGTGTAAGAAGCTTACAACAGGAGAGATGCTCCGCTTCACCTCCTGGCCTCACACACTCTGCTTCTACTGACGTCACAGCCCACAGTACACTGTCGTTCTTGTTGCTGTTATTACTATGATGATGGCTGTGTTGAGCAATGATTCATCACCATAAAATTTGCCCATTTAAAGCATACAGCTCAATGGCTTTTAGTGTTTTCACAGAGTTGTGCAACCATCACCACAATCAGTTTTAGAACACTTTCAGCATCCTCAGAAGAAATCTCACACCCATTAACAGTCACTCCCCATTTATGCCTCAGCCCCTGGCATTGATTAATCTCCTTTCTGTCTCTATAGATTTATCTATTCTGGACATTTCTTTTGGTTTTTATTTTTATTTTTTATTGAAGTATAGTTGATGTACAGTGTTTCAGGTGCATAGCAAAGTGATTTCGTTATACATGTATATATATGTATTTTTTTTCAGATTCTTGTCCATTATAGGTTATTACGATACTGAATACAGTTCCCTGTGCTAGACAGTAGGTCCTTGTTGTTTGGACATTTCATGTATATGGAATATGGAATCATACACTACGTGGCCTTTTGTGGCTGGCTTCTTTCACTTAGCATAATGTTTTTTTTTTTTAATAAAGGTACTGGGGATTGAACCTAGGAGCATTTGATCTACCACTGAGCTATACCCACCGCCCCTGAACATTTTCAATGTTCATCCATGTGTCAGTGTTTCGTTCCTTCTTATTGCAAAATAATATTTCATTGTATGTATATGCCATATTTTATTTATCCATTCATTAATAGACATTTGTTATCCCCCCCTACTTGTTGGCTGTTATGAATAATGCTGCCACGAATATCCACGTACAAGTTTTTGAGTGAACAAATATTTTCACTTTTCCTGGGTGTAAACCGAGAAGTAGAATTGTTGAGTCATCATCATGATCATTTTCACTTTAACTAGTCCATTATTTTTTTATGAAACTTTTGTTTTGCGATAACCGATAACCATGGGTTCCCAGACAGTCCTCAGAACTAATACACGGAGATCCCAGACACCCGGGGGACTCCTTACCCAGCTTCCCCAATCAGTAGCACAACCAGGACCTTGATGTGACGCAGCCAGGATACAGAACAGTTCTCATAGCCAATTGTCCTAAAAATACATCTTAAACGTATGAAAAAAGTCTTTTCTACCCGCCCACAAGCTCACCATTCCCTGTGCTCTTTAAAAAAAAAATTTTTTTTTCTTGATGGAGGCACTGGGGATTGAACCCAAGACCTCTTGCATGTTAAGCATGTGCTCTGCCCCTTAGCTCTACCCTCGCCCTTCTGTGCTCTTTATTCTCAAAATACAGAGCTGGATTTCCAGCGGGAATCACTTTCTGTCTGCCTGAAGGACTTCCTTTAATATTTCTTGTAGAGTTGATCTCGACAAGAATGGTGATGAATTCTTTCAGGCTTTGTATGTATATCCGTATAAGCCATTATTTTGCCTTTGTTTTTTTCATTGAATATTTTTTCAAAAAAATTTCTATGCTTTTGATTTTTAAATTTTTATTTATTATTTATTTGTCATCCATTTTAAAATGTGTTTTCTTTTTTTTAAAGAATTTTTTGGTAGGGGTAGGTAATTAGGTTTGTTTATTTTTAGAGGAGGTACTGGGGATTGAACCCAGGACCTCATTCTACCTCTTGAGCTATGCTCTTCCCCCTCTTTGCCTTTGATTTTGAAAGATATTTTTACTCGGTGCAGAGTTCCTGGTTGATGGTTCTTTTTCCTTACAGTGCCTTGATGCTGATGCCTCCTGGTCTCGAGGCTCACACTGCTTCCAGCAGCCGACCTGCTGTCTCTGTGCTCATCTGTATGTGACATGTCTTTTTTTTCTGACTGCTTTTATGGCTTTCTCTTTATCACTGGTTTTGAACAACTTGATGACCATGTGCCTCAGTTTGCTTCAGGTTTCTCATGCTTGGAGTTCATTGAGCCTCTTGAATCTGAGTTAATAGTTTTCATCAAATTTGGAAAATTTTTGGCCTTTATTTTTTCAGATATTTTTTCTGCACCTCCTCGTCCCTTACGGGATTCCAGTTACATGAGTATTAGGCTTCTTAAAATTACCCACAGCTAATGGATGCTCTGTTCAGTTTTTTTTTTTTTTTCCTCATCTTATTTTTCTGTGTTTCATTTTGGATAGTTCTATTGCTTTATTTTCAAGTTTACTAATCTTTTCTTCTCCCATGTCTAATCTGCCATCAATCCCCTGCCTAGAAGTTCAGTTGTGACCTTTTTAATATTTTCCATCTCTCCTTAACAGGCCCATGCTTTCCTCTACCTTCTTGAACATACAGGATATATTTTAAATACTTTTTTTTAGTGTTTTTGTCCATTAATTCTACTATCTGTGTCATTTCTGGATCTATTTCTATTGACTATTTATCTGTTCATTATGGGTTGTATTTTTCTGCTTATTTTCATGCCTTGTGGTAATTTTTTATTTGATACCAGACACCATACTATAAACTTTATGTTCTTGGGTGCTTGATTTTTTTTTGGTAGTCCCTTAAATCTTTTTAAACCTTGTTTACAGATGAAATTAAGACAATTGGAAACACTTTGATCCTTCTCAAACTTGCTTTGAACATTAATTAATAATTGTAATTTATAATAATTCAATAATAATGAATTAGACCGGACAAAAGCATCTTTTAGTCTAGGGCTAATTTACTTCATTACTGAGACAATAGCCTCCTGAGTCTTCTGACATGACATATTGTGAGGTTTCTCTAACCTATGTTTGGGAATGTGAAATATTCCCACCCAACGTGAGCTCTGATTAATGTTCTACCAGCTCCTCTGCAGTGTTTTCTTCCACCAGCCTTGAGTAGTTTCCTTACACACATAGGCTGATCAGTACTCAGCTAAAGACCTAAGAGGAGCCCTCTGTGATCTCCATCCAGAGCTCTCTCTCTGTGCAGCTCTCTCCTCTCCAGCACTCTGTCATGTGAACTCTAGCTGCCTTGGACTCCCCAGATTCTCAACTGCATCTTCTTACCTGCTGGGCTCTGTTTGAGGTCCTCCTCCCTACTACGGGGAGCACACTCACTCCAGAAAGTAAGCTAGGCAATCTCAGGATGCACTTCTTTATTTCTCTTCTTTCTCTCTCTGTGGTCTGTTGTCCAATATCTTTTTTTCTTTTTTATGGAGGTACTGGGGATTGAACCCAGAACCTCACGTATGCTAAGCATGTGCTCTACCACTGAGCTATATGTACCCGACTGTTGTGCAATATCTAAAAACTGTTTGGTCGTTGTTGTTTTCCTTGTTTTATAAATTTTATTTTATTTATGTATTTTTTAATTGATGTCTAGTTGATTTACAATTAGTTTCTGGTGTATAGCTTAGTGATTCAGTTACATACTTATCTATACATATTCTTTTTCATTAAAGTTTAGTCCAAGATATTGAATATAGTTCCTTGTGCTATACAATAGGACCTTGTTGTTTATTTTATATGTAGTAGTTTGTATTAAATTTTATTTTATTTTATTTTAAACATTTTTATTGCGTTATAGTCATTTTACAATGTTGTGTCTAAATTTTATTTTTAATCAAAGTAATATATGATGGCTTAAAGAGTTGAATGGTCCCAATAGAATAAAAACAACAACAAAAAGCAGTTCCCTTCTCACCTCTCCTTATCCTGGATTTCTCATCCCTAGAGACGGTAGATTTTAACTCTGTAGCTTTTTATTCTAGTGTTTATATCTGTATGACAAGCTTATATATGTCTCTTCCTTGATATTTCCATTTCACACATTACACATTCACTTTGTATGAAGATGAAGATTTAGCTGTCTTATGTGCTCCCTCCCTCCCCCACAACACACACATCTCTTTGCATCTTTCCAGTTGAGTTGTATTATGGCTTTTGGTTAAAACAACATGATTGTGGCTATAAATAGTAACACATAACTAGCATTCTTAGCTAAGCCACAGAATAACTATACTTCCTTCTTGGTCAAATTTTTCTTGGAGTTCATCATTGTTATATTTTTTAAAGTTTATTTTCTGGTAATTGTCTGTGTATAATTAGAAAAGAGACCCCAAAGGCTAGCTGGACATTCTCTGAATCTGTGGCTTGCCATGGGGAGTCTTCATGGTGATGAGGTGGGATGTTCCATAACCAAGCCCCTCCAGCATTGCAACCCAACCACAATACTCCTTTCAAAATAGTTGATTACTTTAGGATATCAGTCAGTGTTATTTTCTGGCCAGAACCATGGAATGGTGGCAGTCTAGACCCAGCACTTGGCCATTGTCCTTGAACTTCCCTTCACTATTTCCTAGGAACTCCTATATTAGACTTTTGGTTCCTAGCTCTCTTGTGTTCCTTTTTCTTGACTGACTCCCTCATCTTGATGGAGTATATATTTCAACAGCTTCCCCTAAAATGGTAAAATAGTAATAGCTTCCCCTAAATGATTTGAAATCCTGCATGTTTGGAAAGGTGGCTATTCCCCTCACTTGTGTGATAGGAATAGAATTCTAGGTTTGAAACAGTTTCCTGCCAAATTTTGAAGCCACCTTCTCATTGTCCTTCAGTTTCCAGTGTTGCTGCTGAGGAGTCTGATGCCATTTTTATTTTCAGTTCTTCCATGTGTGGCTCTTTTAGTTTTTCTTGGAGGGGAGGGGAGGCACTATAGGTTTTTAAGAATCTTCTTCTTACCTCTTGATGTTTTAAAAGCTCTCAATAGTATGTCCTGGCATGAGTCTTTCTTCAGTGATGGGCCTGCATACTTTCCAAGCCCTTTCAAATAAAAAACCTGGGTCCTCCAGTTCTGGAAATATGTTCTATACAATGTCTTTAATAATTCCCTCCCCTCCATTTTTCTTTTCTTTTCTTTTTTTTCCTGGAACTTAGTAGATATTAGACCTTCTGGGTTAATTTTTTAAATTAGATATTGCCGGGTAGGGGGTATAGCTCAGTAGTAGAGAGTGCTTGGCATGCACAAGGTCCTGGGTTCAATCTCCAGTGCCTCCATTAAGGGGAAAAAGTAAAAATAAAAAATAAATTAAATTTAAAAAATAAAATAAAACAATTGTAAATATACATATTTTAAAAATTAGACATTTATCTTTTCTTCCTTTTTTTATGCTTGTCTTTTTGTTCTACTTTCTGGAGAGTTCCTTAAATTACCTTTCAAATGATCTATTGAATTTTCAATTTCTGCAACTGACTTTTTAAATTCTAAGAGGCTTTATTTTCTGAGTTTTCCTTTTTAGTGCGTGTGTGTGCGTGTAACATACATTTAGAAATATTCACAAATATAACCAACACATCAAGCAAAAGAACTTCAGGAGCTTTCAGAATCCTCCCTCATACCCAGGCAATATCTCCCACAGGGGGAACCACTAATGTTCCTTCTAATGCCATAGATTAGTTTTGCCTGTATTTTAAATCTATGATATCACACGGTCTATACTCTTTTGTGTCTGGCTTCTATCACTCAGCATTATGCTTGTATGATTCATCCATGTTGCATATAGAGGTAGCATATTCTTTCTTATTGGTGTGTAATATTCCATGACATCAACATACCACAATTAATTTTCCATTCTACTGTTGATGGGCATTGTGCAATTTCCATATTGGCCTGTTATGAATACAAATGCTATGAACATTCCAGTATACGCCTTTTAGTGAAGATATGCACACATTTCTGTAGGGTGTATACCCAGAGGTGGAACTGCTGGGTAACAGGGCAGGCATTGGTTTAGTTGTAGCAGATAATTGTCAAACAGTTTCCAAAGTGGCAGTCCCAATTTACAGCCCCATCAGTAGTGTATGAGAGTTTCAGTTGTTCTGTAACTTCACCAGCATGTGGTATTCCCTGTATTTTCCATTGTAGCCATTCTGGTAGGTGTGTAATGGTATCTCATATGGTATTTTGTTTGTTTTTTCAAGCAGCTTTACTGAGCTATAACTACATACCATAAAAATCACCCACTGTAGGCATTCAGCTTATTTTTAGTAAGTTTATACAGTTGTGCAACCATCACCACAACCCAGTTTTAGAACATTTCCATCACCCTAGGAAGTTCTCTAGTGCCCATTTGCAGTCATTTCTCCTCCCACACCCAACCCCAGACAATCACTGATGTGCTTTTTATGTGGCTCTAATTTACATTTCTCTGATGACTAGCCATGTTGAGAAATTTTTCATATGGCTATTAGTCATTTGGGTATCCTCTTTTGTGAAGTTTCTGTTCAACTGTTTTGCCAATTTTTATACTGAGTTGCTTGTCTTTTTCATATTGTTCCTTAGTAGTTCTTTATATATTCTGCACATGAGTACTTTGTCAGATAAATATATCATGAATATTTTCCCCGCTCTGTGCTTTGCCTTTTCATTCTCTTAATAGTTTATGTTGGATAAGCAGAAGTTCCTAATGTTAATACAATCTGTAGTTCTATTTTTCTCTAAAGGCTTTATTGTTTTAACTTTCATATTTAGATCTGCAATCCATCTGGAATTGATATTTGTATGTGGCATAAAGTAGGGGTAAAAATACATCTTTTTACCATATGGGTATCCAACTGACCCAGTTCCATTTATTGAAAAGAGCATCCTTTCCCCAGTGATGGCAAGATCACCTTTGTCCTAAGTCAGGTGAACATGTGTAGGTCTCTCTCCAACTGTTTCTTTGATTCCATCGATCAATTTGTCTCTCTTTGTCAGTGCCATGCTGTCTTAATTCCTTTAACTTTATAATTACGTTCCTTTAAAAAACAACATTGTGTTCTTGTTTTATGAATGTGGTAGTTTGTCTCTGTAAGGATTTTGACCAGTGTTTGAAGTTTTTCCTGCTCCCTACTTTATTTCCTCCCAGCTCTTTCCCCCCCATTTGACTTGGTCTCTGTAGTTCATGCTAGCTAGCAGCTTTCTTTCAATGTGGGTAATCCCTGCCTGTCCTTTCATATTTAGAAGTAAGGCTCTACGAAGCCAATTGGAAACTCTGAGTGGATGAAGAGGGCTTGGCATTTTGGGGGCCTCCTGGGGGGGATGGGGCAGGGATACTACTCTTTGTGGGGGTTTTCTGTTTGGCTTCTCAGCAGTGAAATCTCTGATCTCCTGACTGGGTATAGAAGGCTTGCTATCAATGTCTTTGGTGACAAGTAGGGAAGGGCTGGGGGTGTCTCACCTTTCAAAACACCAACTTTTTCTTAATTCCTTTGTTTTCAGGACAGTGAACCCCAACCCAGCTGCACCTAGAGTACCAAATGCAGGGGTACCTCTGGCTCAGCATCTCCAGAGAGCAAACCTCTGGCTTCTACCAGGTGCCAGCTGGTTGCCACTTAGGTGCAGGGAGTGGGAAAAAACTGCTCCATTTAGAGACTTTCTCTGGTCCTCATTTCAGCCCACCCTCACCTCTCAGCCAGAGGATCCCAGACTGGAGACTGTCCGCTTTGTGAACTGGATCTTTTGCTCAGATCTTAGTTCTTTTTGCTGTTTGTTCTCTGATATTTTCAAAACTCTTTAGTGCCTTCACCATAGAACAAGACAGGGAAAAGGGCGTGAGATCCTAGCTCTTCCTCCCTGCAACTCAGTTCCCATCCATGTTTTCACTACCCATCTTCCAAAATTTTGTTGGCGTCTCTCACCTGCTGTAGTCCTCTCTCTCTTGTCCTTTTCGGTTTACCCTTTTTATGCTGTCAGTTCTGGTGGGTTTCAGAAGGAGTGTGGGCCTGATCTTCTGTGGGTAACTGGGATCCCCTTTTGAGCTCCTTGTTCCTTCTCTCTGGAATAGTCTTCCTATCACTCTTCCCTTCAGTGGCCTGTTGTCATCCCTCAGGTCTCAGTACAAGCATGTCTCCTCCTCAGGGAAGCCTTCCCTGAAAGCTTCCTCATATAGTGTAGCACCCCTGCACCCCAGTTCCATTCTCTCTCATCACGATCAAACTTGTGGGGTTCTTACCTGAGGGCATGAGTGAGCCACCCTTTGGAATCTATTTCCTTTTTTTGTCGGGGGAGGTAGTTAGGTTTATTTATCTATTTTTAATGGAGGTACTGGGGATTGAACCCAGGACCTCATGCATGTTAAGCACTCACTCTACCACTGAGCTATACCCTCCCCCACTGGAATCTATTTCCTCTATAGCTTTGATTGCACTCTTGAATCACTTCACTTATTTATTGATTGGTTTACTCAGCCCCCCTTGTCCCTTCAGCAGCATGCAGGGCACACAGTAGACAGAGTAAGTATCTGTACAAAAAGTTTTAGAGGGACGAAGCTGCCACCTACCTGGGCAGATGGGGCCGGCAGCTAGGAGGCTGGGATTGGGGTCTGCTGCCTGTGTGGGGCCACTCAGTGAGCTGGCACAGAGGGCAGAGCTGAGGGCTGAAGCGCGCAGGAGCTGGGTGCACAGGGTGCTCAGGGCAGTTGGCACCCAACCAACTCAGCCTCCTCCTCCCACCACTCCAGATAGACCCAGTGCGGCTGACCCAGCTGTACGAGCAGGCTCGGTGGGACCTGCTGCTGGAGGAGATTGACTGCACGGAGGAGGAGATGATGGTGTTTGCAGCCCTGCAGGTGCCAGGCAGGCCTGGGGGCCCGGGGCAGCTGGGTGCAGGCCAGGCCCAGGGCAGGGAGGGTCTTCCAGGGGAGGGGACCCATCTCCAGAAAGCCCAGCTGAGGGCACTGTTGGGCTGATGGGTGGCCTACTAAGCCCTTCCTGGCCGTGTGCCCCTCCCAGTACCACATCAACAAGCTGTCCCAGAGCGGGGAGGTAGACGAGCCAGCCAGCACAGACCCAGGGCTGGACGACCTAGATGCAGCCCTGAGCAACCTGGAGGTGAAGCTGGAGGGCTCGGCGCCCACAGATGTGCTGGTGAGGAGGGGCTCTGGTCAGAAGTTGGGGTCAGGGTCAACTGCAGGGACCAGGTTCCCCCTGACTCCTCTCCTCCCCAGGACAGCCTCACCACCATCCCAGAACTCAAGGACCATCTCCGGATCTTCCGGTGAGTTTGGGCTGAGAGTTGGCAGCCCTGCTAAAGGGACCCAGTGTGGAGAGAGTCCAGGAGGAAGGGAGACAGCCTGTCCTGAACCTCCTGCCCTACCCTCAGGCCCCGGAAGCTGACCCTGAAGGGGTACCGCCAGCACTGGGTGGTGTTCAAGGAGACCACACTGTCCTACTACAAGAGCCAGGATGAGTCCCCAGGGGACCCCATTCAGCAACTCAACCTCAAGGGTGAGTGAGGGCGGCCTGGCCAAGAGAGGGGCAAGGGCAGGGGCTGGCTGGGGCCTACAGGACCACCTGTGGGCTGGTCAGGTGAATGCTGTCACTTGTTTCCTCCTGGGTGCCTGGGAGGATGCCCTCTGTCCTGAGGCTGCTGTGCGTGGCTGCCATTCACCTGGGGATCTCTCATCAGGGCTCCCTTCCTTGGCCTCCTAGTCTTCCTTCTCCCTCCAGGATGTGAGGTGGTCCCCGATGTCAACGTCTCAGGCCAGAAGTTCTGCATCAAACTCCTGGTGCCCTCCCCTGAGGGCATGAGTGAGATCTACCTGCGGTGCCAGGATGTGCGTGAGGGCCGGGCTGAGGCTGGAGTGGGAACGGGGCCAGGGCTGGGCCGGGGCCAGGGCTGGGCCAGAGCCTGGCTGGCCTCTCACCCTGCTCCTCATCCTTCCCACCCCAGGAGCAGCAGTATGCCCGCTGGATGGCCGGCTGCCGACTGGCCTCCAAGGGCCGCACCATGGCAGACAGCAGCTACTCCAGCGAGGTGCAGGCCATTCTGGCCTTCCTTAGCCTGCAGCGGACAGGCGGCGGGGGCTCGAGCAACCACCCCCAGGGCCCTGATGCCGCCACTGAAGGCCTCAACCCCTATGGCCTTGTCGCCCCCCGCTTCCAGCGGAAGTTCAAGGCCAAGCAGGTGCCAGAGGGAGTGGGTGATGGGAATGACCACAGGGTTTACCTGGCCACCCTTGGCCCCTGGATCTCCACAGAGCCCTTCTCTAGAAATGCAAGGGCTCACTGGTTCCTTCTCCCATCCATGTCCCTGAGACTGAGCGTGCTGGTCCCCATCCTCTGGGATGGGTCATGGTCCAGCTGCCCATGTCCACCTCAGGACAGGGCTCAGCTCACATTTGCTGAATGGTGAGAGCGTGCCCTCAGGTGGCCCCACCCTGACACCGCCCCTGCCCTAGGCTCCGTACACCCTGTCTCCCTGATGTGGACAGGCAGGGGGTCTCAGGGACTTTGGCAGCCCCTCACCAGCGTGGTCCCGCAGCTCACCCCACGGATCCTGGAAGCCCACCAGAACGTGGCCCAACTCTCGCTGTCAGAGGCCCAGCTGCGCTTCATCCAGGCCTGGCAGTCCCTGCCCGACTTTGGCATCTCTTATGTCGTGGTCAGGTACAAGCCCCACCCCAGCCCGCTCTGCCCTCCCCTGCCACCTGGGAGGTGTCACCCTGAGGCCTTCCTTCCTGTCCTCTGTTGGAAGACCTTACTGAGGACACTCTGTGTGCAGCCCCCTCCATCCTGTACCTGCACAGCAAACAAGAGAGATCAGGCCAGGAGAACAGGAGACCCAGCACCCATCCCAGACCCTCTTTGGATCTTGGGTAGCTGGTCTGAGGGACAGGGCCATGGGTGGCTGCTATGACAGGGACTGCCCCCTTTGATGGCCTGTTTTCCAAGCCTGCAAAGATAGGAGCAAATAGACGATGCTGATATCAAAAAAAGTCACTATTTAAAAGGCATGGACTATTTGCCTGTCGCTGCTAAATGCTATCACAGTGATTATTTCAATGAACTCCCATTTTCCAGATGAGGAACTTGAGGCCCAGAGAACTTAAATGACTTACTTGCAAGCTTGCTCCTGCGCTGCACCAGGCTGTCTGGGCAGGATCTGGGGCCATGCAGGGTGGGGCCCTGCCTCACACTCTCTCCCTTTGGGCACCAGGTTCAAGGGCAGCAGGAAAGATGAGATCCTGGGCATTGCCAACAACCGACTGATCCGCATTGACTTGGCCGTGGGCGATGTGGTCAAGACCTGGCGCTTCAGCAACATGCGCCAGTGGAATGTCAACTGGGACATCCGGCAGGTGGGCCCGGAGTGAGGGCGGAGGGAGGGACAGGGGGCTGGCCAAACCCAGCCAGGGCAGGGGCTGCTGCCTTAGCCCACCCCCCACCAGCCCTCTGACTGACCACCCTGCAGGTGGCCATCGAGTTTGACGAGCACATCAACGTGGCTTTCAGCTGCGTGTCTGCCAGCTGCCGCATTGTGCATGAGTACATTGGGGGCTACATTTTCTTGTCAACGCGGGAGCGGGCCCGCGGAGAGGAGCTGGACGAGGACCTCTTCCTGCAGCTCACAGGAGGCCACGAGGCCTTCTGAGGCCTGTCTTATTGCCCCCACCCTGCTCACCACCTGCCACGACCGCTCCTAAACCTACACCCACTAGGACTCAGTGCCCCCACCCTCTCCAGATATGCACTGAGCTGGCACATTCACCCACTGTCACTGGCTTTGTGCAGACCAAGGACCTGGCCGGGCCAGATTCTGCCCTCCCCAGGCTAGGAAAGGTGGGCCCTGAGCTTGTCCAGCACCCGCCCTTCCCTTGTCTGAAAGGCCAAGACCAACACCCTTGACCTAGCTGTACTTCCTGAGCACACAAGGAAGACCAGTTGCAGCTACAGGATGATGACTCATGGTTTAAGATTAGAGTTTCTTTCTTGTTACATTTTTTTATTTTTAAAAAAAATAAATATTTTATTGTTGGGTCACCCTTCTTCCTCTGGAACTGTGCTTGGGGCCACTCTGACATTCTGTCTCTTCATTACCAGCCAAGGAGAGGGGCTTTCCTGAGATACAGATAAGAGCTGGTTAGAAGAAGGGAGACCTAAGTCAGCCTGGGGCTGGGAAGTGGGGAAGATGTGAGGCAGAGAGCACAGACTTCAGGCACAAAGAAGAGGGGTGGGGTGGTGCTTCTTACGGGTAGGGCGTAGCTGCAGGGCCTCCTTGAAGTACTTGGGAAGCAGGATGCCATCAGTATTTCCTGGAGTCAGAATCACCCCATTGGCAGAGCGGAAAAAGGGGATTCCATCTTCAGACAGAGACAGAGACGTGACTTATGACCTCTCTGAAGGTCTGGGGCGGTCCCTACTGTATCCAGACTTACCTGCCAGGGCCAGGGGCCCATTGATGAACACAGCCACTTCACAGTTTGGCCGCATGCCTATGGAGACAATGGAGCTGGGGCCTGGGGCGTGTGGGTTGCGGTTATCAAACTTAGGCAGGCTGGGGTCCCTGGCTCAGTGCAGGGAAGAGGAGGTGCTCCTGCATACAGGGTCTGTAGTGGCCCTAGACAAGGGAGGTGATGACACTTGGAGGGGGATCTGGGAGGACAGATTGGGTGGGAGTAGTTGGTGGGGTGGGCACTGACCACTGATGACACCAGGGTCCCCAGGCAGTCCCGGGGCCAGGTGTATGTGTGCCCTTCCCCGGCAGGACAGGCCCTTGATCAGGATGGATGGCCAGTGCCGCCAGAATGTGCCATGGACGAGCATCAAGGGCAGGGCCTGTGGGGTCTCCAGGGGCATCAGCTCCAACTCAGGTACCTGGGATGGGTGGGGGAATTGGCAGCAGTGAGAACCCCTCACCAGCAGAGATCCTGCCTGGTTCTCCCACTTGTCCCCTTAGCCCCCACCTGCAGGGAGTGGCCCTGATTGGCCCGGATGAGAAGGCCAATGCCGGGGTCCCCTGGCTGCAGGGCGAACCGCTGCTTCCCATTGGTGTCCACCACGCGCTGTACATCTTCAGCTGAGAAGCTGCAGAACTGGGGCAGCTGCAGGAGGGCACCCAGGGGCACAAAGCCATCTGCAGGTGGGCAGGGTGGTCAGGAGCCGAACTTGCTCTGGCCTGGGCCAGAATTAACAGTGGGAGCCACAGGCAACAAGAATAGAGCCTATGTGACCTTTAGAAAATCTCCCCTTTCTGGGCCTCAATTTTCTCAACTGGCATGGGAATAGGATCTGTCTCGAGGGTCACCAAGATAAAGCACAGTGCCCGGCCCAGAGTGGACACTCAGTAAACATCAGTTGCCCCAACAGACCCCAGTGCCCACTCTTGGGATAAGTGTTCATTGGGCCACTGAGCGGGAGGTATCATCAAGCTCGGCCCAGATAGAGGCTCCTCTCCCAGTCTGCACTGGATGTGATACTGGGCTATGGGTCTAGGTCTTCCCTGTACATGGAAGGGATGTGCCTTGGGTGCCATCCCCATAGGGCCATGGTGGGAGCTACAGGGGAAGGCAGTCACAGATAGGCTCACACTCTCCCTGGGTTCCAATCACTCCTAGGCCCAGCCTTCACGATGCTCACTTACCAGCTCCCATGGGAAGCCCCAGTTTCAAGGCCCCGTGGCGCAGGGTGTAGGACAGAGCCTTGGATAATTGTACATCTCGGTCCTGAAAGAGCCCAGAGGTGGCCCCTAGTCCCCATGGTGATCCTGCCCTACTTCTCACCCTGAACTCTGAGTGACCCCCTGCAGATGGAGACCAGAGGGAGAGGAGGCCCTGTGCTCCAGGGAATAGTACGACCCATCAGGCCCCACTCCCATCCCAGGGCTCAGAGTTCCCCTCTCCAATCCTCCTACCACGGGAGCTGGAGTGAGGGTGGGAAAAGCACACCTGTTCACGGGGTTTGTGAGCCCTTCTCCTGGGCCCTGCTGCTTCCTGCCTCCTTCCTCCAGAGGAGTTCATGGCCAAGACCTGTGGGGAGCAGTGACATGTGAGGACTGTTAAGGACATTCCCATACCCCCACTCTGCCCAGAAAGTCACAAAGCCTCCGAATGTGACAGCTGGATATTCAGGTCAATAAATTCACTTCCCACCCACAACTCCCTGGTGCGGAGAGGTAAACTGAGGCCCAGCAGGCAAGACTTGCCCAAGATCACACTGTGTCAGCCACGGGGCCGAAGGCCCAGGGAAGCCGAGCCCCCGAGCTCCAGGCTCCGGAAGGCAGGCCCAGGGAGGCGGAATCAGCGTCCCGGCTAACGAGGCGGAAGCGTCAAGGCTGGCCAAAGTAGTTAGAGACGGAAGGAGGAGGGAAGAGCAGGACTACCAACGCCGGGTGCGGACGGCTGACACCCTCCGCCGGGCCGGAGCGCCGGAACCGGCCAATGAAAAGCCGAGGAAGAAGGGGGCGGGCACTTCCGCTGCGGGGGAAAGGGGAGGAGCCTGAGGAGAGAGTGGGCGGGTAAGTGCCGGCTGGAAGCTGGAGCTTCCGGACTCCGGGAGGGGTACGGGGCCGTCGGAGGTTGGAGGAGGTTCCCATGGTTTTAGGAGGCATGGACTTTAGAGGGTGGCTGGATTCAGGACCTCTGGGTGGTAGGGATGCCCGTGAATCAGTCTCAGGGATGTCTGGCAGCAGGAGCCTCGGAGCTCTTGCTGGGATGATAAGACCCTTTACTGCCCCGGGAGCGGTCAGTGGGGTACAGAAGGGCTGGGGGTACCCTCAGGAGGTCTCAGGCAGAGGGGGCCAGCTGCTGTGCCCAAGGGTGGCTGTAGGTCCCCTCGGGTGACAGGCCTGGCTGTGTCCTTCCCCAGAACTGTCCTGTACAGACCATGGACCCTGAGGTGTCCCTGCTGCTGCAGTGCCCTCCCCGGGGGCTGCCTAAGGAGCAGGTACGGGCTGAGCTGGGCCCAGCCTACGACCGTCGCCCATTGCCAGGAGGAGACAAGGCCATCACTGCTGTCTGGGAGAGCCGGCTTCAGGCCCAGCCCTGGCTCTTTGACGCCCCGAAGTTCCGCCTGCACTCCGCCACACTGGTGCCCACTGGCTCATCAGGGCCACAGCTGCTCCTGCGCCTGGGCCTTACTTCTTATCGAGACTTCCTGGGCACCAACTGGGCCAGTTCAGCTGCCTGGCTGCGACAGCAGGGGGCCACCGATTGGGGGGATAAGCAAGCCTACCTAGCGGACCCCCTAGGGGTAGGCGCCGCACTGGTCACCGCTGACGACTTCCTTGTCTTCCTGCGCCGCTCTGGGCAGGTGGCTGAGGCACCTGGGCTGGTGGATGTTCCTGGTGGGCATCCTGAGCCTCAGGTGAGATGCCAGGTTTGGCACAAAGGTACAAAAGCCCAGACAGCTCGGCTTGGTTTTCCTCATCCATTAAAGGAGGAGTTGGCTTGGTTCTTCTCCAAAAATCTCTGCTCAGGGCAGCCTCCCCACTGAATGCTGCCCCAGACCTGTGGGAAGCTAGGGAATTGGGGAAGGCAGGGTAGAGGACTTAGCTGGATCTCTGGTTGTCTGGAAAAGGAAGGCGTGGGTCAGGGGATCACCAAGACTCTTACTCTGTGCCCAACCAGGCCCTCAGGGCCAGTGAATATGGGGGATAGGAGGGCTGGAAGAGGAGAGCAGGGGCTGAGCCTGACCTCTCACAGGCCCTGTGCCCAGGTGACAGCCCCCTGCACAAGGACCTCCCTGGGGAGCTGGTGGTGCATGAGCTCTTTTCCAGTGTCCTCCAGGAGATCTGTGATGAGGTGAGTGAGGGGCGACCCTGACAGGGTGGTAGACGAGGGAGGGCATAGAACATGCCAGAATTCCACAGATCTGGGCTGGCGGAAGGATCTGCAGGCATCTGGCTTTGAGCAAAGAGCTTGGCTTTGCAGCTCAGCACACTTGAAGTGGGTCTGTAGCCCTCATTTCTTTTGTTTGTTTGCTTTTGGGGGGGGAGGTAATTAGGTTTATTTACTTATTTTATTATTATTATTGTTATTATTATTATTTTATTTGATGGAGGTACTGGGGATTGAACCCATGACCTTGTGCATGCTAGGCACGTGCTCTACCACTGAGCTATACCCTCCCCGCTCTTGCCCTCATTTCTGTGTGCCTCAAGGTCTCCCTCTTTACAATGTGAGCAATAATAGATGTCTTGCCTACTACCCCCAGGTTTGTTGAAAAGAGGAATAAATGAGAGTCCGGGTTACTAAATCCACTTCCCTTGGGTGACCTTGGCGAATTGTTCAATGTCTCAGGGGTTTTGGTTTTCCCATGTAAAATGAACATGCCTGAGATCTGACATTCTGTGATTCTGGGCACTTGAACTACAAACTGTAAGATGCTGTACAGGGGTAACATGCTGTTCTTCATTGAGAGGGGAAGAGATGTAGGCAGTGGGCATTGACAGGTGGTACCCCTGGCTCCAGGTGAACCTGCCACTGCTCACCCTGAGCCAGCCACTGTTATTGGGCATTGCCAGCAATGAGACTAGTGCCGGCCGTGCCAGTGCCGAGTTCTACGTCCAGTGAGTGAGCTCTGGGGAACATTGTCCTGGGTCCTGGGGTAGGTGGGTGGTTGAGGGGCTAGGGCCCCACAGGGGCTCTCTAGGGGCTAGGCATTCACCAGGCCACTCTCATGTCCTTGTCCAGGTGCAGCCTGACTTCTGAGCAGGTGAGGAAGCACTACATGAATGGGGGACCTGAGGCCCACGAATCCACAGGAATCATCTTTGTAGAGACACAGGTTTGAGGTGGCAAAGTGTGTCTCATTTGGTTAAGGAGCCTTGTGGAGGCCTGGTGATGCATGTCTGTCTTCCTGGGCTGGGTCAGAGGGGGTCCCAAATCTCTTAGGGCTTTCCTCCAGAGTCACAAGGCTTCATTGAGGATGCCCTCAGCTCAAGGGGGAGGGCCAGGGACCTTTTCAGCCCCCTTAACATGTCTCCCCAGAGGGCTCTGAGGCCCGGGAACTGTGGAACACTTGTGAACTCAAGAACAGCCACCTCAAGAAACCTGAGGTCGTAATGTTGTGGATCTCACTGTCTCCCCACAGAGTATGCCCAGGTTGCAGGAGATGGAAATGTGGACTGAGCTCTGTCCCTCGGCCAAAGGCGCCATCTTCCTCTACAACCGGGTCCAGGGAGGTTCCACCTGAGTCGCCCTAGATTCCCCAGCCCTATCACCACAGCTCGGAAGACAATAAAGGACTTTATTCTTGGATTCCGTTGGCATCTGCTGTTTACACGAGATAGAGATGGGCGGCTGGGAGAGCCCAGGGTGGGTGAGAGAGACAGGACAAAAGACCGGGGGCGGAGGAAAAACGCCCAGCCTCAGTTTTCCCCTCTGCAAGCTGAGATGAGGGCCATTCCCCCTTGCCAGGATGTAGTGAGGTTCCAAACCGACTGCGGGGTAGAAATTGCTTTGTGAAATGAAATACGCTGCGCTGCAGAGTGGAGTAACAGCCACGTCCGAGGGAGGAGCAACGGCGGCGGGCCGAAAGCCTCACTGAGGGTCAGGATCGGTACCGCTGCCTTACCTGGTAGTCGGTGGGTCTGGACCTCTTTGGGTGGGCCGGAGGTGTCAAAGGCCAATAGATTGCGGGGGCGGGGCTTCGTCGCAGATCCGCACCATGGGCGTGGCCTGGGGCGTCTAAACCAATGAAAGTATGGAGGCGGGGCCTGACTAGGCACAGGAAATGGCGGCAGGCGCGGAGTCCTTGAGAGCAGTAGGGGCGGGGCTTGGTGTGGCTCCTCTTGCCCCCGCCTCCCCAGCTCCCCGGGTGTGACGGGGGTATCTGCGTCCGGGGCTGGCTGTCCAGACACCAAGACGAGTATGGAGAAGGGCGCCGGACGCCCGGCTCAGAGCCGAGGAAAGGGCTAGGATATTGGCGTCTGGTCTTGAGCAAGGAGGCCCCACCCGCTCCTGGGTTCCCCGGACCTGCTTGTTTTCCTTCGCAAGTAATCGAGGCCAGGCCCCTTCCCTCTGCCCACGCACCTCCCCGAGTGCTTGAAGTCTGGTCCCATCCTGTTCCCATCTCACTCCTTTTTGTGGCCTCCTTTCACCAGCTGTCCGCCTGCCGCCATGCTGCCCCTGCGCCTGTGCCGGCTGTGGCCCCGCAGTCCTCCCACCCGGTTCTTCGCAACTGCAGCCCGGCAGCGGTGAGTCGGGCGCCCGGGGCCGGGCCCGGTAATTAAGTGGGTTTTTGTTGAGGGCCTGCCCAATTCTAGGCCCTTCCCCAGGTGCTGAGATAGTTGTGATCTGATGCTCTGTGTCAGGTTACCGTCACCTTCGCTGCTGAGCATCAGAGATTAAGGGGACGACCCCTAAGGTCATACAAGTTAAGTGGAAGATCTGGAATCTGAGCCCAAGCCAAACCCAATGCGCTTTCCATAATAACACTGGTGGTTGTCAAGCATCTCTGTGTATAACCACTGCGGGGGTCGGGGTGGGGGGGCGTGGCTTACAAAAATGCAGATTGCTGGGCCCTGCTATGGAGACTGATTTGCAGGAATGAAGTGGGGCTCAGGAATCTTTTTTAAAATACGCTTTTCAGGTGGTCTTTTTAAAAATTTTTTAATTGAAGCATAGTTGATTTAGAATGTTGTGTTACTTTCAGGTGTACAGCAAAGTGATTCAGTTTCACATATATATATACTTTTCGGATCCCTTTCCATTATAGATTATTACAAGATATTGAATATAGGTCCCTGTGCTATACAGTATATCCTTGTTGTTTATCTATTTTATATATAGTAGTGTGTATCTGTTAATCTTAAACTCCTAATTTATTCCTCCCCCTCTCAGGTGTTTCTGACACAAGTAGTCTAAAGCCTACACTTTGAGAAATTCTGATCTGCCCCATATCCAGAACACCCAAAAAGAGAGGGATAATTTAGAGATAGATCTCCCTTGGCACCCTGCCTCAGCCCCCTCAAGACCTTGTTGCTGAGTTTAAGGGTGTGGCCCGGGGGGATGGGAGGGGCAGGGAAGGGGTATCCTCCGTGTTTTCCTTAGTCCCTGCAGGTTGGGACCTCTTTCCACAGCTCTGGCCCCAGTAACTACTATGAACTGTTGGGGGTGCATCCTGGTGCCAGTACTGAAGAAGTTAAACGAGCTTTCTTCTCCAAGTCCAAAGAGGTACCAATGGTACTAAGGTGAGGGTGAGGGGGAGAGTCTGAGTCAGATGGGGTATGCTCCAAATTCTCAGGAATGGAGCTGAGAGGCTCACTCTGGCTGGTCATATTCCCTCAGCTTTTATAGGAAGAGGGAGGTACCCCAAAGGCAGAGATCTGGCCTGGTGGGAGGAAAGGCTGGGGGCAGAAGCCAGGGGTCCTGTCTGATGGGCTGGTCTTGATTCTCTTGACCTGTCTGCTCTTGAGAAAGCTAGTACTAGAGCATATAGTGAAGCCACGCAGCAGGTGGGGAGGGCTTGAATAAGGGGAGGGAGCAGGAATCTGTGTTTCCTGACTCTCTGGTCTTCTAGAGGGATGGACAGGCCTGAGAGTAAGGGTCAGTGCTCAGGCAGGGCCTCTGGGAATGACTTGAGCCCTTGTGGGTGGACATGATCAGAATGGGTCCCAGAAAAGGGCGTGGAAAAAGACATGATGGGAGTGCTGCCCCACCCCAGCTGCACCCTGACCGGGATCCCGGGAACCCAGCCCTGCACAACCGCTTTGTGGAGCTGAGTGAAGCATACCAAGTGCTCAGCCATGAGCAGAGCCGCCGCAGCTATGACCACCAGCTCCGCTGGGCAACTTCCCCGAAATCTCCAGGAACCACAGCTCATGCCAGGTCTGCTCATCAAACACACAGGTACAGTAGTCCTGCTTCTAGTTTGCCACTCCCAGGCCTCCTGGGGAGCCTCTTCCCTACACTGTCCCTTCTTCTCTCTCTCAGCAGCTCCTGGACACCCCCCAATGCACAATACTGGGCCCAGTTTCATGGTGTAAGGCCTCAGGGACCAGAGTCAAGGCAGCAGCAGCACAAACACAACCAGCGGGTTCTGGGGTACTGCCTCATGATCATGCTGGCAGGCATGGTCCTGCACTACGTTGCCTTCAGGTGCATCCCTGCCTTCCCCCTGGGGTGACAGGCAGAGAGCAGGAGGGTGGGTGAAACCCAGTGTCAGCCATCCATCTACACCACCCCTGTGGCCTGCACTCTTGTGTCTCAAGCTAAGAATTGTATGAAGTAGGTCTCTTCCAGAGCCTCTTCTTACTTGGCAAAGGCAGCTCTGCACTAAGGGCTAATGTTATTTTCAGTTTTTTTGTTTTTTTAATAATTTGATTGTAAATCTCTGGTGCTGGCTGCCAGGGAGTTGCCATGAGCCAACCAAAATCCTGCACAAGAAGGAAATGCACTGAACTAAGCCTCACCAGCAACTGCCTCATTTGTTTGGCAGTCAATGTCTTCCTGCCGCTCTCTCCTGTATGCCATGCCACTGAGGTTCTACAGCAAAGACAGCTAAAGGCTGGTGCCCACTGCTAGCAATGTGCCTAGTTCTGTGATGGAGTTAGACATGCAACCCTTTCTAGTCTCTTTCGAGGACCACTCCTATGTTCAGCGCTACTGTCATCAGGACAGCAGGGAGCTAGGTCATCATTGGACCCTGGACAAGCCCCAGCCACTGTGTGCCCCTCTCCTCACCTAGCACAGGCAGTTAGGCTGAAGTCCCCACAGATGTAAAGCTGTGAGACCCTAGAGTCGGGGAAGGGGGTGGTACTTAGGGGACAACAGGGGTTGGGGGACCCAGAGTTAATTGTAACCCCCTTGCAGGAAGCTGGAGCAGATGCACCGTAGCTTCATGGATGAAAAGGATCGAATCATCACAGCCATCTACAATGACGCTCGTGCCAGGGCCAGGTCTGTCCCAGCCCTATCCCACCCTCCCTTCACTGACACCACCCTCCAGGATCCCTGTCCCGACCACCCAGGTGCTCTCCCCTGCAGGGCCAACAGAGCCAGGCTCCAGCAGGAGCAACAGCAGAGACAGCAGCTACAGCCACCACCCGGGCCTCCTCAAGGCCCCAGGATCGTGCCCTCCGGCCCTAGCCCCTGAGCCGCTCACCTGGATGGGGCCTGCGGTGTGCTCCCTGCTTGCTTTCCTCCTGGGATGCCCCACTCCCCAAAACGCATGGAATAAAGTGATTCTTAGCGCTTTTGTCTGGCTCCCTCCTTCAGGCCCAGCGCCCCACCCCGCCCGGCCCCGCCTTGGGACAACGCCCCGCCCTCCGGGTTCTAGCAGCTGCAACCCGGGAGCCCGGCCCCCTGGGCGGTGCGTCCCCTTTCCCCTGCTGCTGCGGGAGGGGGTGTATGTGGAGGGGGCGGGACCCGCCCCCCGCCCCCCCCCACCCGCTCCCGCCCCGCCCCCGCCCCACGGCCCGGTGGGGAGCGCGTGTCTGGGTCACATGAGCCGCCCGCCCGCCAGCCCGGGCCCGGCCCCCCGCCGCCCCCGCCGTCCCCGCCGCCCGCCACCGCCACCGGCCGCCCGCCCGCCCGGCTCCTCCGGCCGCCGCCACCGCTGTCCTGCGCTGCGCTGCCTGCGCCCAGGGCTCGGGAGGGGGCCGCGGAGGAGCCTCCCCCCGCGCCCGGCCCCCGCCCGCCTCG